>NC_139255.1:28744512-29310219 GCF_977018435.1 Lepisma saccharinum
CATGTGCCTACACTCTGTCCCGAGAATCTGTGGAGCATGGTCGCGCATAACTGTAGAGAAGGGGAGGAAGCGAGTGGGCCAAGCGAATCAGCACACAATGTTCCTAACAGATGGTAGATGCAGGCGGATTTTAATCTTCATGCACTCACTTCAACTTCTCACGCGTACATTGGTCAAGCCATCTCGAGTCACTTCTAGGGCAGAGACTTATTTGCTCCACAAATTCCCGGAATAGAGTATAAACCTTTCAGAAAGCAGTAGAATTTTTAGAATGACCAACTTTTGTTGTCCAACTGCTTTCATGGACATGACACATACTTTAAGAAGCTGCTGGACTTCTGAGTATTGGCGTCTCCAGAAACTTTTATAGAGGGAAAGGTCAGTTTGAAGTTTGTCTTTACGTCGACTTTATGCACAGAAAAGCTAGTCGGAAATGGACATAGAGTTTAAAGTGGGAATGGAACTGACTGTGTGCCTCCACTGTATCGAACCATGGACCCTTTTACCAGGCTGTCCCAGAAGTCCTGCACCATACAAGGGCGAAAATGAAACACAGAATATCAGAAACAAAGAGAGACTTTATTGAGCAAAGTACAGGCCTCCATGTTCAATTACCTTCACCCATCTCTGCGACAACAGTTCAATCTGATGGCGATACCAGGTGGCAGGTTTAGGATTGAAAAACTCGCGACAGGTAGAATTTACCCCACCATATGAATTGAAGTGCCGACCACACAGAAAATGGGAGAGAGAGCGGAACAAACCGTAATCCGATGTGCAACAACCGGACTATAGGCAGGATGAGGTAACAACTCAAACCCGTCAAGCTCAGCCAGGGTGTTGGTCACTCTTCGAGACCGGTGACTCGGAGCATTGTCATTTTGCAGGAGTAACCTCGTCCTCCTCGTTAATGCCGGGTATTTCCCGTCCAGAATGACATACACTCGGCGTAATTGTTCAGAATACAGTTAACCTGTTACAACATGACCTTCTGGAACAAACTCATAATGGACAATCCATTCAACATTCCACTACACACTCAGCATGAGCTTTTTCCCAAATCTGTCCTGTTTCACACTGGCGACGGCCTCCTGTCTTCTTTTCACCCACTGTTTACGTGTATCAGGGTTTTCAGAAACACTCGCTTCTCGTCTCCTGTCACAATTCTCATCCAAAAACGAAGATAATGCGGTTTTTGGAGCCATGTCTGACAAATTGCAACTCTGCGCTGGGCCTGCACCTCTGTCAGCTCTTGCGCACTTTGTAATCCATGTCATGCAAGCGACGGTTACTGTCGATTTGGATGCCCCAACCACTCTTGCTAACACACGTGTGCTGGAATGTGGTGTAGCATTCACAGCATCCTGCAGAGGCTCGTTAATGTCCATCGGAGGTCACCCCGTGCGGGCCTTGTCCGCGAGGCGTAGATCACCTGAAGGGATTTTTTTAAACCAATGGGAAGCTGTCGACCGATTCACCACTTCTTCGTTCTCCACACGACAAATTTTCTCCGCTGTCGCTTTTGCTGTAAGTCGTTTTTTCCATAAAAAACGTAGCACTGCACGAAGTGCAATTTGGTCCTTGCTCATCGTGCCCACTTTAACTTCACGGGAACACTAGCTACACATGATGTACGTGCCTTCACTTCATCCCACGAACCTGTCCTCTATGCCTGCCAACAGCCTTTCACCGGTGGCACCACCTACCCTCGCAAACTTCACCTCTTGGAGCTCAGTGTGCCGATTGTGCAGGACTTCTGAGACAGACTGGTATTACAAGGCTACGGCGTTACCACTGCGTCATCTGGGAGGCCCTTAGGTGGTGTAAGGCCATAGATCAATCCTGAATAGTGGAAATAATAATAATTACTATAATTATGATTATTATTATATGTAGAATATCTGTGCGCAAGGGCTGGCCCTTTTGGAAATGTCAACTACATTTTGTAGACTAGCGAGGCTCTGCCGTCTGGACTCAAAGCCAGTAGAATCCTCTGTCTGTTCGAGATTGTCCTTCATCCATCTCATCTTATTCATCCTCACCTTTGCAATTAGCCAAAAGTGGCAGAAAAGCGAAGTAAAATAAACCAAATCTGCAAGCAATGTTTCCAATTGTCTCAGCCATCATGTGTTCATTTATATTTTTTGTATAATTCTTTCAGTTTAATATTTGTCCTAATTCCTTTCAACGACACCTTCACACACTGCACTTTTCTTTCACATGTGCAGGCATCTTTCTCCATGTGAATAAAGGCACCAAGTATCTGGACCATCATTGTTAATTGTTCTAATAACAAAGATTGGAGTATTCTGATCTGTTTTCCTTGCTGCTGTTGACTTCCTTAGTAGGGTGTAAGGGTTGGCCCTATCTGCAGATAATGTTAACCTCCCTTGCATGTAGTACATACACCCTGGACAGCATTGAGCAGAATAGCAAGGCACTGTCGTCTGGGCTCGCAGTCGTATATTACTTTCTGAAGTTCATGTTGTCTCGTTCTTGTAGGTCTGTGATTTTCCATTCATCCATCTCATCATCATTCATACTCATCGTCAGATTAGCAAACACTTAAAATAAAGTAAGTCAATCATTGATTTCCACGGCGCTACTTGAGAATTATTGATGCCAAGGTGGAATTAATATATGTGAGCGCACTGGACAGTTACTCCTTTTGGCAAACTTTCTCGTAACGTAGGTGAGATACATTTTGCTCTCTTTAAAAATAAATACATGAGGCCAGAGGTCCCAGGTTCGATTTCTGGACAATCCATGGATAGTTTCTTTTGTGTGTTTTTCATAATCACATTTCATATTTTCATCACTCATTCACATCGTCGAGGGTAAACCTCCACGGAGGAGTGGTTAGTACAGCACGCTACGGTGCCAATGGTTCCGGGTTCGAATCCCGTCCTGAGCATGTGAGTGTCCATCAATTTCATCGGATCAACATATGCTCATCTTCGCCATTAGCCAAAAGTGGGAGAAAAGCATAGCAAAATGAACCAAATCAATCAATCTTCATCGGGAGTAATTCAAGAGATATGAAAGCGACTACAAATGTCCAAAATGGAAGGAGAAAAAATATATTTGCTTTTGAAATGTACTTGATGATTAGAATTCATGATTATTTTTTGTAATATAGTAACACACCTTTGTTACATTGATTGATTTGGTGTTTTAAGTTTACTTTATGCACAGTAAGGCTAATCGGGACTGGACCTACAGTTTAAAGTGGGATCCGTACCACTATGTGCCTCCACCGGGCATCAAACCTGGAACCCCTTGATTACAAGGCAACGACGACACTCTTGTTATAATCACCTCTTTAATGACCATTACCATTTTGTGAAGATGAAACAATAAAATATGAGGGTGGATCAAATGAAAACGGAACAGTGGATGTATTGGGTTATATTTATGTATATGTGTGGCGACAACTCTGTGTAGAGGTAAAGTGGGAGGTAAGGAAGGAAACCCGTGCTGCATAATGGACTCGCCCTACATAGTCGGACGTGAGCATGTGATATGCTTAGGTGGCCGGGCAGCAGTATCATTCAAAGGCCAGTTAATCCGGTCCCTGGCCATCCATAAGACCTGCACAAATTTTGAGGTGGACGAGTTTTCTCTTTTGATCCTGTTAGGGCATGCCTAAAGGAAGGAAAAAATCTTGGGTAGACATCTGGCATACTGGGCCCAAGTTTTCTAGGGGCCCATAAATTCAAGATGGCCGCCGCTTCACGCACCAGCAAAAGAAATCGATCATAACTCCTTTAAAGTGTTTTTTTTTACAGTTTTGCATAGAGACATATTTTGTTCAGAATTGAAAACTGAACAAAAAATACTCTTACAGTTTTTTCATATCTTGCACTGTTATGGAGATATATCCAGTGAAAGAATTCTGTACCCTTTTCTGCGAGGATTCTAAGCATTATTTCACACTTTACTTGACATTCCGGCATATAAAGGGCAAATAATTACTGCCTGTGATACTTTGTTGATGCCTACTATTGTGGCGCATGGCCTGTTTGACATTATATGTCAAAGATGGCTGCCTCTGAAGACATTAACAAAGAACATCGACCATGTCTCCTTATCTCCTTCAGAAGTTCGTTGGGGTTTTGAATGAAGGGAAGACATGTGTATGGAGGATGCCTTCATTTTGAGGCATGCAATCATAAGTATAATACTAGGTGTTTTGCTGGACAATGTGTCAAGAGAAGGTACATGGCGTCGGGAATCCAAGATGGCCACCATGGAGGTTCTGAGCATAAAATACTGTCCATATCCTGATTTACAGTTTGTTTATCAGATTTTTCCATAGGTATTATCTGTTAATAAATAGCAAGTTAAAATATATTATTATCATTTTTGTAAGTACAGTAGTGTCCAAATGTTAAGCATGACAAAGATATGATAAAATGTTTTATTGCTGAAGTGTCAGAACTGCACAAAACATAGTGAAAGTTAATCAAAACGTTACATGAATTAACAATTGTTTTTAGTGTAAAGACAAGAAGTCCAAAAATAATAAAATTGAAGATGGCTTCCTTAACAAGAAAAAGAGGTTTGTATGGGGCGTGATCATGCCCAACAGCTACACAGCCTTGCAACGACGTAAGTTCTAGGAGCAGGGTATTCACCACTCGGTGAAACAGTGGGACAAGTGCTTGTGTAACTTTGGAGATTACGTTTGAAATAAACCTTGTTGATTTCATTCTGTGGTCCCTGTTCCGTTTTCATTTGATCCACCCTAATATAAGCCAAAAATATTATCCAAACCAAATACTACTTAAATGTTCAGCAGTATTGTAAGAAATACTAAGTAACAATTAATTAGATGTAAAAAGCATTATATTCTTTGGGTCAAATATGATGTAAGTTATCTAATACAAGGAATAAATGTTAAAAAAAAAATATCATCAAAATGATAATATTTATCATGTTAAACATATTTATTGTATAATGTTAAACATATTGTTTCATCTTTATGCACTACTTATACATCTGTCCTTTCAGTCAAATAAAACCATATATCAGTAGTCTTGAAATGTACTTTCAAGTAAGAATTATTGCATTATTTTATAACCATTAGTATTATTTTAGTTACACATGAAACATTTTGTTGCTATGACATGAATAGCATGATTACCTTCAGTGACTTCAGCTACATGTATTTATTTGTAATTTCAGTGATTCGAATGTAATTGCTAATGATATTTTTTCCATTTTGTAGTAGTTATTTGTGTGGTTCTAATGCGTAAAATGTCTAGCTTTGTTATCTCATGATTCTTTTTTTAAACTCAATTTTTTGTTATTCCTAGATGTGCAAGAGCTAATGTGGAAAATAGAGGATTGTGTTGTACAGTTGAAGAGATTAATTGCTGAAGCAGTTTACAATTGGAATGTGAGGATTCAAGATTTTGTGACTCAAAAGAAGAAAGATGACAAACCTACTAAATTAAGTTCCACTTCTCGGACATTGTCTGCATTCAGTACAGATGTAAGTATTAGGGTAGATAAATCAAACATGTGTTAGACAGACTTAGAGAGAATGATGCCACTGTACACTATTGGTATTGGCTAATATAGAAGAGTTATTGATTGGAATGTGAAGAACCGATGTAATTTTTAGGACCCTGTGATGAAATATGCACAAATTTGTCGTGAAGTAACATGAGGTCTTCCCAATGCCAGATCCAGAAGTGACAGTCGGGAGGGGCAAATTTCGATCAGATACCTCACCTCTATAAAGAATCAATTCTAACCTGCAATTGCTCGACTTTTTTGAATTTTGGTTTTAAGTGTGCTTTATGCACAGATAGGCTAATCAGGACTGGATCTACAATATAAAGTGGGATGTGAACTATACTAATGTCCAAAATTGAAGCAACAAATGGAAATTCTTTCCCGTGTGTCCATTTGACCACATATTATGATCAGGTGATAGTAATATTTATGATGTCATAGACAACTGGTTTAAGGTAGAAAATAAACTAACCTTAATGTGCCAGAATTCAGGGGAGCCCATCCCCCCGAAGGCTAATGGCACATCCCCCCCCCCCAAAATCATGTCATGCATTTCCCCCAAATCATATCATTCGCACCCTTAAACCATATCGTAATCCCCACAAAATATTTAATTACGACAGCGTGTCTACCATAAGTAGCTTTTTTCTTAGCTTTACAGAACACTATACTTGATCTGCCCCTCCTACCTAAACAGGGGTGCCATCACTCAAGACCACCCCTAAAATCGTTCATCATAATCGAGAATATCATGTGGATCCCACTTTAAACTGTAGGTTCAGTCTCGATTAGCCTTAGAGTGCATAAAGTGGACTTAAAAAACCAAATGAATCAATCGAGAATATCACTTGTCTTGTAATGCAGCTTTAGTATAAAAGCTTCATATTCATCTCATTAAAGCTCCAAACACACATCGTAGGAACAAATTATTGCGAGCGAAGCGAGGAAGAAAATTTTTACATCGATTTCTTTGCAGGCTTTGAAGTATATTAATTTAATGGGGTGTCAATACTTTCTTAAGATCCCGAGATATTTAGTCTTTTCCTTTTCCAACTTTTCCTTTGGCACATTCGGGGTCGAAAACGTGTGGATGATGCCTTATCGCTAAATACAGTCTCCAAAATGTAATGTTCGAACTCTCTCTCCACTACAGAAATCCCTTGACAATCTAAGATTTAACACTTTATCAAGAGCTTTCTATCTCCCCCTTTAAATTTCATACTCAATCCTACCACCAAAATTTCCATGCCAATTTTAGACTTACTGTTAATATTGAAGAGTAGATATTGCCTCCTCCAAAAAATTAATTCTCAGTCTCCACACCAGAATTTCCGCAACAGTCTAAGACAATTGGATACCCCTTTCAATTTAATGCTCAATCCCCCTCTAACTAAAGTACTCGCCATAATCTAAGACCTAGAGTTGGATACTGTTTATCCAACTCTAGGCCCAAAGTTTAATTCAGAATCCCCCTCAGAACCCACATGTCAATTAAGGCCTAATATATAGGAGTTCAATACCCCTCCCCCCTTCGATAATGCCCTAAACACTTTCATTTCTTTATCTAATGGATTAAATATGGTGCATTTAAGGTGTAAAATTTTTACATATATTTTGGAAAAGATATAAATGTTGAATTTTATATTATTTGAAGGGAAAAATTCCCCCCAAAAAATCTTGATGGCGCAACCTGCGCCATAAAACCCACCTGTGGGCACCCCTGCCAGGATTTATCAACAAAAAAATCACGATAGCAACAGGTTAAACTTGGCAAATTTATCAACAGAAAAAATTACACGAGGAAAGGATTTCTGTTTGTTGCTTTAATTTTGGACACTAGTGTATATGCCTCCACTGGGTAAAGAATCCGGGATCCCTGGATTACAAGGTGACGATGCTACTACCACTATGCTATCAGGGAGGTGGCTAACCTAGACTTGTGCTATTTTATGTAAACAATATAGAGTACTGTGAACAGAAACCAAGCTGACTTCCATGTTCTAGACGTATTTTTTTTTTATAAAAATATGGGTTCAGGGCTGGAATGGATGATTATTATTGCATGTCATTATCATAATTCCTTCCATTGCCACGGTAAAATGAAAGATCAAATGTGAGGCGTAATGTGTAGAAACAAACAAACAAAAACCTATTCTCTCAAAGGGTCTTGGATTCAATCCCCTTTTGACGCATATTGCGCAATGGATCTGTTTCAAATTTAAACTGTAGGCCCAGTTCCGATTAGCCTATCACAAGCATAAAGTGTGCTTAAATCAAACTTTAAAAAATATTATTGAGCCTGTTAAACTTGGTGTTAAGAGGCAGAGCATTTGAATCTTCAAAAATATTGGGCATAATAATATATCCAAAGACCTGGTAGTTTCATGAAGTGAACTCCTTTTTGTGAAATATACTGAAATGGATCTGAAATATGGCAATCGAGGCTGCATGCTTGCATTGCTGATTTGTGACATAAGATACACTCTTTCAACCTCCACCTGAATTTTCAATTACACCCAACACCCAACAATTGCAAGACGATTTCTGACCTGCCTGAATCACATGGGCAAATCGTTAACAAACCTTGCGGTTTTTCTCCACCACTTCCAGGTCAGCTGCATATCTTAATTGGGCAGACAACACTGCCTGCCTGGTGTCACTATGATGGCTGACAAGGTCGTACAAGTTGTCACTTGTAAATTGAAGAGAAGTGGGGACTTTTATTTTCCCCTAATGTGTCCAAGCTTATGAGTTACACACAACTTTCTTAGGAATTATTAATATTGCTATTGTGAGGCATGTCCTGCCCCATGACCGTGCGATCTAAGGTGCAAGCTTTAGGCTCCAGCTACAGAACGCACGCAGGTACGAGTCTCGTGGGGGAAGCGTATCAACTTTTCCCCTGAGATTTCGGCCTCTGTATGGGACTGGTGGCCACCCACCATCATGAGGAAATTGGGGAGCTACGAATGCATAGCATAACCTGATCATAGAAAACCTAGAACAACAACTTGGGGTTCGTCGTGCTGACCACACATCACCCTGTAACCAGTTGGAGAATCAGTAGGTAGGCACTGGCCGTTACAGGCTGTTACACCTCAGGTTATTATATTGGTGCGATAGGGTAAACAATAGACAGAGCAAGACAACAATTGTATTGGGAATGAAAAAGAAACTAGCAGAATACAGACATAGACGTGAACATTGTACTGTGTCATCTCCTCAGACATTGTTGGCACCAGTTTGACTGCTGCTGAGATCCTATGAATATTGCATGATAAAATGTGATTGAGATTAATTTTCTCTGTGTGTCCTAGTATACATACTGATTTCTTGGGCAGAATTCAAACTAAGATGGTTGGAAGGGAGAAACAATAAATATCATACAGTGAGACAACTGTAATGTGATTTAAGTGAATCTGTTTATATTATGCACAACTGCTAGAACGATGTAAAATGGTTGCAATATGGTACATATTAGGGGCAGGTCAATATGATTTTTTTTTGCTGATACTGATATCTGCTGGTTACCAATACCAATAACCAATATTCTGCCAATCTGATAAAAAAGTTATAAATGCTCCTTGAAGAACATGAATGGTTCATTAACTTCCTTTGTTAATGTATGTGGCCAGGTGACTACAGTAGGTTTACATGAATTATACTTTTATATCTATGAAAAACAACAAAATTGGAAATTTTGCAGGCTATTTATATACATATCAGAGTGGCTAATACCAATAGCTCTGTCTCGTCCATAATTTTCAGGTCTCCTTAACAACAAAAAGCAGTTGAGTGATATTGATTCAACTGTACATTAGATCAAGCAAAGCTCTATATTCAGATTTAATCTTTATATAGTGGTACGATACCAGTGGTGCAACCACAGGGGGAGGGGGGGGATTGCCCCCTCCAACCTTCGACGGAAGTCAAATGTGGGGGGGGGGGGGCAAGCATTGATGGCTAAGGGCACCTACAGGGGGGCACAGAAGAGAATTGCCCCCTTCGATTTCAAATTTTATGCAAATAAAAGTACATTTCATAAAATATTCTTGCTCGCTTCGCTCACTAAACCTGCCTTTCTCAGTTTTGTCAAGTTCAGAGCCGTAGCTAGGTGGTGGCTCGAATCAGTCATGGGCGCCGAATGATCTAAATGAAAAAACGTTGTGAAAGAGAGAATACCTTGGCACCCCGTGATATTATTTGCACCCTATTAGTGGCAAATGGGGGGGCAAGGGGGTGCAAACATTGACGGCAAAGGGCACCTGCAAGGGGAGCACAGAGCAGAAATTGCTCCCTTCGATTTCAAATTTTATGCAAATTAAAATACATTTCGTAAAATTTTCTTGCTCTCTTTGCTTGCAAAACCTACTTTTCTCGGTTTCGTCAAGTTCAAAACTTAGCTAAGGGGCAGCAGGAGTCGGCCATGGATGCGGAGCGATCTAAATGGAAAAAGTTGTATAAGAGAGAATGCCATGGTGTCCAGTGAAATTATTTGTGCCCTATTAAACCAATATTGTTACAAATTGCAAAAATTGGATCTTAAAAATTTTCTTGTTTGCTTCGCTCGTAATATAGTTGTTTTCTGTAACGTAATGTATTTAAATAATGTTTTGTACAGCCCCTGGCCATATTATTAGATGCACCACAATTTTTTTTGAAAATAAGAGTTTTGAAGGGGAAAATTATACAAAATTCACCATTAGTTATCTGAAAAATTTCCTGTACGTTATTTGAACCCTGGCAAATACGAGTAATACGTACAAATGCACTTTCTTGCACAACATTGATAACAATAATTGTAATAGTAATAATAATACATAGTAATGTAATTCGACACAGTGGACAATTTTAACAGTTCGCTTACTTTTCAGATTTAAAATGTTGCAATAGGGTTCTTTGTGGCTGAACTTTGATTATTGTAATGAACAATATGAAAAGAGGAGGTACTGTTGTTACAAACAATACCGCCAACACCAAACGTCTTTGTTGTTGAACGAACATGCCGTAGTTCAATTCAAGCTCAGTTGAGAGGAGGACGTCTTGCGAATAGTGAATCGTATTTGTGCTAAATTTTGCAGTGATATTGTTTTTGTACACTGTCAGTATATTTTTTAAATTTAATTATTAACATTAAGGAGTCATGGGTAAAGAAAAAAGTGACTTGACTCAGAGAAAGATGGCAGACAAAAATGTTCTCTAATCATGAGATTTCTCGACGATCTGATGTGTCTGAAGCATTGGTGAGTCGAATAAAGAAGAAAATTAAATATGGTGGACAGTGTGAGCCACAAAGGAAGGGGAGATGTGGACTTAAACAATTTTTACTCCAAGATCCTTACACTGTTTGAAGAACATTTGCCTCACGAATAGATTTGCGAGTAAAAAGGAACTTAAAGATAAACTTGAAAAGAGTGGTGTTTGTGCATCTGAAAGAACAGTAAGGCGTAGGCTCTCCGACATGAACCTGAAGGCACTCAGACCTGCTAAAAAGCCAAAATTAACCCCTGCTATGATTCGTACATGTTTTCGTTGGGCAAAAGCTCACAAATAAAAAGATTTGAACTTTTGGAGATCTGTTTGCTTTAGTGACGAGTGCACGTTTGAAATCTTTGGGAATAAATCTCAGTTTGTGAGAAGACGTCCAGGTAAAAATACAATCCTGATTGTGTTGTGCAGACTGTCAAACATCTGATAAAATTTATGATTTGGTCAGTCATTAGTGGCAAAGGTACAGGATGTCTGTATTTGGTTCAAGGAACAACGAGGCAAGAACAGCATAGGGAAGTTCTTAGAAGAAAGTTGATGATTTGGTCAGTCATTAGTGGCAAAGGTACAGGACGTCTGTATTTGGTTCAAGGAACAATTAGGCAAGAACAGTATAGGGAAGTTCTTAGAAGAAAGTTGCTACCTCAAGTAAGAGAATGGTTCCCAAATGGAGAACCCTTCGTATTCATGCAGGATGGAGCCTCATGGCATACCGCAAAATCAATAAAACAGTTTCTACAGAGTGAAAATGTCTCTCTCTTGCCCTGGCCGGGAAACTCTCTAGATATGAACCCAATTGAAAATGTTTGGTACCTAGTGAAAAAAGAAGTGGCAAAGCAAACAATTACGATGAGAATTGGACTAATTGAAAAAAAATTTCAAGTGTGGAATCACCATCCTCATATGAAAGAGAGAGAACAAGCGTGCATTAATAGCATGCCAAGACAAATCCAAGCACTGATAAAGACCAAAGGCGGCTCAACCAAATATTAAAATTGACTTCCAGTCATATGTACATATTATATAGCTAATATTCAAGAAACACAGTAAGAAATTATATTTGTAACTATTAATGTATCAAGTAATTGTTGTTTTTTGTTAAGGTTCACATGTAATCAATGTAATGTTTCATGTAATAAAATATAAATAAAAGAAATAGAGAATAACAAGAAAATTAGACGAGATAATAAAATCCTTAAAATTTTGCATATAATTTGGAGGTGCGTCTAATAATTTGGCCAGGGGCTGCATATATGTATTGAATAAACTTTCAATACGTACATGGTTAATGTTAGCATGTTGCATATATATTTTCTTATTTTATGTTGCTCCATGTTGCATATACTCTATGTGATCAAAAGTATCCGGACACACCGCGAAACGTGTGTTTATCATAGAGGGTGACACAGTTCTACCGCGTGGAACACATAGTCAGTGAACCCAGTAGTCTCCAGACAGTGTGAGACAGCAGTATGGGATGGTCTGAGGAACTCACAGACTTTCAATGTGGTCAGTTGGATGGGTGCCACTTGTGTAGGAAGTCTGTGTGTGAGATTTCCACCCTCCTAAACATTCCTCTGTCCACTGTTTCCGATGTTATAGTGAAGGGATGTGTCAACCTCCCATGTTGACCTCCAGAGACCATCGAGTGTTGAAGAGGGTCATACAACATTATCGTCAATCATCCATCGCCACCATCACACAGGAATTCCGAACTGCATCAGGATCTACTCCAAGCACCATTACTGTTTGGCGCAAGGTGCGACAACTTGGTTTTCATGGCTGAGCAGCTGCCCATAAGTCAAACATCACACAGACAAATGCCAAACGCTGCCTCGTATGGTGCAAGGAGCATCGAAACTGGACCATAGAACAGTGGAAAACCGTTGTGTGTAGTGATGAATCACAGTACACAATGTGGCGATCCTATGGTAGGGTGTGGATGTGGCGAATGCCTGGTGAACGACATCTACCAGCCTGTGTAGTGCCGACAGTGAAATTCGGAGGTGGCGGGGTTACAGTGTGGTCATGTTTCTCCTGGAGGGGGCTTGGTCCCCTTGTTGCTTTACATGGCAATGTCACGGCACAAGCTTACGTTGACATTTTAACAGCTTTCATGCTGCCTATTGTCGAAGACCAGTTCGGGGATGACCATTCTGTCTTTCAATACGACCGAGCACCCGTCCATACTGCAGGGCTTGTGGGGGAGTGATTTGACGACAACGTCTCACTAATGGACTGGCCTGCGCATAGTCCTGATTTGGATCTCATGTTTTGGAATGCCGGCTTCGTGCTAGACCACACCGATTCACATGAATACCTCTTCTCATTTTGGCGCTCTGCAAGGAATGGGCTGCCATTCCTGGATTTCCTTCCAGCACCTGGTTGAAAGTATGCCTGTGAGAGTGAACGCTGTCATCAAGTCTAAGGATGGGCCAACACTGTATTGACTGCCAGTGTTCCCGATGGAGGGTTGCCCAAACTTGTACTTTATTTTCAGGTGGGTGTCCGGATACTTCTGATCACATAGAGTATGTAAGACATAAAAGTTACACATCTTATATGTACAAAAATTATTATCTATGGAATGCATTTATTATTCATTTTCTGCCATTCAAAAATACAGTTTGTGTGCTTGTTTTCCATTATTAGCTAATGTGAAATTGACAGTGTTGAAAATATATTTCAAATCGTTTGTTCCAAACAAATGCTTTAGAACCGACTTCTACCCCCTCTTTGTGTAATGTATGAGGGTAATAACGTTTTTGATACTACTAGTATTACTACTATAATAATAATAATAATAGTCATTGTTGTTGTTGTTGTTATTATTATTATTATTATTATTATTACGTTTATCCTGGTACTTGCCCCCCAGACAAAAATTCATGGTTGCGCCTCTGTACGATACTACTGTATTCATTTATAATTTTAAATGGAAAGTGCCGACCACAATGATGGAGTGTTTATCACAGCCGCCAGGTGTCCCAGGTTTGAATCGTGGCCTGAACATAAGTGGTGTGTGTGAGTGTCCCTTCATCATTTTATCATCCCTCATTCTCATCTTTGCAATTAGTATGGTGGCAGAAAAGTGAAGTATAAATAAACCAAATCAATAAAATGGGAAGTGTACTAATTGAAAAATTAAGGTTTATATATAATTATTTTTTTTCAGTCACCTTTAAAAGCTGCTGAAGAAGAACAGAGTGATACATCGGTGCATAAAAACATGGTTGACGAAAAGAGAGTTGATCGCTGTGACTTGCACGATGATCCAAAAACTGAATTTAATGACTCACAGCAAGTTCTTGATTCAGACTCCAGTGAATTTCTGGAAAGTACCAATGAAAGTGAATTTGAAGATACATTAACGGAGGAAACAAAACTGCCAGTTTTTCCTCATAAGCTGTTCCCTGCAAGCATACCAAGGGTGGAAAGTGATCCCATGATATCAAGCATTTCTACAACCTGCGATGATGCAAGGTCACTTTTAGATTCTAATCAAAGCGATGAGCTCAGGGTTTGTGAAGTGGGTGCTACTTCTAGTCCTAGGTTGACACCAAAACAATTGAGTGGCAACAATGCAGGTAAGAATAAGTAGTAATGTGTGTGTATATTGAGTGAGGTATCAGGTAGATTTCACACTGAAGTGACATATGACACACGTCACCTGGGTATGAACTAATCAACAGCTACATTTCATACCATGGTGGCATGCCATGCTGCACTAGTGAAATCCTCAAGTGACATATGACACGTGTTGTTTGCCATTTTAGTGGGAAATCTCCTTTAATGAAAAATATCAACTGATTTTTACTGAAAATTTCACTCAAACTGTCTTGTCATTCTGCGCTCTGTTTTATTTTATTGTATGCTAGTGCAAAATAGATTTTGTTGTTGTTGTTGCTGTTGAAATAGTTCAGCAAAGGAACATTTCTGTTAGTCATAGAACAAATCAGAGATGGATACACATTGGATAATACCAAAATGATCCTGGAGTGAGTGTGTTCTTTTTATCCTGATAGATGACATTGTTATTTTAACTATTGATGATTATTAATTCCTGGAGCAGCTGTGTGTAACCTATTTTATTTCGAATCAAGAAATCATTATTCTTGAGTATGGCTCCTGTTATAAATGGTAAGTAATTTGTTATTTTTATGCAAATATTAAAAGTGTCCTCATAAGAAGATATAACAACATAATTTTAAATTTTTGTGCCATTCTGTCTAGTAATTTCTTTGTAATCACTATAGAGGACTTCTTTTGAAATGTACATTAAAAACAAGGGAAGATTATATCTTAGGCACATCTTTTTCCATGATTGGGTACAATATTGAGCTGGCAAAGTTTGTTCGAAGTTCATTTTTAAATACAGATAGGCTAATCAGGACTACATCTACAGTTTAAAGTAGAGCTGAGCTGATACCTAGAGGCATGTATTTTTGGTAAATAAAAAAACAAAATTTTGGTTATAGCGGTATATAAAATGCAATTTTGGTTTTAAAAAATGTGAATATAATCCCAAATTTGATTTAAAAACTGCACTCACTACACAAAATAAACATAAGCCTTCTAATAGCATATTTATGTCATTATTAGAATATTAAAATTTTTCCTGTATAAAGGGGTCCATCTTTGCTTCTCAAATATTTACAACAGAATTAATCAATTTTCCATGAATTGCATAAGTCTCAGAAAAATTGTGACTTCTGAAATTGTCAGGTCGGTAAATATACTCTAAACTTTGTGTTTAAGAGTCTATTTCGCATTTTGCAGTTCATTTCACATTATTTCGTGACAAAACAGGGTAGGAAAATGCACCTTACACCTTTCAGAAACATGAAAAGTTAACATTACAATGTGTTATTTCACATTTAGTGTTTTGGTCAAAAATAAAATATGTATGCCTCTACTGATACCACTTTAAGCCAATTCCCATACGATGCCGATCCTCATCTGACTACCACTGATATTTATGCTTGAAATTTGTAACAAAAGTTGTTCCAAATTTGATTAATAGCATTGTGTATGTATTCAATTCCAATTGCATATATGGATCGATTTACCAGAGTTTTGGCATAAAATATTCAAGAATTACATTAGAATATTAAATACCTACTATGTAATGAGAAAATCCATTTTTTCATGGAATACTGTTGCAAAATAAAGGAAGACTTCATATTTTGCATAATTTCGAGGATACAGGGCAAAAGTGTTGCGTGGCATTTTTGCAGATTCTTAATACACTAGAATGCTGGAAAAGTATTGGTAGATACTAGTAAATAAATTCTAATCAATAGCACTGATATTGGCAGACACCGATGTATCGGTTCAGTCCTAGTTTTAAAGTGTACTCTGAACGACTGTGCCGTTACCTCACTGGGAATTGAAACTGGGACCTTTGATTATGAGGTTACAGTGATGGGTTTAGCAGTTGCCTTATTTCTATGTGATTCATTATTTCGCCTCTAAGTCCCAAATACTATCTAATTTCTTTGTGATGATGTGAGCCTTGTGAAGTACAAAGAAATTCTATGATGTTTATAGAAGTACAATGGTGCCTCACATAACGAACCCAATTCATTCCAGGATGGCGTTCATTATGCAGGATGCTGTTTCTATAATTTGAATCCTTTCCTGAGCCCTGCCCAAAATCATGAAACACCATAAAAAATGCAGGGAATATGAAAAAACCGCCAATGTTGCAAATGCTATGAATTTACTAATTTATAAGTTATAGAGAAACAGTATGTGTCCTCCGTGGCCGTGCGGTCTTAGGAACTGTCCTTTGGACTCCAACTGAGGGATGGCATGGGATCGAGTCCATCTGGGTTCAGTCTCTGGATTCTCGGCCTGCGTATACGACCAGTGGCAACCCATCATTGTGAGGAAATTGGGGAGCTACGAGTGAGTAGCATAACCCGATCTCGGGAAATCTCCTATAATAGCTGGGGGTTCGACGTGCTGACCCTACATCACCCCTTTACCAGGTGAAGATCTCCACAGCTCTAAGCCGTACGTCAAGCTAACTTTGCAGCAGGTTTTATGTATCAATCCGCGCAAGAACTGAGCTCAGAATCTTGCGTGGCAGTCTTTCTTCAACCGTGGAGCTGCTTACGTCGCGACATTGAGAAAATCTGCAGTGTTGCCAACTGCACAACACATCACAACCCACATGCATGGTATTTCTGCTTCTTTTTGTCTCCCGAAACATAAAATGTTTATAGTTCTTGATGTGCACAGATAATGTAATAAATGTGTCATACTTAATATAAATTGCGAAATATTTTCGAAACATGAGAGCATGTGTGTATATTTAGAGCAAGAAAAAAACAAAGGAGTAAACAACGATAGACCCCTCTTGACAAATTAATGTTTTTGGTTTAGAAATAAATAAATTTATGAAAAACTTGGTTTCTTCTTTTGCAATACATCCATTACTATAAGACACACACACTTCAAATTATACCACCAAAAAAAGCATGATTTGTTATTGGTGATATATACAATGGGGTGCATTGTCTGCTACTATTACTCTGTTTGGTTTCAAATTATGAATCACTTCACTAAACCAGGATTCAAATCTTGGTTTGTCCATTTCTTGCTGATAATCACCCTTCCATTTCTTTGAATGGAACAGTAAATATGCACCTTCAACAAAGTCTTCATTGCCGCCAGTGAATGAAACAATAAGCCTCCCCTTTTCTTGTCGGTTGCTACAGCCCTGGCGGTGGTTTTGCACGGTGGTGTCCTTCCACGCTTGATTCAATGTACTCCCCCCCTAAATTGACACATGTCTCGTCCAAATAATAAACATGTTTCTTCTCACAGCGATATATTTTAATACCGTGGAGATTCTTTTGTCATCAAACAACAAACAATTGTTTCCTCTTCCTAAATTCAAACCACAAAAATCATTCAATACCTGTGACACTGTTCGTGCGCACATTGATGGCAAATCACCTCGTGACCTGTTTTATTTTGATCTTGTTGCCGTAAGGAGGAATATGCATTTAAAACAACTTGATGGACTTTGAAGAGCTTTTCCTGTCAGGTGATGTCCAAAATAACACTCTGGTAAAACCACGTGCTGAACAGGAGACCTCGATTCAGCAATTTGCGCTGCTGCTGTATAGCACGATTATGAATCACGATAAACATGGGTTAAAATAGTGGGATGTGCAACACTGGTATCACGGATTCCACTCACTCTGCAACGTATTCAGTCTCGCTCGACTCGCTCTTGATGTTCGGCTATTCTTCAGCGCAATACACATCCCAGTTGGCAAATCTGCAGATCCAAGTTCGTCTGCACAGTGATTGCAACCGATCAAGTCCATATCTGCACAGTGATTGCAACTGATCAAGTCCATATCTGCTAATGGATGTATTATTTTGTCTGTATTTTACAAATTAAATAACTGTTCTCTTGCAAGTATACAGTTGTGTCAGAATAGAAACCTTCTCAGTGGAACTATATTTTTCGCACACGTTTGGATCTACATATGTGAAAACCTGCTGCAAAGTTAACTTGATGCACATCTTAGGTAGGATTGTGTGAAGGAGACTGGCAGTCGGGAGATCGGCCTAGGCCCTTCAAGGGCTGTCGAGCTACAGGGGGTTATTAGAGAAACAGTATGTACAATACAGGTGTATGTATGTACAGAGTTAATTGTTATTTCAGCTTTTGATGGTTTGGTCATTCTTTCTTTTAGTGCATTTGTAACAATAGTTTTTTTTACATGAATTGTAGCCAGGTCACTGTTAAGTATCCTGTGTCCCTGGTTGTGTAAGATAACGAATTATGTTTGCTGAGGGGTTAATCATGTGTAACAATATTCACATGCGGTTTGTAATGCGTGACATTTTCCAGCCCATGCGCACATTCGTTGTTGTGTGAGGTACTACTGTATTATAATGAGAAGCTTATATGTATTTTTTTATAAAATTTAATGAAACAAATGTTTTGTTATTGTAAAATCATAGTGAAAGATAAGAAACACCCTGCATGATGCTTTTGCAATATGTTTGTGTGTGTGGAAATATGCTTGTTTTCGCTTTATCCCCTTCATATTTAGTTGTGGGTGTTCACTTGAGAGGATCGGCTTCCAGCAGCCCTTCACATGCTGAGGAAGAACACGAGCCAGAACAAGGTTTTAGTAGAGCATGGGCACTAGAGCATGATTACGTTGTGATTGATCACATCGAAGGTGGGCAGACTGAATCACAGTCTCTTCATTCCCAGCTCTTGTCTTAACAAGTGCATGCTGCA
The DNA here is from genome assembly GCF_977018435.1 of Lepisma saccharinum. Classification (NCBI taxonomy): domain Eukaryota; kingdom Metazoa; phylum Arthropoda; class Insecta; order Zygentoma; family Lepismatidae; genus Lepisma; species Lepisma saccharinum. Next base: position 28,763,579 of record NC_139255.1, read on the forward strand.
TGATTCGATTGAACTGACCACTCTAGTTGTCACTATGCATGGTGCAAATTGGTAGTAGATGGGTACCTTTATCACCTTTTTGTTTCTGTAGCAATAACTTCTTTAATTCAACAGAATGTTAGTAAAGAGTTAAGGTAGTGGTTTGGGTGTGGTAATGTTTAAAATGGGGATGTGTCAAACTACTTGATACTTTGTTGGTAGAGCCGTATATTTATGGTGAATAAAATATAAAGATTTCAATACAAAAACTGGTCATATTTGGTTTGAGTGTGTGTGTATGTGTCATATTGTGACAATTGACTTCTAAAATTGACAAGAATACCACAGAAATTAAATATTTTAAGAGTATGTTGTCAGGGGCATGTGGATGATGTTTTCAGTAGTCATCTCTTTGTTATTATATGACAGCTTTGATTTGAAGAGTATATTATGTTATTTACATTGAATATGTACGTACATCATATTTTTTCATTGAAGGAAGACAAAAGCTTTGACAGGACCTTTCCAGAAGTGCTATTTGTATTTTATTTATATACGTATATATATTAGTGTGTTGCATCGAGGCCTTTTTGCTCGAGCACTAAATAGTTTGCATGGATGCCACTAGATAGCTTGTGGAATGGACGGTTTCTTTGCTCGAGTGAATAATGCTTGAACATTCAAACGATCGGTATACGCTGGAAGCCCAGTAGTTCACATGTAACCGTAATTTTTATGTAGTAGTGGGGCTTCAAATATAGATCGTGAAGTGAAAGAGACAGGGAAATTGAAACTAGTGAACATAGTATCATCTCCATGTTAAAATGTAATTTAGTCTTATCTTACCAATACATAGCAATATATGAAAATATATAGATGATTATGGGCTGAGGACAAATTTTTACACATATATTTGTACTATTATTGTCCCATTGAAATTATATTTGGCTCCGGTACCCCTTTCTACACCCTCGATTTCAGGCACATTTCAAATATTTTTGTGAAAATATTTAGTTCCTCATAACAAACAGTGTTTGCAAATAGCGCAGAAGTTATTTTTTTTAGATCTACGTGCTACAAAACTTATGTTTTTTTAAAAATTAAAATTCCTTGCGTAACGTCAAAAAGGTTTTTCAGAGCTTCTATGATGGTGGATGATGGTTTCATGTCACAGGCGCAAGTCTGAAGATTTCGGATCATGGATTCATGTCACAGGTGCACGTCTGATTTTTTCTTTTTCTTCTTATGATTGACTTGTGCAATGGGAACATTTGCGATTGCGATATGTTATTTGTGTGATATATTGGCGGATTGGACATTTCAGACATTGGATTTCATTTATGCGACTTCAGAAATTGGAATTTATTATTTCTTTTTGGCAACTACAGGCCGTAAAGGGGAGGGTTATATTTTCTAAATAACTTGTGGTGTGGGATAATTTGCGACTTCTAATTTTTATGATGGGAAGGGAGTGGAGGGTGGTATTCTGTGGAAAAGGACAACAAGAACTTTCAGCGTAGGAGTTACTTCATTTTTGGACTTACAAATTGAACTTCGACCTGCAATTCAGGGCATGGCCTTGGTAAAAAGAGTTAAGTTACCTTCTTAGGTTTAATTTTAGCCTTCATTTTTTGTATCTTCATGTGTGAATGTGGAAAACAGTGAGAAATAGTGTTGGGGGCAGGTGGCTCCGGCCAATTGCTAACATGCCTTTAAAAGGGACTCTATAGATAAAGGCGGGGCCGCGGTAGCGGTAGGTCAATTACCCCAGGGGCGGAGCCCGGAATCGGTGGGAAATTTGGACACAACAATTTCAAACAACAAAATCTTAACTTTAAACGGCTGTACAGTTGTACATACTTCTTTCCACGCTCCATTTTTTTTAATTCACAATTAGGATCACATAATCTTCATAAAGAATTTTTTTTTTTTTGAAAATTCGAGGGTGTAGAATAGGGTACCCAACCCTGATATTTGATATTCTATATATTCGAGCGTATCATGCTCGAGTGTGGGAGATTCGGTCGAGTATTTTCGAGCGAAAGTGTTCCAATGTAGTATTTTAGTATATATCTTTAACTAAAATGTGTACTATCTGACATACAGTGAAACTTCATTTTTCAAGGGTTAAGAAACTTACAATGCAGAAAATGTAAAATTTGAGATTAAAATCCTGGACAAGGAACGTTAATTGTATAATGTGAGAAAGTGTAGATACATACGTGTACATCTGCTTGTGTTGGCTTGTCTAAGACAAAGAATGAGGTGACACCAAGTAAAAAAAAGACAATACAGTATTTGTTGTTTGTATGTGTGTCATTGCTTAGTGCTTGGCTAATACCTTCAGAGCTTACTATTCTCTTCCTTGTACCTCTTATTGTGAATTTTTTTTTCAATTTTATATTTTTGTTATTTTCTAGCGCTAAGCTTCTTCCACTTTGAACCATTTCCAATGTGGATATTATTTCCAGTTCCTACTGATACCTGTACTTGAACACACTAACAACATAAAATAGTTCATAATGTTTATAAATGTTAATATAAGTATTCCAAAGCAATATCAGAGTGCATTGCTTAAAAATATTAATCAATTTAATATTGAAATGACTCTTTTTTTAATCATGAAAGTTGACACCACAATGCTGTGCAAAATTAACAAGTCGTGTACATGATGGTCCAAAAGTATGGAGACACCCGAATAAAACTTGAATGACATACTGTTCCTCTAAACTGACACTGCAGGTTTGTAATAGCGGTGGGGAAAAATGTTATGGGACATATGACGATGATGACCGCCATCTTGAATTCAACTTCAAAATTTTAAATGGGAATGGGGTGATATGATATATCAAATTAGGCTAGAATTTCACAAGAAATGCAGTGGTGACGGTTATTTTGAGATATCTATAACCAGTAAACGTTATGAATGAATCATTGTACCAATTTGCTCCTTTTCGAGGTGTCGGAAAGCATTAAAATGGCTCTAACACATCAGTAACACATCGAGATCATACTGACGTCTGGGGAGAGAAGTTCGCATGCCATTGCACATGATTTTGATCATGGATATTCCTGAAGGGTTGAATTTTGTGACTGGTTGTTTACAACAATTACACTGTGATGCTTCCACCGGGATGAAAAATCCTTCACAGTGACTAACTAACTAACTAACTAACTCCCTAGCCTTCTTAAACCCGAAGGTTCATGGCTGCAGCAACACAGGCCTTCCATCTTTCCCTATCTTGAGCAAGTTCTATATACTCTTTTCCATCCCTACCGATTTCCCTTAGGTCCATCTCAACATTGTCCCTCCATCTTTGTCTTGGCCTTCCTACAGGTCTCTTACCATCAGGTTTCCCAACAAGAATCCTGTAAACTCCTCTTTCCTCTCCCATTCGTGCCACATGGCCTGCCCACCTAAGTCTTCTTGATTTAATTATTCTAATAATATCTGGACATGAATACAAATTATGTAGTTCTAAATTATGTAACCTTCTCCACTCACCTGTCTCCTCATCCCTTTTAGGTCCAAATATTTTCCTAAGGATCTTATTTTCAAATACTCTCAATTTATGTTCCTCTTTCAATGTAAGGGACCAAGTTTCACATCCATATAATACTACAGGCAAAATTACTGTTTTGTATATTTTAACTTTTAGTTTCTTAGATATTAAACAAGAAGATAAAAGTTTATGAAGAGAGAAGTAACATGCATTTCCTGAATTAAGCCTACGTTTTATTTCCTCTTTAATATAATTTTCATTTGTTAATATTACTCCTAAGTAACAGTGACGAGGCTAGTTTTTTATGCATCGAAATAACCTTCACCACTGCATTTCTTGTGAAATTCTAGCCTGATTTGATATATCACACCATTCCCATTTAAAATTTTGAAGTTGAATTCAAGATGGCGACCGTCATCGTCATATGGCCTATAACATTTCCCCCCACCCCTATTACAAACGTGCAGTGTTTATTTTGTGGAACAGTATGTCATTCAACTTTTATTCGGGTGTCTACATACTTTCGGTCCACCCTGTATATTGCATTTCCAGAATATTTAGTTTTCATGAAAATGCCACGGAGGATTTTTCAGATTATGTAAGATAGCCCAGCTCCAATCAATTCATATCAGCAATTTAGCCTTTTCAAGATGGCTGGTTTCAAAGAAAACCACCTAAATTATCCACTTCAGGATGGCTGACATCATTTCTCGAAAATGTCCTCAAAGATTGGTCTTTTGTCATTCCTTCCTGCAAATATGGTCTATCCAGCATCCATTGGGCTGACATTAGAAACGATTTTCCAGAAACTATTCTGTAAGATGGCTACACTGCTTGTCTTAAACATTTTTATTATTTTTTTCCCCAAGATATATTTATCTATTTTCAATGCAACTGGGCACGGCTGTAGGAGCATACTACTGCTACATGTTATATTTTTTGTTCACTTTGGTCTAATCTGGTAGCTATAGCACAGTGCTGAATGTGTAAATCGTGGGGCAAAATTTATATTTTCTTCTTTATAAACTTTCATTATTGGGAGGTAATGTGTATAAATTTCACCTCCACTAATAATCCTGTCATTCCAATATATATATATATAAAAAAAACTGATTTTGTATCTCTATGGCGATTACTTCTGCGATTCTTTTTGTACATCACATCATGTTTGAGAAACATGCTACAGAGGCTAACAGCTAGAAGAGGGCATCTGTTGAAAGTTGATTGAAGCCATTAAGATTCTGATATTGGATAATAACAATATATTGCTTTCAGTTTACGCTTATTATTTATCTTTATTCATATTCTTAAGTGTATTGTTATTTCTACTTTTAGTTCCAATCCTGTTTTAAAGATTTAGTATCTAAACTACAAGGGTAAGTCAGTAAGTCACAAACATTTATTTAAAAAGTACTAAGTGAAATACTGGCTTGAAAACCATTTTAATTTTTTAACATAATCTCTGCCAACATTGATACACTTTTTCTTGTATGTACGCATTGCTTGCATTGTAGAATTATTTTCCTGTAGTTTACGGTTATTACAAGGATAAGAAAACAGTTTTTCGTTGTGACGTTTCAGGAGAACACACGCTCCCTTATAACTGTATCTTTAGTCAAAATGAATAAATGTCTGATGAAGGGAGCGTGTGTTCTCCTGAAACGTCACAACGAAAAACTGTTTTCTTATCCTTGTAATAACCGTAAACTACAGGAAAATAATTGATACACTTATCCTGTCTCTTTATAGTGCCAGAAAAACTACTGTGTGAAAGTCTTTGGGCTGCTGTCCTTGTCACAGTTGTACCTCACGTTGTGTGTCCCTCAGTCAGTTGTCTGGGCACCCACCGTGTGTACATTTTTTCTAAATTCAAAGGAGCATGCTTAACCATGAGAATGCCCTATTGCAGTTGCTATGCTGTTCATCATCACTCGCCTGTTAGCTTGAATCGTTTCCTCCACCCACCACACTGTTGGTTCTGTCTCAATCGTAACAGGATGATCAGGCCAGTCTTTGTCAACAACAAAGCTATCCCGCATCAGTTTACGACCTATTTACTGACTTCCCCTCCTAGTATATATACCTTTGTATGTAGATTTGTTTACATGCATGCCGGGTAACAATTAGTTATATTGTAGTTTCAGAAACACGTGTGCTGTTTTTTTCTACCCTCATTGCATAATAAACATGTATTGATGTGCCTTGCATTTGAAATTGTCAATTTTGATTGAGAGTTCAATTGCAGAAGATGGAGAAATTGGTGATAACAAAGAAAAGACTCAGTCAAATGCTTCAGGTTGTGGCAGAGGACATGAACGATCCTATTCGGACGGAGGTGTTAGTCTTGTGGCCCAGAGTTCAGTCGCCACCACTGAAGATTCTGTGGATACTAAACAAGAGAAGAAGACACTACCAGCAGGGACAGTAAAACATATATTCTCTCAGCTGTTGCCTTCCATGTCGGTGATGACACCCATTCAGGCAAGTTGTTGATATGAACTACCTACATGAGATATGTGAGAATTGTGGCTCAACCAGAGATCATATCGGTTCTTTGGAGTTTGTTGCCAATACTCCCAAGAATTTCCAATAGGAACAAGAAGTTGCAACATAACTGGAGTGGAACTTATAAACTTACACAGATATAAGTTGTATAAATTTTGGTAGCTCGGTGATAAGAGCTTTGTTCCCTTGTTGAACCACAATTTCTCATGTAAATTTTTGGAAAGGTGGTGGTGAGATATTCCCACATTTGTTTCTTATAAATTATCAATTCCGGCCTTCATTTCTAATTGCAAGACCAAATGTGACATTACTCTTTCCCTTTGATGTTTTCGTCAAGTTTAGTTAGCTCTGCGAGATTTTGCTCACTGCTTTTATGAAGTATACACAGCATTCTAACAGAGGTCTTGGATGTCTGATTTTGCAAATGTGGGGGACGGGGGGGAAGTGTTCCCCTGTACTTAGCACCACGCCATGAAGGCATATAGGGGGTGTGGGGGTAACACCCCACACTTTCTTGATCCGGTTGTGAGTGGGGGTAATGTGATCAGCATCATGCCCCTGACCGCCTTTACCCCTCAGGGTTTCCCCCAGGTACCCATGCCATTCGACGCTGGGTTGACGCCGGAGCCGCTTCCAACGTTAGAAAAGTTCGCGGATTTGAACCGGCCGGGGATCGAACCCGGGACCTTTAGCATGGTAGTCAGACACGTTACCGACTGAGCCACCGTGGCCGGTGCCATGTTTGTTTTTTTTCAAAGATCATATTTGAGCAGCCTTCATCCCTTCTAATCAAGCTTGCTTGTTATATATGAGGGAAGTAAAAAATTATCTGTACTTTTGCCATGAATTTCTTTAGGTTGGCCACACCCCCTTCAGCACTCGCATGCTAAAAGTTCATGATTTTTGAGTGGTTGCATATGCAAGTGCAGATACCCATGGACTGAGAAAACACGAGTCATACTAGATTTTTTTATTGCTACTGTAATGTGAAAAAAATGAAACTTGGCAGGATTAAAATTTTGCTAAAATCTACACTTATGATAAAAGCTAATGAGCACACAGCATGAATAAGGATAACAAACCATTGCATCACAATGGCTGGTGTGGCTCCAGGCTCAAAAGCCATGTTAGCTTGCAATAATACCTTCCAACCTTACACCTGCTCTTAAATATTTGGGATTGAGAAATAAGTATGGCTTACTTTTCTTCTGCTTCTTTTCAACTGCTAACTCTAAGGTGATTTACGCAGGCTCTTTTTTACACTTGACACTTGACCTGTGTCATTATTTCCCTGCTCAGTTCATTTTCCTTCCTCTTCTTTCTTTCTTGTTTCCTTTGCTTTCATGTTTGCAGAAGGTGGGCTGTGGTACTGGTTCTTTTTCTGTTTCATTTCTCCATTTGTTCTGCCAATGTCTTCATTTCCCTATAGCTTTCCCAATTCACATTTATCAATTGTATGATATACTCCATCCTGGGTCTACCAATGCATTTTCCCCCTTGTAATCTTCCTTACTATTTTTTAAATATGCATTATAATAGCAATTAAGTACCTTAACACATAGAATCACAATTGATTCATGTAATTTTGATGAATAATTGTACATATATAATTATTTCAGTCCCCATTGCCATCGCAAGAACACCACTTACTGCCACCGTCAGCAACAGTTCCTATTGTGGTGTATGAAGGAGAACCAAGTTCAATTATAGCATATTCACTGACATGCGCAGAGTACAAGAAGAGCTTGCAGGAATTACGATCACAATTGACTGGCAGCCAGAAATTAGCAGACAAGGAGCAACAACCAACTGGCAGGTAATATTAAGTTTCTCTCAAGTTTACTTATATGGACAACGTTGCAATAGTTAAATTTGTAGAGATGGTGTATGTAACCACATTCATTTGAATATTTATAAGATTTTTTGTTTCTTCAGTGGCTGAAATTCTAATTTGTTCATCATTTGAATGTACTGCACATAATCCTTTTTAAGATTGAATTAGTATTTGAGCTGAGTCGATACCACAATTTGCTGATACTGATACCCTGACCGATTCCTACCGATACCGATACTTGTATAATTCCAGTATAAAATAACAAAGGCTAGTTACCGAGTCATATTAACTCATCACATCACTAGGCACGTATCTAGAAATATAATTTGGGGAGCTGGTCCGAGTCAAGTGTCTCAGAAGTATAATAATGAGTGTTTCTATTTTAATACGTTAATATAATTATAGGTCGATTCGTAATACTATGTAAATTAATTAATTGGTACTTAATTTCTGCAATGCGTATGGAGTAATGTATGTAACCACAGACTAAGAAACGGAGGAAAGACAACGTCAATACTTATTTTCTTCTTTGTTTCTTGACTAAAAAATATTGTTATTGTTATTATTACATAAATAGTAAAAGATGCTATAAAATCATAGATAAAACAGAAAATATTCATCATCTAGCTTACGTGTAGTTAAGACCCCTAAAATTTGTATAAAACAGTTGTCCTGGCAAGGAAATTAATGTCAGAAAAGTAAAAATTTGAATATTTATTGAATAACAAGAAAATTATGTTACGTCCAATTGATGAAAACTAAAGTTCCTGATTAATATTTTATGTACATTATTATAAGTAGTGGTTGTACATAAATCTTTAGTGGAGCCTCCTGATGACATAATTGTAACACCGTCGCCTTGTACTCAATAGATTCCGGGTTCGATAAAGCCAAATGTTCCCAATCTAATCTCAGCAGAAATAAATATCTCTCATTGGCTGATGCCAGCAGTCGCACAAAAGACTGACATAGAAGGGAAGAGGACAAGAAGAAGTTGCTGAATCCACTTCCCGCTTGAACATAGATAGAACAAAGCTAATTTCACAGCAACCTTCATCCCCATTTTCCAAGAACTCCGCAACCACCTGACCAGGCATTAGTGTGGCGTGTGGTTTAAAAACATCCACCTATCTTACCCCCAATAGCGTTCAAGCAAGAATTTGCAATGAATGGTTTATTTTCACAGCGTTAACTAAGCAGCTACATGCCTTCATGGCCACCTTTGGGTTCAGCTTTCATGTACCCATGCCTTCGATCTTGCCATCTGCTTCCCAGGAGGGTGGGGGTTTATGAACCAGTGTTTCTAGGAAAATCTATGGAACTTCTTGTGCTGGTCTCCCAATCTGTCACAAGGAAGGGTGAATGAACTTTTTAAAAAAGGACAAATATTGAGACGAGCTCGTGTTCTTGCCCGCTCTTCTAGCCACTGAAAATCTTTGGTATTGGATGGTATCGGTAGAAAAAAATCAACCAATACGTACCACTGCTGGTATTGGCCAATACAGATACATCGGTATCAGCTCTGTCTACAGTATTTTGAAGTATATGCCATGGCCATTCATGCAATTAAACTTTCCATCCAAAAATGCACGTTTCCATCACATTGAATCAAAACTTAATTACGGATGTGAAGATACTAAAAATGTCATATCAGCCCAGCAGTAAAATAAGAATTGTGAACTGTTGCTTTTAATAGCAGCATATTAGGTTTTATAGTTTTTTTAAGTCCACTTGATGATCACCGAGGTTAAGGGTCGGCTGGATCTTTGGCCGATGTCAGGGCAGCTGTTTTTGATTTTTTCTGTCCTTTTCAAAAACCATTATATTACAAAATCTGAAAAATTACATGTGCATAGAATTCCTTCTAGCACGTTCACTTGAATTTTCTTGTCGTGTGCCTTCACTATTGTCTAGATATTGTCAATAGTTTAATAGACTTATGTAGCCACAAAACTATTGAGAATATAAAAGCAACAGTGAAAATAAAACACATGAAAATTCACGTGAATGTTCTAGAAGGAATCAAAAGCATATGTAATTTTCCAGATTTTGGAATATCATAATGGCTTTACAAAAGGACAGGAAAAATTGAAAACAGCTGCCCTGGGATCAGCAAAGATCCAGCGGAGCAATAATATGAACAAAACCAGCAAATTACCAGGTAACCAAGAAAGTTCATGCGGTTTTTACAACTGCCCGTAGTTTTCGTGGGATAGTACGCAGTTCAGCCGCCAGGGGTACATGTATGTGTGATTGGCAGAAAGCTCATTACTTGGCACGTCGGCTAACGTAGATAACAGGTCGCAGTCGATAGTTCAGGCGCAAGTATTCGCAGTGAACCATGGCTGTGTCGAATGCAGTAATCAGGGCGTGTTTACTGTATGAGTACAAGTTGGGCACAAAAGGAGCGGAAGCAGCAAGAAAAATATGTGCAGCGTTTGGAGAAGGTACAATTAGTGAACAGACAGTGCAAAAGTGGTTTCAGACCTTCTTGAGTGGCGATGAGACACTGGCAGACAAACCTCGATCGGGCAGACCGAAATATCTCAATGTGGACCAACTGAAGGCAGCAATTAAAGAGGATTCAAGTCAAACGTGTCAAGAACTCGCTCAACGATTTGCAGTAAGTGCTGAAACAATTCGTGTGCACTTGCATGAGCTTGGCAAATCATGGAAACTGAGTAAGTGGGTCCCGCACGAGCTGACTGCTGCGAACCGTCTCCAATGACTGAACATTTGCGCTTCCTTGCTCACTAGGAACAACAACTGTCCAATTTTGGACCGCATTTTGACGTGTGATGAAAAGTGGGTAATGTACGATAACAAGAAACGCTCATACCATTGGCTATCGTCAAATGACGCCATACCTTTAACTGCAAAACCTGCTCTTCATCAGCAGAAGGTGCTGCTGTGTGTCTGGTCGACTACGGCTGGGATTGTGCATTATGAGTTCTTGGAAAGTGGTAAAACCATCAACAAAGAGGTGTACTCCGTGCAATTGCAAAGAGTGGCCGAACAGCTTGCAAAAAAAACAACCTGCATTAGTGAATAGGAAGCATGTTCTTTTCCACCAAGACAATGCTAAACCGTATACAGCAAAGATGACCCTGGAGGTGATTTCTTCTCTCGGCTGGGAACTTCTGCCACATCCAGCGTATTCACCCGACATCGCTCCATCAGACTACCATCTTTTTTTGTCTATGGACAACCATATGCGCAATCGACATTTCCAAACTCGCGAGAAGGTTGAAAACGCGGTGGTGCAGTTTTGCGGCCCTACACAAAGACTTTTTCAAACATGGCATCTACAGGCTTGTACAAAGATGGGAGAAGGTTGTAGAAGCGGATGGTGGATATTTTGCAGAATAGATATAAGGTAAACACATTTGTTTTGGACCTTTGCTTCTTTGTACTAAAACCGCATGAACTTTCTTGGTTACCTGGTAAAATGGAATGGAACTTACCAACCTAGTAGGAACCCCACTGCGAATTAAACTTAAGACCCTTTGAATTCAAGGTGATAATGTGCTTTAAGCTGAACTCCTTTTACTACACAAGTAACAGTATTAATAACATTATATGTAAATTGTTTGAATCTAAAGTTATCAGTGTTCTATTTCTATATTTTGCCTATTGTTCCAGCCCTGTAGCAAAGAGAAAGACAACACCTTCGCAAGACAGGGATGGTACGCCGGTAGCAACCGATATAAATTCATCAATAGAGTCAATTCTGTCTCGCCGTTCCGGAGTGTTGTCATTTCTCCGCGGGACCAGCAGCAGCACGAGCAGCAGTGGAATGACTAGCACGCCAACTCGGCAGAATCGATCGGAGTACGAAGGCGTGCAGTACACGGCGGGAATGGAACGTGACGCGAGCATGGAGGGAGACGAGAGATTGGAAACTGGCAAGATGGAAACCGACAAATCGAAAAGCAGCGGTGGTGGAAGTAAAGGAGGGGTCCAACCGCACATTGAGATTCAGTTTTCCGACTCCACGACACAGTTCTTCTGCAGAGTGTACTTCGCCGAACACTTCTTGTTGTTGCGCCAGTTGGTGTTCCCTCACGGTGAAGAGAGCTATGCTCGATCACTTTCAAGATGTGTTCATTGGGCAGCTCGGGGTGGCAAATCGGGATCAACCTTTTGTAAAACCAAAGGTACAGTGCAACTTTATTTGAAAGTTTTGCTTTATATGCATTATATTTTAAAAATTGTTATTTGCTTATTCATCCTCCTAGCGCTATTTCTGTAAGAGGTATTTGTCAAATTTAGAACCCTGATTTTACATCCTGAAATATCCATGGATCCCAGGTAATAATGTATCCAAGTGCTCAATTCTCAGATCTGGTTATGAATTCAGGTACCAGATTTTTGATTCTGCATCTGGGTACCTGATTTATTTCCAGTACCCAATTTTAGGTTCCAGATCTGAACACCTAATTTTTGGTTCTGGATCCAGGTAGCCACTTTTGGTTCCAGATATGGGTACATAATTATCGGTTCCTGATCTGAGTATTCAGTTGCTGGTGCCAGATGCAGGTACCAGATTTGTGAGTTCTGGATCTGAGTACCAATGTGGATACTTTTGGATCCAAAAATTTTAGACCATCACTAGTCCAAATTTCCATACCGATGTCCAGGTAGTTCCTATTGTTAATTGTATTGAGGTATTTTGATTGTTAATCCATCATTGCTTGGATTTTCACTATTTCTGTTCACTTTCTGCTTTACTCTTGTCTCTAGACTCTATGGAGCATGACTGCGCATAACGAAAGAGAAGGGGAGAAAGTGAGTGGTCTGAACAAAGCAGTGCAAGTTGTTGCAAACAACTGGTAGCTGCACTGACTTCCCCTCTCGTGAGTTTATTGCTCGAGCCCTCTGTAGTTATCCCTTGACAGAGATATGTTTCCATTCTCTCTCTCCAGAGATTCTTGGGATGGAGTTTAATGTTTCTAGTTCCTCCCATCTAGATTTTCCATCATCCTCTTTGTATAATTATTATATCTTTTTCCTGATGTTCAGTGATTCCCGTAGCCAGTCTTCCTTCTTTGATATTGTTTAAATATCCTTTCTATCATTGTTTTCATAATACTTTACTAAAATTGCGTAATCATTTGTACAATTTCAATTAATTCATACCTTGGAAGAAAACATGTAGGTGAAGATATTACTTCTGTGGGTTTACTTGTTAAAAATAAAACAATGCAAGACTGATTCACTCTTGACATTATGCAGTTCTGTCGTATGTGTATACTGCTATTACATGGCTGTTGAATTTTGTTGTCATGGTAATGCAAAACTCCAAATATTACACCACATATACAGCACTTGTGAAATTGAATAACATAAAACTAGTGATGTGACTAAGCTGAAAATTAACGATGGTGATGTACTCACCGATAATTTTTGGAACCGATACCGATGCCGATATTTAACCGATTCCGATACATAAGATTATTCACCAGAAATGGAATGCTATTTTCAGCATGACAAAAGTAAATTTTCTATGTACATTTCTATTGACATATATATTCTCAGAGATTTAACATTAGTACACAAGCAGTTCTTTGAAATGCAAAATGAATTCTTGTTCTTAATTTTGCAAATTTAATGCTGGCAGATTCAACTTCAGAAACATGAGTTTTGGAAGCTCTTCTGGAACTAACCCACTTCTTCTCTTATTGCAAATCTGTCCAACAACACTGAACACTCGTTCACTGAATACTGATGCGGCAGGTAGGTATCCTAAGTATTTTCTTGCCATTTGGTTCAGGTTTGGATACTCATGTTTGAATTTCCAATACAGCTGTGGATCCTGGTCACGTGGAATAGTCAGTTCAGCAATGTACTGTCCTATTTCTGATTTTGAGGTAGGTTGTTCCTCTGAATGAGAGTTTGCAATAATATAATCACAAAAACTCCACAGTGATGAAGATCCATAACCTAGTTTTCAAGAAATCTTACAAAATTAAAATGTAAAACTTATTAGAAGGCAAAGCTCTAATATTATCGGAGTTATCCAAGGGACCATCACATTTTCCAGTTCAACTTATATAACATCGTACGCTTAACTTCTGGCAACAAGAAACAAGGACACGGAAAAAGAGTGATTGATATTGATTTTGTTTATTTACTTAACTTTTCTGTCACTTTTGGCAAATCACGAAGATGAGGATGAGTGATGATATGATGAAGAGACACTCACAAACACCCATGCTCAGGCTGGTATTCAAACCCAGGAGCCCTGGTGTTGTAGTGCACTGTGCTAACCACTCTGCCACAGAGGCCAGCATGGAAAAAGAGACAACCTAGAAGTTGTAGGCTTGTGTAGGATAGATGGGGGGCCATATACATATATGTCTGATATGATACATTTTAAAGTTTGTAAAATCCCTATCTATTGGTTGTGTGTTACATGCTGAGGTGTTTATGATTTGTAAATAATGAACAAAGTGGAACCATATAGCTGAATGAAGCTGGTTCTTTTTCATTACAGATGATAGATTTATTCTGAAGGAGATGACTCGTTTGGAGGTTCAGCTGTTCCTGGAATTTGCATCAAATTACTTCCAGTACATGCATCGTGTGCACACAACTCAACAACCGACGCTTCTGGGGAAGATAGTTGGCATTTACAGAGTCGTTTACAAAAACACTGCCACCAACGTCGCTTTCCGATCGTACCTTCTAGTCATGGAGAATTTATTTTACGCTCGAAGCGTCACCCAGAAGTTTGATCTCAAAGGGTCTGTAAGAAACAGACTGGTTAATCCGGCTGCAGAACAGGAGGGAGAAATTGTGCTTCTGGATGAAAATCTCCTAAGAAGTGAGTCAGTTGGAAATTACTGAAATTTTCAAGTTTGGTCATTAAAAATGGGATGGGGTGGGGACAAGTAACCTGTCATTAGATAGGTAGGTCCAGTCCCGATTAGCTTTACTGTGCATAAAGTGGACTTAAAACACCAAATCAATCAATCAATTATGTATAAGAAAATTTGGTCTCCATTTTGAAAATATTAGTTTGTTACGATATTGGAGAGTGAATGAAATCTTAAAATAGTTTTTGGGCGCTCATTTAAAAAGTAAGCCACAGCTTTACTTGCAGAAGGTGTTTGAAATTAAGAGATCTATCAAACAAGGTGTCTCGTAACCCCCCTCTACCATTTCAAGTTTTGAGGTACTCTCTGGGTAACCCTCTTTCTTCAAAATACCATCACTTGACTTACAATGTGCATTTTTATGAGGTGATGTTCATAGTTTGGCAATTTTTATCTGTTTTAAAACTATTATACTCCCAGGGGTCCCTGATGGAGGCACATAGTGGTTTGGATTCCACTTTGCACAGTCGGTCCAGTCCTGATTAGCCTTCCTGTACATAAAGTGGACTTAAAAACAAACAATACTTCTATGAGTTATTGTAACAAATAAGAATGTTGCTTGTAGTATTATCATGTGAACTGCATGTGTGCATTCATTATTCTTTTTTTTTTTTTTCAGTGACATGTGATTCTCCATTGTACATACAGCCACATTCAAAAACTGTGTTAACGCTTGCTATCAACAATGACACCCAGTTTCTAGCGGCCCAGGCTGTAATGGATTACTCATTGTTAGTAGGACTGGATGAATCAAAGAAGGAGTTGGTTGTGGGGATAATTGGTAAGTGTGGAGCTGTATGCATTATTTCCCTGTAATGTGTATTTGCATGCTATGTGGTTAAGTCTTGATAGGAACAATACCACTTCAGACTGATAATAGTACTGATACTCTGATATATATTTGTAAACTATAGCTGTCCAGGACTGACGAACAGCCCCGGTACTTGATCCTGCAGCATGTCTCCACAAGACACCTGTAGAATCAAGACAACTTGTAAAATTTAAACAATAAAGAAAAGAGAGAAGAAAAACGGGGAATCCGATATTCATGTAAAAGACATCCTGGTCTTTTTAGGCACCAGGACATGAGCGGCGTACCGTCAAATGTATCCGGATAGAGGCTGGGCATTCTTTGAGAGTTCTCTCTCCCCTGTCAGTACTGATATTCTTATTGATATCTCACACCGATGCTCATATTTGAACATTGTAATACTTTAAGTTTGTCTATGATGTTTGCATATGCCATTATGTAAGTATTTCATTGAACTGTAATGCTTAGAGGCACATATTTTTGGTAAATAAAAAAGCAAAATTTCGGTATAAAAACAGAGTCAATTTGGGGTTCAAAAGTGGTAAATAAAATGAATTTTCGCTGTTATAGTGGTGAAAAAGTGGTATATAAAATGACATTTTGGATTTGAAAATGTGATTTTATCCAAAATTTGATTTAAAAACCACTATTACACAAAATAAACATATTCCTTCTAATAGCACATTAAATCATTACCAGAATATTAAATTTATTCCTGTATCAAGGGGTCCATTTTTCCTTCTCAAATATTTACAGCAGAATTAATCAATTTTCGGTGAATTGAATAACTCGCAGGATACTTCAATCTTGAGAAAGTGTCACGTCGGTATATAAATGGTAAATTTCGTGATTAAGAGTCTATT
Source organism: Lepisma saccharinum (assembly GCF_977018435.1). NCBI lineage: Eukaryota > Metazoa > Arthropoda > Insecta > Zygentoma > Lepismatidae > Lepisma > Lepisma saccharinum. The sequence goes on from NC_139255.1 coordinate 28,779,952, forward strand.
TTGCATTTTGGAGTTCATTTCGTGACAAAACGGTAGAAAAATGCACCTCACACCTTTCAGAAACATGAAAAATTAACATTACAGGTGTTATTTCACATTTCGTGTTTTCGTCAAAAACGAAATATGCATGCCTCTAGTAATGCTGTTCTTTAAATCCAAGATGTTATCGAATGTAAGGTGCACTTTAAATATTGCTTCAGCCTTGAAAAAAAAATCCAATTTAAGCTGAACAGGTGTACATACCGGTAATAACAGCAATTTTTAGAACCATACCATGTAGTATTACACTAACATTATTGTTACATTTACAGAGTGCTGTGTTCACTGACTTTGTAAACAAACATGAAACAATCATGTTGCAGTCACTTATAATTTTTCACATTCCTGAACTAAATTTATTTAGAATTCACGTGTAATTCCTGCATAATTTCCGCTAGTGAACTCTCTGATACAGCACATATTGGTGAACACAAGGAGTTGCATGCAGTAATTATGATTGTGTAGTGTTGAAACATTAAGAAAAATTAACTATGAGCTAGTGATGTGGCAAAGCAGGAAATTTACTGATTCTGATGTACTGACTGAAAACATGATTCTGGTAATGATATTTAACTGGTTCCAATATTCGTGATTATTTAACAGATATAGAATGCACTTTTCAGCATGAAGAAAGCATGATTATTATAAATTTCTTCACCTTTTCCCTTGGTAAAGAAACAGTATCATGCATTTATGAGAAGGAATAATGTATGAGATCTGACATGAAAAGAGAGCTTCAAAACCACATTTGTAAGTTTTTTCTCTTTCAGGAGAACAGTATGACACAACTGCATTCAGCTTAATTATTAACATGTGCTGCAAGTAACATGTTTATACAGTTGGACCTGAGTTTACGTATGTCAAGGTGAAGAGAAAAATAATATGTATAACTGAGAATTACTTGCAAACCAGATTTAAATACCATGTCCTGTTATTATTAAAATACTATAATTATATCTATTTTGAGGAACAAGATATACGTAATACACATTATTTCTGTCACAAAGTGGTAAATTAACGAATCTAAAAGTTTGATTCTTAAATATATTACATTTGCCACTTTATTAGTGAATACTTTGATACTGAAATACTACAGTAGACATTACAGTTTTGCTACCCAATTTTTAAAAACTCGTTAAAGATAGCATTTATTTTACTAATAACTGCAAAATCTGCATCTATTTCAGTCTTAATATTTTGTGGAATAGCGTCCACTTCCCGTATAAAGTTTACTTTCTGGTCAAGCATGCAACTTTTCCTCTTTCCGTTGTCAATGGCCGACCAGTGTCAACTGAAAACTGACACTTCTGTAACATTGTTGTAGCTTGGTTACGTACAAATCAACCATATTTTATGAAAATTAGTACGTATAAAATCAAATTACATATAAATGCATTACGTACAAATAAGGTTTAATTAACACGGTTTCAAATTAAAATTTGATGGGACCTACAGTAATTTACGTATAAAACAGAATTACGCAGAACTGAGTTATGTATAAAGCAATCTCAACTGCATGTAATTCATCTACCTAGCATAGACATTGCAACTAAGGCTAAGCCAATATCACTGAACCAATACCAGTACCAGTGCCAACAATTTAAAGTGGGTCAAAATATTTGTAAATTTTAGTGTAAAAGTGGAACTATATTATATCAATCTGCCAGAGTTTTGCTATAAATATTTGTAATTTCACATGAGATAAACATATAATGACAAAATTAATTTTTACCCATAATGCTTTTACAAAAATAATGAAACTTAGGCATGAACATCATTTCCACGATGTCATTTCCATGACATTTTTTGAGGATCCTGCAAGATAGGATGATTCTGGAAAGGTCTAGCTGAAAATTTACCGATGCCCTCACTGATAATTTTTGGAACCGATGCCGATATTTAACTGATTCCGATACATAGGATTATTAAACAGAAATGGGATGTAATTTTCAGCATGACAAAAATAAATTTGCTATGTACATTTCTATTGCATATCATATGTACAACCTTAGTGACAATGAAGTTCGACCAGTCACAAATATAGGAGTGCGTTGTGAAAGAAGGAGAACACATGCATATGCTGAACATATTGTATTCAGCAGGCTACATGGAACAAAGGAAAACATAAATTTCCGCTGCAACGCAGCAGTGTATGGTGTCCACACAAAATAAAACATTTTCGTCCATCTACACGTGGCATTGAAGTTCGACCACTGTTAGAGGGGATCCTGTTTACCATGGTGTGACGCTGCCCCGTCGGCGAATAACTGTGCATCGGGGCATGCTGCAGACGAGTCGTTCAAGGTATTCCACATCGATGCGGTGCCATTCCTCCTGCAGGCAGGTGATAAGAGCAGCCACTGTCGTGGGTCCCCTCTGTTGCACACGTCGCTTAAGAAAACACGCCACACATTCTCAATGGGCGAGAGGTCGGGACTCGATGGTGGCCATGGCAGAGTTCGCACGTGATGGCGAGTCAACCATTCTCTTGTCATCCGCGCTGTATGAGGCCTGGCATTGTCGTGTTGAAAGATGAGACGCCGCCTGTGGAACAGGTGCCTTCGCACTGTGGGAAGATGCCGCTCCAGTATGCGTGTATAGGCGTGTGCATTCACAATGCCCTCACAGACGTGTAGTGGGCCAACCCCAGATGCCGTCATGCATCCCCATACCATCACTGACGCAGGTTTCTGTACCCGACGTGCATAACATTTTGCTTCATTCTGTTCTTCCTTCCGACAAATGACTGTTTTCCGTATTTTCCCGTACACAACATTGAAAATGGATTCGTCCGTCCACAAAACCCTGTTCCACTGCCGAAATGTCCATCCCCGGTACATTCGTGCCCACCGTAATCGATTGCCTTTGTTCAACACGGAAAGGAAGGGTTTACATTTCGCCTTGTACACTCGGTAACCGCATCGCTGTAGGTAACGGCGAATGGTTCTGGTTGACACTTCAATGTGGAAGCGTTCTCGAGTCCACAGTCGTAATTCGGCCACAGAAACATGATTGTTGGTCTGGATATAGCGCCTAAATATCCGTAGGTCACGCACGCTCAGCAGGCATTTTCGACCGGGGGCCTTACCTGGCTCTGTAGTACCCGTATTTTGGTGGTGTTTGATGATGCAGTGGACGGTTGACTTGGGTAAGTTGAGTTGGCGCCCTATTTCCCGTTCACTGAGTCCATCCCGTTGCAACTCCACCACTCTTCTCCTCACGGTGTTGTCAATAGGTTTGCCCCTGGCCATGGTGATGATGCACTGCGGTTCCTCGGTGCACAGCACGCACTTATATACGGCGGACTCCCTTATCGTGTCCGTGACGTCATGCTTCCGTCGAATGCGCCACTATCTGGAATTTTCCGTATGGGTCTGGTGCCTGGTCGAAGTTCAATGTCACGCGTATAGTTCCCCGTTTTTGTTCTTTACGTGACCTTGGGTGCAACATGCTGGGATCACGATTCTTGCCTGATCACATGCCTCCTCTTACACACATGCGTCACTTCTGCGGGTCACCCATTCCACCGCCTATGCCTCTGTGCATTTAATCACGTATTCCTTTCTGGTCGAACTTCATTGTCACCAAGGTTGTATATACAAAGGCTGTCGCAGAGAAGGTGAGACAGATTTTTTCCTGGCTTGGCAACACTGCCTAGGGTTTCGGCACTAGTCGCGTCGTGTAGGATGACTCATTCTGTTTCCGTAGCAAGTTGTCACATGTTGCGAAACCACGTTAGTGAGCAGCTGTGTTGATTTACGTGGAACGTGTTTCGTTTACCCCTCCAGGTTTTTGTGTATAACATTGCATTTTGCGATGAGTATTCAAGATGAACAGCGACATGCCATAAAATTTTGTTGGCGTTTAGGGAAAAGTGCTGCGGAAACATATGCAATGTTTCAACAGGGATATGCCGATCAAGACAGACTGAGTAGAGCCACAGTGTACCGATGGCACAAGGCCGCATTTGAGAACTCCTTCATATTGCACCATGATAATGCATGCCCGCATACTGCGCGGGCTTTTCAGGATTACGTGACGAAGAGAAAAATAGAAATTTTCCTTCATCCAGCATACAGCCTGGACCTCGCCCCCTGCTACTTTTGGCTATTTTCACTTTTAAAAGTCGCTTTATGTGGTCGTCATTTCATGATGAACAAAGAAGTGATCCCCGCAGCGCAAGTTTTCTTCAGTTTGCTACCTGACGACGAATTTTCAAAGACATTCACAAAGTGACAGGAGCGTATGGACGCTTGCTTAGCTGTCAATGGTGCCTATTTTGAAAAAGATGTATGTCTACTCAATATGGCTGATTCTGAATAAAAATTTTGTGGTTTGTAATTTTTTCTTTCATTTTAATGATTCTTGGGAGGGGTTCATGTACATGACTATTGACCTATTGCGCAATAATTTTATTACAAAAACTCTACAATGATGATGAATCATAACCTAATTTTCAATAAATCTTACAAAACTAAAATATAAAACTTACTAGAAGGTAAAACTCTAGTATAATCTGTACCGGCTTAAATATCGGATTTTTGCTGATACCGATGTCAATATGTCAATTTCTGCTGATTTTCATACATCTGTAATCAGCTTCGACACATCCCTATACCGGGTTTGTTAGAACCTGTCCCGTTTCCCGCGCTAGCGATCGCTCGACAGTTTCGGTGCCAATGAGAAACGAGGAAAAAATCGTCTGCTGGGCAGCGAGGAGCGAATGGAAGCCAGAAGAGAGGATCTTACGTAGACGCTGTTGCGACATTGCGTATTTTAATTGGCTGCCTGGCTTTGACTTTCCCCAGCACGGAGAAAAGCCAGCGACCAGCTAGCGCAGGAACCGGGACAGGTTGTAACAAACGCGGTATAGTATTGGGAATTAAAATAATGCAATGGTACTGGTATCGGCTAAAGTAAGGTGTTTCAATTTTTGTACTGTCCATGTCACAATTATACATAATATGAATTAAACTTTGGAAAACTATGCACGTCCTCAATGATAAGGATTTTTGAAAGAAAGAAATTGAATATTGGAACTGCTTTAAATACCAGAATCATAGAGATTCCAGTATGCTATTTTCAGGTTATATTTATGTATTTAAAATCAGATTTATCAGCCACTAAAATCACATAATTAGTATTATTTTACAATTGTAGTATTTTGCCACAAATTTTAATTATTGTATTTTGTTTCTAATAAAATTAAGTTCTTTCTTTGCAAAGATTACATCAGGACATTCACCTGGGACAAGAAACTGGAAACTATTGTGAAATCATCAGGAATTCTGGGAGGACAGGGGAAACTACCAACGGTAATAAATCCCGACAATTACAGGGCCCGGTTTATTGCAGCCATGCATAGGTACTTTCTTCCAGTTCCTGACCGGTGGACTGGACTAGGAAAGGGCGTTGATTGCTAACAGAAACTTCACGACTTGTTCCGATAAAACTCTTCCAGAGTGTAAAGATAGTGTATGAAACCAGTGACCAACATAATATTTAGATACTAAGCCAGTAATTTTATGTATATAAATATGGAAACTGTAAGAAAGGTGCTTTTCATTGCTAAGAGAGGCATTTTGGACCAATTTAATTTTTTGGTGCTCATTTGTGATATGTAGTTATCAGTATTTCGTAAAATAAACTTTTAACTCAGTGTGTTTTGCATATTCAGCAAAGATTGAGTAAATGTGGGTACGATATTGTATGAATAGTGGTGTGATTCTGTGTAAAAAAAAAAGAAGTTATTTATATTTGTACATACATTTTTATAGCTACTGTGTACATAGTTTGTATATTCTATTACATTCCTGTTTCTACAACATACGTTGTAACTATGATGTGTTTGAGAGCAGTAAAAAATAGAGGTGCTTATTTATTTTAGGAGACCAGTTGTCATGTACATAAAAAGTGACATTGGAACAAATGAAATGAGAGAATTATTTTTAAAATTGATATATTTGTTTTTTTAAATGAGTCTGAGATGTAATTGCAATATTGTATACAATTTACTTGCCTAGTTATTTATTTAGAATTAAATGTCCATCTTCATGCACAGCACACAGATTTTGTATGCACACATTTTGCTTATTGTATACCACTGGCTATTTCATTTTATTTATTATAAATATTTATTCATGTTTCAAGATGGATGGTGGCAGATTTGCAGATACTCGTGTATATTATTTACATTAATAAACATGGCCACAGAAACATAATTAAAATATTAAATAATTCAGGTGCAAACTTCCGTACATATTATATTAAACCCATTTCCAACAACTAAATTCAAATATCTTTCAGTTCAACTTTTGACCTTGACAAATTATAACAAAAAATAAAATCATGAATATATGTTATGAATAGAATACATTAATCAGTACTCTATTGGTATCAGCTGATAACAGGCATATCGGTGTATTGGCAATATTACCAATAATTATATTGATCTGAAATATCTATAATTATCTTATAAGTTACTGCAATATTCTGTCATAATTTTTATGGATATAAACATTGCAGTCATCTGGTACCATATATTTATTGATTGATTGAGTTGGTGTTTTAAGTCCACTTTATGCACAGTAAGGCTAATTGGGATGGGACCTACAGTTTAAAGTGAAATCCGAACCACTATGTGCCTCCACCAATTATCGAACCCGGAACCCCTTGATTACAAGACGACTACGCTACCACTGTGCCATCGGGGAGGCCATCATAATTTATTAAAGAGGTCAAGGAACCATTTGGAATTTCATATCAGATCGGCAGAATATTGGTTATCAGTGTTGGTAAGTTTTATATCAGTCCATCCTAATACATATATATCACTCTTTCACATATAAGATAAAAATACCAAAGACAATGACGTGTGCGGTGGAAGCGTACATATGCACCTTAATGCACCTTTGAGAGTTAGTTGAATATATTGTTTGCTTGGTCCTATCAGTATTGCAGATATTGACATGCTGGTAAATTATTAAAATTGTTATTAGCTTTGCGAATGTGATATTTCTAAAACTGTTATAAAATTGTCATTTTGTTCATGTACCATTTTTGTAAATAATTATGTCTCTCTAAATCATGGATACTACATTAATTATGGTGATGTACAAATTATTATACCTCATGAAATATTTGACATTTCTCATCTCATCAATATAATATTGGTTATTGCAAAATAATTTGCATCAAAACATCCCCAGTTTGAATAAATCATTGATTGATTGATGGAGAAAATGGAACAAAGATACAGTATTTAAAAATCAACATTGTCAAATCATTATTTATTGTGTTAAGAGAATTTATGTTGAAAGTTTCTTTTCAATTTAATGAAAAACAATGAAGTATTTACAGAGCTGAAAGCAGCCATTCTTTGTAAATTTTGAGGTGAGGAAGAAAAGAAAATACAGAATGTTTGAATGTACATTTATGGCATTTGTTATGCAGGAAAATACAGCAACCTTGAAGTTTAATATGACTGCTCGCGATTGGTTTTGAGGTAGCCATATTTTCCCACATGCCAAATAACACAATGCCCACTGCATAACTTTCTGTGTGGCTGCACTGTATGAAATAGTCAGAACCTAAACTATCAGCTGCGAAACACATTTTCTTCACAGGTGGAATAAATTGTATATACATTAAGCAGAGGTTCCTTAAAATAGCTCCCGTGATTCTCACATTCTGATTTGGAATGTTGTGCGAGCGAATTGCAATTGGTTGGAAACAGAGCATCATCTACTCATTAAGCTTTTCTGTGAATTTGTTTTGGATATACAGTAGCTAAATCTAAAAATGCATAACTGGAAATTGGTAGCGAAGATTTCTGTGATGGTTTTGCGTTAAGAACTGTCGTGAGCTAATCCAAATACACATTTTACATAAAAAGTAACAAGTGCTCTAAGTGGATGTATTATTCAGATATGTTATTTTGTACATGGTTCTTGCCATTGAATGAGTTTTTTTGTGTATATACAAATTACACACAACATAGCTTTATTTTTTAGCCTAACATATCTTTTTATTACAGAAACTGCATTTCCTTGCCACAGTGTATTGTCTATACAATAAAACCACTGGCATAAGATTCTAATGAGCAAGACGTTTGTTGTTTTCTCTAATGCTGTACTTTTTTGTTACACTTTAATTTACGACCTTTTTCCCTGTACAATTGCATTCCACCCCCCTCCTCCCCCACACAAACAGAAATCTAGAATTATGATATAGTAATCATACTTTTCAGATGCCATCATTGTTTTCAGTATTCTATCTTGAAGCTTGCAACACTATTACCTAGGGATGTGCAGGATGGAATTTTTTGGGTCTGGATGGGACATTTTTTAAATCCCAACATTCGGGATGGGAAAAATTTGCAATTTCCCAACAAAATGTTCAAAATTTCCCAAAGATCTAGAAATCTCGAATTCTACACATCATTTCCACCTTAAGTGATTGTTTTTGCATTTCTGGAATAAAAACTAACAATTTCCGATCAGTTCCAGACACTTACAATGAAGAAGACTTCTAGAATTAACGACATTTTAACACATTGAATCCCATGCTTGTGCTATGCACGAGCATCCTGAATATGGCGAGTGTCCCATGCACGTGCATAGTATGGGCAATATCACTTGAATGTTTGGAGTTACGATGCAAGCTAATGCACGTGCAGAATGTTCCTCAGAGTTCTGGTATACCACTGCATTGTGCTGAAACCTGGTGGTGAAATTTTGAACAGTCTTCTCATTGAATGGAAAGCACATTCATTTCATTGATTGCAGTACTAGGCCTATATTTTTAGTGCTTTATCATCACTCGCAAACACACACACATACGCACACTTGACCATGTGCGCCCATATGGGGGCGAAGGGGGGCCTCGAGCTCCCCTTCCTGGCTAATGGAATTTAGTATGCTAACATTACTTTTTATGTTGATGACAGGATCCATTTCAGTACACCCTACATATGGAATCTTGAAGAGCCCCCCCCCGCCCCCCCTGAGAAAACTCCTATGGGCACCCATGCAGTTGACCAATGTGTTTACTAGAAATATCTAAAGAAATGGAACACTTATTTATTTACTTGCACACCGCCTGTTTCATACTAAGGTTAGATATGTTCAGTATTAGAAGTATGGACTTTTAATAAAAAAAAGAGGACTATGTTGAACATCTCTAGCACACGCAAGAATACACAGATTCTAATTGTTTCTTTTTTATTGTGTAGGCAAAGAAATTGCCTTTATTTTGATTATAACACATGCATAGTAAGACCAAAAACTAAATTGTTTCAGATTGTTGAAAATCACATAAAATGCCTGGGTTGCCGAGTTATTACAAATTTAAATGCCCTGGGATTCAATGTGTTAAAATGACCATTTGGTATTTCCCAACTGCTCGGAATCCCGAAAAGTCTGGAAGTTATTTCCCAAAGTCTGAATTGGGACGGGAATTTTTTTTTTTCCCGATTCCGACTTTTCGGGATCCCGCACACCCCTACTATTATGTAATGTAAATAAGGTTCAAGTATATTTTATGCTCAGCAAGTTATTAGAGGCTGATGCTACAGTCTAAAATTGATCTCGAGTCACTGAAATGTATCCTGACTGGGAATCAGAATTAACTTCTTTTTTATCACTATCTTACCATTATTAATGACTGGTACCATTGGACAAATGTTGAATGGTGATCCTACAAGGAAGTACATTTGTGAAGTGTCCTCTTGCAATAAGTGTAAAATATAAGTTTTGCGTTACAGAGACATGCTTCAATTTTCTTGCTTTGGATATCTATATTTAAGAATCGATTCATTACCCATTAGATTACCTACAATACCATTTTTGTTTGCAAATAGTGTTACAAGCCATTTATGAAATGAACATCATGGTGTATATAATTTATGTCCCCTGGTTCCACATGGATGAATCAGTAAATTCTGTAACAGCTAATTGACAAGACATAGCACAATTTTCATTTATTATTATGATCATTTTCTGCACTTTGCTGTAATTTTATTTAGGTTGGCAATACTGCTTTCTGCACATGCATGTCAATAGTGTGCATTTGCAGTTGCTTTAGCACAAATTTTTCATGGATTTGCTCAATGTTGTGGTCAGTAGTGGATGTGAACGGGCACCCTGCTCCATGCTTAACAACTGTCCAACTGTTTTTGAACTTCCCAAACCATTCAAATACACTTTACCATGGTATAGCACCTTCCCTATATTGTGATCCCTTACGCTTTCAGAAAGAAGAAGAAGAAAAAATAGCCCTCGTACTTTGTAACCATTGTTGATTTATTTGACTTCACTTTTCTGCCACTTTTAGCAAATCACTAAGATGAGAGGATGAGTGATGATATGATGAAGGAACACTGAGGAACACCCATTCTACAGGGTAGGAAATAACCTTTTGCTAGGGGTCCACAGTAAAAAGTAACAACAATTAAGAAATTATGGTAATACCAAATGTTTAATACGACAATTGTGGTTACAAAAACAAAATTAAAAGTTAGTATGTCCACCGTTTGCTTCTCTCACAGCACGAAGACGATCAGGGTAGGAGCTCAGAAGATTCGCAAACAGTCCGTATTCCATTCCATGTCACGGAGGACTTGTTCCAGATGTGCAAGGAGTGTTGGCCAGGAATAGCGGTCCGGTCCGCGTTCCCCTATCATCAAGGACTCAACTGCATCCTTCAGAATAGCCCCAAAGTGCTCCGCTGCATTCAGGTCCGTTGTTGCACCCGGCCATTCAGAACTGCTGAACAAGTCAATGCCACTTCGCCGAAGAAAGTCTTGGTTTTAGCATTTGCCTTGAAGCAAGGTGCTTTGTCGTGAACTAACTTTTAATTTTGTTTTTGTAACCACAATTGTCGTAGTAACATTTGGTATTACCATAATTTCTTAATTATTGTTACTTTTTCCTGCAGACCCCTAGCAAAAGGTTATTTCCCACCCTGTACATTCATCAAAAGGTACATACAATTGTTTTCTTTATTTATGACCAATGCAGTGTTCAATTGTTATCGTGTGTAAAGGTTTCCCAAAATTTAAATCATCCAGAATTGGGAGTCAGATTATGGATTCAGGATTTAATGTTCCTTCATCATATCATCACTGAAACTGGAACAATTGGCATCGTAGCATACTGTGCTGCTAACCATTGACAGTATTTTGAAACCAAACAGGAGCTTATGGAAAGAGTCAACAGCTAACACCGTACTTTGACAAGGAATTGTAAAACCTATTGCCACAATAGGACAAGTACCTTAGTTTTTCAAATTCTGAATCCAATGTCCAACCCTCGAAACTTAAATCCTGAATCCATAATCTGACTCCCAATTCTGGATGATTTATATTTTGGAAAACCTTTACACACGATAACAATTGAACACTGCATTGGTCATAAATAAAGAAAACAATTGTATGTACCTTTTGGTGAATGTCACCCTACTGCTTTACAGAAAACTTAAATCTCGAGCATTATCAAATGATTAGGAATGTAGGAAAAAGGACGAGGAACTGCAGGTTAAACACAAAACTTCTGAAATGGAAAGAGATGGAATAAGATTAAATTGTCTCAAAGGAAAGGTGTTCAGCAATAAAATACCCACACTCATTTACCAAAGCATGTATGTATTTTATTCATTGCTTTTATTTACATCAATGGCATAATCAGCAGCTATTTTGTTTATTGTCACAGCCTAATTTTTGCATTTATGAACATTTATATATGTATTACTTAGATGTACACAGGTTTTCTTTGTAACTATTGTAGAACGAGCTTTAAACAGAGTAATGCCTCAGAAAAATACTGCAATTATTAGATGCTAGTCAGAATATTATTGCCCATTTTTTCCTATCATGAATCTTATCATAAGGCAGGAATACAAATACACAAAAGATATAGTTGTATGCTCTACAACTTGCCTTCTTTTATGTATACACTAGTATTTTTTTTAAAAAAAAAATATTAGTTTTTTAATCAACAAATCATTCAAAAACTTTGTGATAATTACATTATTTTGCCTTGTGTAATGTATAAACAAATTGTTAACAAGTGGAATGTCCGAAATTAAAATCTATACAATGGAAAAACTACAGAGCTCCAATATTGAAACATTTTACCTGAAGCAAATGATGTAAATGTCCTACACCTGGCAAAATATAAACAAAAAAAGTTGATTTTGTTTACCCATGTATTAATGCTTTCTCAACATGGCCAATGAAGAAAAATGTCCAGTTTTTTAACTTAACCCTCACAAACAGTACATCTTTTCACAATTATTAAAATACAGTGGAGTACGACAGTGTAAAAGAGACTGTACAATAAACTGTAAAGAAATCATACAGCATTATATACGAAGGCTATTCAGAAATCGACTTCCGATTGGCTGATGAAAATGAAAACATTACGGCAGTGACTCCATGCACAGTAAGTAACCAGTAATCATCGTGTATGCGATATTTGGCTGTAATTTCAACCTCCCAGAGTATCCTGCTTGAAAAAGAGAGATAAACTACATCCATACCAACTTGCTGTCTACTATCTTCAATAGTGGTTGAAAAAAAATAACCTGCCATAACTGCTCCCACCAGCAGTGTGATTTTGTTTCCTGCAAGCAGAAGTAGTCAGTGTTACCAAAATGACTAACAGTGCTGTGAAGGGACTGGGGGGGAGGGGGGTGTCAAGGACAACATATAGTTGTGATTGACTTGAATATGGAAGAGATGTTAGACTTTTGAACACTCTCCTACAGCCTGGATCTGGCCTCGAGTGACCAAGATGAAGATCTGGCTCACTACTTGGCACAGGGGAGGCACCATTCTTTGATGAAGAACTGAACTCCTGTTCAGATAAAAGTGGCTCATATTTCAACTGTTCTATCCTACAAAGAGTGTCACTTTATGCAAACAGGAGTTCGGATGATAACTATGTGGAGAAATAGTGTTGGTATGTAATATGCAGAAGCGTATATTGTAGGCTATCGCCGAAGCCCATATTAAAATACAGGAAATAATCGGCTCGCAAATTTAACCGATGCTTCATTCTCAAGTAACGACCAAGGGGTCATCTTTATCGTCAGGCTTCTTCATCTGATGGAAAAGTCTTTGAACCAGCAGGCGGTGCTTTCAACCCATGGCGTATTTGTGCTGGCAGGGACAACCTTGGTGATCCCTCGTGCTGGCTTCCAACCCCAAGTGCTGGAGACAGAAGGCTTCTCTGCATCCTGGTGATGTAGTGTTGCCAACAATGGAAATACGAAATTCGCTAAATCGCTGAAAAAAAAAATATAGGCGAGGGTGCCAATGCAAATTATCCAAGCTAGGGGGATGACTCATGAAAATTACATCACTTCCCCTCCATCCTTTCGAGCATTGCCAGTCTCTCTTCCAGTTCCATGAATTTCGTCACATACAAGCATTATAAATCCGTCAAATTTAGTGATTTTCCCCTGAAGTTGGCACTCTGCTTCTCGTTGGAATTACACTGTGGTCGCAGCTATATGGGACGTTCTGATGACGTCAGCCATGTTGCCATCCTGTTTACTTCTTTCAAGCAACCCCCTCCCCAATGTCAAAATTCTAAACCTTTGCGCTCGCGGTGGGGTTTCAGCCCGAGCCATCCCTTCTGAACGGAAATATGTTTGGCAACATAAACAGTCCTTGTTGTGATAGCAACTATTCACCGCACATGTTTTCAATGACGCGGGTCGGTGTTTTTCGCAAAGTGTGTACATATGGTCACAAACTAGTCGTGTCCAAGATCCGAGTTCCTTGTGTCGCCCGCGTAGCATGTTCACCATTGATGGGAATGCTTTTTTAGAAAAAAATCAGTAACCGAGGCCATTTTGTTGTGCTGTGTTGTTGACATGTGTTGTGTTGTTCTGTGTTTTAGTAATTTGGCTACTCATGTGAGGACACATTCTTTGATAAAGTGACCAAAAAATTCACGCAAAAGGAGAGAAGAATGGAGTTTATCAAGTAAGGTAAGAAGTTAATTATTATTATTATTATTTCATATTCGCATGTAGGTCCTACATATTGCATGTTATAGACTGCTCCTTTTTATAAATAAGCATGAAATGGTTGATTTGATTTGATTTATTTTACTTCGCTTTTTGTGCCACTTTTGGCTAATTTGCGAAGATGGGAATGAGGGATGATATGATGAAATTGATGAATGAACACTCAGAAACATCCAGGCCAGGATTCGAACCCGGGACCCCTAGCGTCGTAGCGCGATGTGCTAACCTCTTTTTATATATATATAAAAGGAAAGCTCCTATGCGGAAGCTTCCCCCATCACACGTCATTCACTCATAGCATCTCATTCTACTTTCTATTTCAGGACTTTCAGGACAGACAATCACAAATATCCATGCCTTACCCGGGACTCGAACCCTGAAACCCCTGGCATTGTATCACGCTCTGCTAACCACTTGATCACAGGGGCTGGCTATGAAATAGTTTATGTCCATTGCTTACTATTGGTGTTTTTAATGGTAAGATTTCGATGTAAACAAAAAAAATAATCCAAAATGAATGAGGAAGAGCCCCCCCCCTTTTTTTGCCGGACAGATTTTTATTTAAAATTCAAGCACTACTATATTTGGAGATAGCTCTGGTGTTGGTCTCAACATACGGCACTGGTAATATGTTTTTCTTGATCAGCTGATCAGAAGTTGACACTGAATATCCCTTTTCTTTATCTGATGGGAACAAAGCTGGAAAAAAATACATCTGCAGTTTTGTGTAGCTATTTAATACCATATCATCGCATGCATAAAATATGGAACTATTGTATGGACTATACAGAATTCAATATGTAGTAGTAGAACTATATGTATATGTAAAATAAGTACTTCTGCGACTTTATCCTATATACAGAGTGGGCCACAGGAAATAGTACAATAACAAGTGGCAACCCTACACAAAGGAAAGTGCGATGGCCCCACCTGTAGTGCACAAACTCAACACATAGGTCTGCCATTTACATCGGCATGTGTCATTGACCAGTGCAGGCTGCGAGGCCTACATGCTTGAGAAGAACATTGCACTAAATGCTCAATTCCAAACAGGAATGATATTCAGGTGGGTGAAACGGAGGTGTAAAAGGGGTTTAGTCACTGCTAGGAAGCATGAGGGGCCACAGACTACATACAGTACATACCGCCGGAAAAAGTCCCTCGGGTCCGTGCAGCTCTCCAGCAAGTCCGCAAAGTTCACTCCGTCGCGATGCAAGGACACTGCACATTAGTCGCAATTCACTGCATTGGGTTACGAAGTGTGATTTACAGTTCCACCCTCACAAATTGTGGTTTGCAGCAATATTACACTATGGTGGTTGGTATTGTGTTGCTGTAGACATGGTATGTGTATCCATAATGGCAATGTGTCTACTGCAAAGGCTATATTTTGTGTACCTATCCTACATATTTTATTATTGACGTTTTTTTTGTACTATTTCCAGTGGCCCACCCTGTATATACTTATATACTTTCTCATGAGAGAAGAGTTATGAAATGCATGCAATTTTTAAGAGAACGGTGTGCATAGAATTACATTAAATTTCTGCTTTCTATTTCTAGTAGAGTTTTGATTATCCAAATATGTATAGATTAAAGTAGTTCTGTTTCATGAAAAAAACCTGACCAGAAAAATATATTTCTTATCTTAACTAATCAGATAGATTTTTTCAAAGCAGCATATGACAAATTTAAGATTACACGGGGACTTTTAGTTTGCATTTTGTTTCTAGTGCAAAAATTTAAAAAATGGTATGCTATATGTATGCTGAAGAAAATGCTATGCAATTATACATTTAATGAAAACATGTTTGCAATTATATACCAAATATTTTGCCAAAAATTTTCCCCACGAATAACTTGGGGCCTAATTTTGAGGGTGCAGAATCAAATTTACGAGGAAGAGAGACTAATAGTTTTCCATCTCATAAAAATAGCATCCAGGATTATTTGCTAAGTAACCGTTAAGTTTGCAAAATTACAAATATTACTCTTTATTACTTTACTCCTCAAGTTCCATAACTTGTAAATTTTAATAAACCTGAAAAAGGCGGTTAAGTGCCCCTTACCCCTGTCAAGTTACACCTATGCACGTAAATATATGCAAAATGTTTATATATTTATTATTGTTGAATAATTACAAAAATAGTGGGCAGTTCATCACATCTTACATTAGCTTTCAGTTTACTTTTTTGCACATATGTACATATAAAAAGATGGCGATAGTAAATAATAATTAAGATTTTACACATTTACAAATAACATTCCTGCACAGCAAGTCTTAATGCAATTATTACACGCTGATGCTGTTTTGAAAGAAACCATTCCAAGTCCTTATATCGGTTATTACTAATATGATTCTAGTACCAAACAAGAACATAATTTGACAATGCTGAAACTAGTGCAGAAACAGTAAGGGTTTGAACTTATGTAAATTTTTTTCTTTCTTTCACTTTGTACTTAGCAATGCTTTGGGTATACAGCAATACCCTGCAATGGTGGAGATACTTGAAGATTGTAGCAATTTAAAATTGTTCACAACGATTTATAAATGCTAATATTTAAGTATACTATTGCAGTTATATAATATCATTCTACTATTTTTTCTGCTCAAAATATTCCTAGAATCACACAAGATAATCAGTCATGGAATTCGATTTTGCCACAAAGTATTGGCACATTTTGCATAACTTCCAGGATTTTTGGGTGAACTGCAAAGAACCTGGAATTTGGAAGAGTATTGGTTGGTATAGGTGATTAATTTGAACAGACATGTTCGGATACCAATATCCTTGAGAATGGATACATCAGTACCAGACTGAACTCTAGCCTATGCTATTCCTTCAATGTGTGCCGAGGAATTTCATAAGTAAAAGAAAGTAAAAAAAATGTTATCAGTACTTTTTTTTCCATATTCACCACATACCCAACTTTTTTTTCAGGACATGGGAATGGAGCATTTCTCCATAGTTTCTTCAAAATGGTCCCCCTTCTCCAGTCTCACCATAGCCTTCTATCCTCTCCTCTGAACATTCTCACCACAGCCTCTTTCCTCCGAACACATTAATCAGTACTCTTATCAGCATTCTCTCATTTTGCAAAACCAAAAATTCCCGGACAATTTCAGGAACATTTAAATAGTTTTCCTTCCAGACAACTCTAGAATGATTTAAAATACATACGAGCAGGGAACGGATTTATATGTACTAAGAAAAGTGAATTAGATATGATGATTATATAATCATCTCAGATTTCAAAGATTTTTCTCATTTATAATAACATGCTTATGTTAATATATACTTAGTTGTTTTAATGAAAATATGAAATTCAATACAGGACTTACAATTGTGAAAAATTGCAATTTTCAACAAGCAAGCAGTTCACCTAGATGAATAAAATGCCTTAGGTGTATATGACACTCCTCCTTTGTCTTAAAGATAAATTTACATTGGCTGAAACTGCGTATATTATCTCCTGAAGTAATGGGGTGGATGTAAACACGAAAACTTAAGCTTGTATTCTCTATTGTCAAGATATAAAATAAACAGAGTACAAAACAAATGGAAAACCTTTGTACTTAAGATGATGGAAAATTTAGTAATAGCATAAATATGAAATATCGGCAAATGTGCTAAAAGCTAATATATGTAATATATGTAAATACATACATGGTAAATAAAAATAGCATTTTTTGAGCTTATGTATCATGATTTGCAAAGATAATACAAAATAACATTGATTTTAGCATCATATGATGGTATGCATTTACATATAAATCCGTTCCCTACTAATAAGAAATGGAAAACACGAACGAATCAAACATCCTGATACACAATATAGGTGAAAACTTTTTTAGAATCTATTACCAAAATGTCAGCCATCTTGGAGTCAACTTCATGGAAAATGGAAAAGTGATCATGTTACGTATCAAAATGGGCTACATGAAATACAACAATGTACTTGATTCTAATGTAACTTTTATGCTGTCTGAACCCTAAATAATTTTCACTACTAGCGATGATATAAACCTAAGAAAAACGGGTGCATATTGGTCTGATAGTGTCACGTTATCACCTGGACCATTTACCAAGTCAATGAAGAAATTTTGAGAAACGAGCAGTTAACATAATCATGTATAAAGCCAGCTGTAATGAAAAACATTTAGGGTTCAAAATTGTCATTTTTAAAATCAATTTTAGAAATATTAACATATAATTTGTTTGCCTTCAGTTTCTACAGTAAATTTCTAGCTTGCAGCATGTCTCGAGACATGGTCACATACTTAGATGCAGGAATCATTCACGATATAATATCATCACTGGTATAATTTAACATCAGAGTAATGTATTATCATAATTTTATAAAATCATATTCGTATGGCCCTATTTCATTATTTAACAGAATTTCATTAACATATTCTGTTGTGTCAAAAGAAAAGAAAGTTCACTTCATGATTATTTTAAGGGGAAAATGTCTACAGTACCAAAAACTGTACACTTAACACCTTTCTCAATGCTTCAAGAATTTGGAACCAAGTGTCAGAAATTCAATAATTTCACAATCTTATGCCAAAAACAACAATTTAATTTATCCACACATGTTCTAAATTTCATCATAACACTTATAATATAAATAATAAAATATGAAATGTGCATAAAATTACCATTATCAGAATTGCAAGCACTGTTTACAATTTGGCTGAATGTTCACAATTGCACAAGTTCATTTTTCATCAGATAATTTAATGCTTCATTCTCCTGGCATAATTATTAACTTTGATGTTTACATTGATACATTTTTTGTGATAACTGAAATTCCAAACGAACTCCACTATATTTCAGTTTAGCAAACTAAACGTAGATGAAACAGGGTCCATTTATATCACATTAAATATGTGTAATAAATTTGTGAGCAACTAATTTCGAACATGGTCCTTGGAAATGACATGCATAATATTATATGGAAATGGCTTCAGCATAAAATTATGGAATATGTGGTGCATAATTGGCTATTCTTTAAATATTAGTGACAATGGTTCTTTATTAGTATGCAATGTTTATTGGACATTACCCTATGTCTAGTGTTTTTAACTATATTTATTCTAACCTACATTTCGAGAGAGCACCTCTTCTCTTGTCTTCAGGTAAACAATTTTTTTCATTCTGGCAATGGTGCAGGTCAAACCTCATTGGTGTGTAGTAGATTCAATCCCCACCACTAACAAACAGAAAAATCTAGAGAGCAGAGGTGCTCTCCTGAAATGTTTTGTTTGAATATGTGTAGCTAAAAGCACTAGAAAATTGAAATGTCCAATTAACATTACATGCTCATAAAATTGCTTGTCTGTGCTTGTATCTCTGCCTCACACATAGTAGCGTATTTGAAATGGGGCTATTGGGCTTGACCCCCACCAGAAATGTATTCAACCTCCTCCTCTTTCAATTAGAAGTATCATCATTTATTGTTCTGACTGGTCCACGATCTCACCACTGAATGTTTTAGGTTTGTGTCCCTGCAAGAGCATAATTGTTTCATTGTGTCTCTTCTTTAATTTAATGATCATTCATCCTTCCTGTTTAAAGAAGTACAGGGTGCTCCAAATGTCTTGTTACCCCATGCAGAACAATTTACAAAATTACCGATCCAGGTCAGCCAGGATGACTTCTACCATTTCCTTGACACAAATAATTTGCCTGCAGGTTCTGTGTGAGATTATTGTCTGTCTCAGTTGGGCCTCTTTGTTAAATCTAGCAGTGATGTCATATTGCACTTCTCTTATTGTTTTACTGGTTACCAAATTATGTTTATACTTATAATTATAGTAACATATGTAATATCACAAATAAAGTGAAAAAATAAACGGGGGAACCAGTAAATTCTGAGCAAACTGATGCGCTGGCTTATATTTTGAAGATTCAGCCATGGTGAATCTTTGTGTTGCCTTGAGTATTTTTCATTTCTAAATCATTGAGCATTCCCAAAAATATGTCAAATCCATGAAAAGATGGGAAAGGGTAGGGTTTATTATTTTAAAAAAAGATGTAACTCTCCCCTTCCCTTTTCAAAATCCTTGGCACGGCACTGTCCTTTAACACTGTGATAGCAGGAGTTTGACCACCAGATGGCTGCATGCTACATTTCAGTTTTCACAAAATTCACAATGATGTGCTTTGTTTTTATCAGCATATGGGCAACACATGTTTCTTTGTATGTAGTGTTCTTTTCTAGAATGGCTAACTGTAAGAAGAAAAGTGGAGATGGTGCCAGGATCTTGAGTCTGGGGGTGCACATTTGATATAAGGAATGTGATCTGCATTTCATTGGAAAATACCACCGTTTGTGTATTGAGCTTCATATGTACTGGCTCACAGATTACTGTATGATACGTAGGTATTTCAGCATTAAAATCATCATTACCTTGTTTTTGTATCTGTAACTTTTGGCCTTACGTTCATAAAAGAGTGGATGTCAATATTTATCCAATATATTATATAATGATGAAATCAAAATAGAGAATGCCAAAGGAAACATTAGGAAATAAAAGGATACCATAAGTAATTTAAAAACTTCTAAAGTCACGTGACAGCAACATTCTTGTTAAACAACACATAAACAGCATGATACGAGACACTTTAAAAGTTTGTCCGAGCTTTCGACTCCTTCTTGGAGTCATCAGCAGGGCTGGTCGAGAGACTACAAAGAAGATGTGGTCGAGGTTTGGATAACGATGGTTCGTCATCTCTCGACCAGCCTTGCTGATGACTCCAAGATAAAGACGAAAGGTCGGACAAACTTTTAAAATGTCTCATATCATGTTGTTTAATGCATTTTCTGTGTTGTTTAACAAGAATAAGTAATTTTGTTACTGATTTGTATAGGATACTAACTGAAACAAAGAAATAAACAATTCATGATTATTTTATAGTAAATTGTTTTTGAACGGTTGCTAAATAACAGTAATTTTAATAGACACATGCTAATCGAGACTGGACATACATTCTTTCATGAATTGCTATTATTATGATTGAGAGAAAATCTGAGTGTCCAAGCAACTTCTTGTACTATCCATGAAGAAAATGTTAAATTAAAGTTTTCTTTATTTCCAGAATAACTTATTCATTTCTACAGCATTTCATTTGAACTCATGGCTCGGAAGATGCAAAGTAACGGCGAGTTGTTCATTCGCCGATATTGTCTGTTCCCATTTGTGTTCAAGAAACTTACCCACGAGGGGAAAAGTCAAGCACATAGAGACTACCCAATTATGAGGGTAATATGACTAGTATTTGCAAACCTGAACCAACACTGTCAACCTACATGCAAAGATTATATACAAATAGTTCTTTTGTGATTAAATTCCTAAAGGCTAATTTACATTAATGCAATATTAGGGGGAATTTCATGTTCTGCGACAAAACGCACACATGGTAATTGCATCATGGTTGTACATTTAGCAATGTATGTGGATACGGTATATACTATTTTACAATATAATGCAGCATTAACTTTTTGTAGGTTTTGAAATAGTATATTTTCTGTCAACAATGACTTAGTTAAAATAATTGGCATGTTTTTTAATTTTTTCCTTTCCAAATTTCAATACAACTATAGGAATGATTATTTCAGTGAGGTAGAAAATATATTGAATTAAAGATCAATAAACTCTATAAAATGAAAAAATAAATAATGTTATTTCACTCTGCTTCAAGCCACAAAAAAATATTGCATTTTTAGAGAAAGTTAAGAATCATAGGGGCTTCAAAATTAGCCATATAAAATTATAAAAAAGAAATACTAAATTACCAATAATTACGTGTTCATTTACCAATATAAACACCAAAGTTTATAATTTTAATTACATTTTCAAACCAACAAATATTTGTGGAATACATACACACCTAACTGGTATATGACTAGAACTGACCCTCTAGATCAACTTGTCTAGGAGCTTCAAGCTTTAGAGCAAAATCTTCTCTATGCAGTAAAGAAACATCACCATTCCAAGGTATAGTTGAATGTGAATGTCCACCAAGTAGCGCTAAGGATGGGGTGATTTGGGTTTTTCTCCATTTTTCAACAGCTTGCAACTGCTCTGGGTGTAAGACAGACTGGAAATAGAAAAAAAAATTGAACTATATATAAAAAAAGAGAGAAAGGCAGTTTGTTTGTCTTTGAAACAGGTATATAGACATTTGTTGATAATTCCCAGAAGTGACCACAAATATTCAGATACTTATTATGGCAACACTCATTTCTGGACACATTTGCTATATATGGTGTTTGAACTGCGAGGAAAACTAGGGAAAACCGTTTGAATTTTCTTCATTTGTGCTTTACATTAGGTAAGTCATTACTAGGAAAGAGATGGTACCAATGTGTTGGTATTGGGTGGTACCAATGTCATCCATATCATTAAGAATTTAATCACCGACACTGGCCAAATGTTTTCTGGAGTCTGGATATATCATAGGATCCACAAAAATGCATCCATGACACTTTTGCATCCTAGGTTGACATTAAAAAACTTCTTATGCTGGCAGCTTTCTTGTTAAAAACAACAACAAAAACAACACAAGCCACAAGAACAGCACGATATGAGATGCAATTAAATTTTGTCCGAGCTTATGTCGGAGTCATCTCAGAAGACATAGTCGAGGTTCTGATGACATTGCTTGCTGTATCTGCGTCTGATGGTGATATGTCGTTGGAACCTCATTCTTCTTCACCGTCTCTTGACCATCCCTGATGATGACCCCGACATGGAGTCAAAAGCTCGGACAAACTTTTATAGTATTTCATATCATGCTGTTTGTATATTTTGTGTTGCTTTTAACAAGAATGAAAAATTTACTTATGATAAATAATAGGCTGTTGTATAAGATGTTTTTTATCAATACTAGCTGATTACCTGCAATTGCTTAGGTATTTATTTATCCTAATATTGTATTAGACAGGAAAATAATGAATTCTAACTATAGTGTAAAATGTAACTAATTTTAAATGTGATCGTGAATGTCCCCAATTAGCTTGGCGACTCCGAAAACTATGGATTCGACACTAATGTAGGTCATTTGTGGCATTTTATTTTTCATCCCCTCTCACCCCCCATGCCGATAGGTGATGAACTTGGAGTTGAACAGAATTGGGAGTGTCACGAAAACTATGGATTCCATTCGCAACACCACCTGAATGGTAGACAACCCGAGAAAAAATATTGTTGTGCGGATTGCATAGTTACAGATGTCAGTCTGTGTGGAATTTAATATTGGTGGTTCTCGATTATTTTTACATGTCACCCCTCCCCACTCCCACCCCTAGGGGTGTCTTATATCCACAGTATTTCTTTCCAGGTTGCAAGTGATACGTGTACCAAGTTTGGTTGAAATCGCTTCAGGAGTTCGAGAGTTATTGCTGAACAAACAAACACACTCATATACACACATACATCCATTTATATTATATATATATATATATAATATACAGGGTGGCTCAATAAGTCACTTAACACCCCCAGTACAAGGCCACTGCGGCATGGAACGTGAAAATGGCGATGACCAATCGTTGCCTGGCCAAGGGGGAACCACATTGACGTCACCGGCATGGTCGGCAGCCATCTTGATGTCCGCCATCTTTAATTCAACTTCAGACATTTAAATGGGAAGGGGGTCGTGCGACATATCAAAATGAGCTAGAATTTCACCAGGAAAACAACTGTGACATTTGTTTTCACCTAACTTTAAATTTAAGGGCGATTCCCGCATGGGAGAGTGACACATCCTTTCCTTTTTGCTTAAATGTTTATTGTTCAATTTATCGTTAGTATGTGATTATGTGGTATTTATTGTTTAGACCAATCACTGAAAATGTCCGGATATTGACTTACCGGTATGTACATATCTTGTAGTATTGGTTGACATGGGAATTACGATTGTGTTTTGTCTTTACATAAAAGTTTAAAAGAGTGATGATGTGAATTGATCGTGTCAAGCGTAGCACATTTCCTTTTTCACTGATCTGAACGAAAATGCCACTAACACGTGACGAACGGATTGCCATCATATTGATGTCAGGGGAGAGAAGTATGCGTGACATTGCCGCAGACTTCAATAACTGCAAACCCTCAAGACAACCGGTGTCACATGTGGCCGTCAGCCAGTTGCTGGCAAAGTTTCAAGATACTGGATCTATGGACGACAAGCTGCGACATGGACGTCCGAAAACAGCTACGGATGAGGGTACTGCTGTAGCGGTGTTGGCATCATTTGCAAAGTCCCCAACCTGTAGCACACAGAGACTGGCGCTGGAAAGCGGTGTCAGCAGGGGTTCAATTCAAAGGATTGTACGTGACCACCACTGGCATCCGTATAAGATACAGCTGCAGCAGCACCTTAGTAAGGACGATCCAGACAGGCGTTGGCAGTTTTGTGAGTGGGCTATAGCACAACTGCAACGTGACTCTGCCGTCGATAGCAAGATTCTGTTCAGTGATGAGGCTAATTTTTATGTGTCGGGGGAGGTGAATAAGCAAAATCTGCGGTACTGGTCACCCGAAAATCCACATTGGACAGATCCCAGCAAGGTGGCGGGAGGCGGGAAGCTAATGGTGTGGTGTGGTACTTGGGGTTCCCGACTTGTTGGTCCATTTTTCACTGAGGGCAACTTAAATGCAGAGGGCTACTTGCTTCTGCTATGGGAGCAGATCTTACCATCCTTACTGTCCGAGGATGGGAGCATACCCTGAATGGTTCCAGCAAGATGGTGCTCCACCGCACTATGGGATGATAGTCCGTCAGTACCTGGATCAACAATTCCCTCACCACTGGATTGGTCGCCGAGGGACTGTGGAACGGCCTGCATGCTCACCTGACCTGACACCATTGGACTTTTACCTCTGGGGACACCTGAAAGCTATGGTGTATGATACGAAAATCAGGGATCTGGCCCATTTGCACACACGCATTGTGGATGCCTGTACTGCAATAACTCCTGAGGTTCTTCAGAATGTGGTAAGGTTACGGGAGAGACGAGAGACGATTACACGTGTGTGTTGCGCAAGAGGAATGTCATATTGAGCATGTGTTATAACTTTGTGGTATCGTTAACTCTGCAACAATTAAAGTTAGGTGAAAACAAATGACACAGTTGTTTTCCTGGTGAAATTCTAGCCCATTTTGATATGTCGCACGACCCCCTTCCCATTTAAATTTCTGAAGTTGAATTCAAGATGTCTGACATCAAGATGGTTGCTGACCATGCGGGTGACGTCAATGTGGTTCCCCCTTGGCCAGGCAACGATTGGTCATCGCCATTTTCACGTTCCATGCCGCAGTGGCCTTGTACTGGGGGTGTTAAGTGATATTGAGCCACCCTGTATATAGAGAGATTGTGAACAACTTGTAATTGTTAAAATGCTTAAGCATCAATATTGGTGGGAATCTGGTCAGCCCTAGTTGTTACTCTAAGAAACAATATTAAAATGTGATAAAAGATTATTTCAAGAATCTCCCGATCCCTGTTTCTCTTACCATGGTATATTCTCTTTCAATTTGAAAAATACTAGCCTAAATTTCAATGAAAAATGCCAGCTCCAGCAGGACTCAAACCCAGATGTATGGCACACACCGTGACATTGCTCTAAAAATTGAGCTACTAAGCCAGCCCTGGTTTCGCCTGATTTTTCACTGTTTCTGTTTTGCCTGTGTGGAATTGTCTTTGTCAGTCCTGCAATGGGATCTGTTGTCTCTGAAACACCGATGACGTGCCTAGTTTCTCCCAACGTAGAGTTGTAAATATTCATGGCAAATAGTAAACTAGACGCATTGTTACGCAAAAGCATCTTCCACTACAAAAATCCTCTTGTCTGGGGAATAAGTGACAGTCATTTGGTCATAAATACCGTACTTACAGGTGTATAATGTGCACCCTGCTTTTGATGGGGAAAAGCCACAAACAATTATATCTCGCATATAATGCGCAGTACAATGCAGGTTCAAGAAATGGCTTTCCTAGTTGTAGGTCATAAAGCTGTCGCTATGCGGATCAAGAGCGAATGACATCATACCAAAACAATGAGTCACCTGTTTCCATGTGAACCAAGAGGAGAATATCATCTTGTGTATACAATGAGTCACCAACCTTCCCCCCCTTACCTGTGTTTAACATTGCAAAGTTTTCATTTCTGTAACCACCTTGTTTATTCTGTATTAGAAGAAAGAGAGTTCAAAAATATGTTATGGATTTGCAGCATTAAGAAGGGTTATTTTCTATTGCTTCTTGCCCGACAAATACCTCTGATACACGTCACATATGATGGGAGGTGCATGCTCGAATTCTGCCAGAACAGCACTGCGCTGCTTTTTCTTGGGTCACAAAGCATTCTGTTACAAAGTGAAAAATCAATTTCACCTTTATACTGTTCTTTTTTTAAAAAAATATTATTAAAGAAATTCAAGCTGGTAATTTGTGTTTGCAGCTGTTCATATATACGTGTTATATGCAATGAAATAGTGAAAACATGTGTGGCTTTAATGTTGGTTGTCCGAATTATTCCATGCACAATACGAACCAGTTTTTGGGGTCAAAATTTTTGGAAAAAAGTGCACATTGTACATGAGTAAATACGACATTACTGTAAAAACACAGGAGTTTTTGGACTTTTGCAGATATGCAAACAGGCAAAATCGTGCATGATCATTGCAGTGTTTGGTAAGTAACAGAATATGAGCAACCTTGAGTAAATGAAGCAAAATCTCACATTTTAATAGTGACAATGAGGGAGAAAGAAGAAGTTACTGGGTGACTACATGTGCTCTCCACTACGACAAGTGCCTGAATGCTTGTAGTGAACTTGTTAAAAAAAATACCTACATGTATGCATATGTTAAATAGAGGTTTCATTAAAGTTTCTTTGCTGGCATTTTATTAAAAGTCAAAAATTGTTACTACTTTCATATGCCTGAATTTGAATTCATTGGACTAAAAAATAACACAGTTCAGTGGAACCCTGATTTTACATTTTCCTGCTTTTTGAGTTTTTCCACCTTAATTGGTTTCCTAAACAGCTTAAAATCGAGGCTCCACTGTATACACATTAGAAGCATAAACAAGTCATTAAGGCTTTAGAAGGTGAAAACATACGGTATTGTGGAAAAATTTGTTTACAAAATATTCACTTTGCTGTCATACATTTATGAAACACACTTCATACAGGAGGCTCAACAGAACACAAATATAACACTCAAAATAAGCATTTAACAGAACCACACTTCAACTAGAACACATGGAAAATTAAATAGGGTGATTCTTTTGCTGCAAGACCCTGGAGAATGCAAATATCTCAGCTCATTGAAAATGTACAAATATGAAACATGAAGTAAAATGATCCTTATTCTTTAAGAAAGGAAGGAAATAAAGTCAGCTGATGATGAGTAATAATGTGTGCCATAAGAATGAGTAGCAATTTAGGGTGCAATGATGACCAGCCACATTATTGTCATTTATGTTCTTCCTTTCGGCTGTAGTTGGCACTCACTACGGTATTGTTGGCTTCTGTGGAGCACAGTCAGTCGTATAGGGTGTTCAGGTTTTAATCATCTAACAGTGTTTTTGTGAGACTTGCAGCACACTAGTGAAGCAGCATGTAGAGTTGGCAACACTGCCTCAAAACATTCGCCATTCGGCTGGAGAGAAACATTCAGACAAGACTCATATGTGTGTTGTGCGAACACAATTCAGTTGTATTAGTTAGTGTACATATATCCAATCATGTGTATTATATTTATGCACAAAATATAAAGATTTCACCAAACTACAACGTCTACTGCATTTGTACAGAATCATTATGGTAAAGCGGTAATGGCAATTGCAAACATAAGGGTTTCTTTTCAATTTTTACTTAGTGTGTGAGGTTGCAGAAGAATGGGTTACACAGTAGCATAGCATGAGTCCATTACAAATACGCAGTGTTGAGTTCAACTGCTTTGACAGCAGTGGTGGACATTCCCAGCTGGAAATTTCTATTGGTTCCAATTGAAATTTCAATTGGATTGAATTGGTTTCAACTGGAATGAACTGGATTCTATTGGATTCCCACTATAGGTATCGGAAAATAATTGGTTTCAATCGGAATATCAACTGAAACCAATTGAAAATGCAAGACAATTTCCAATTGGTGAATTGTATCCAATTATAAGTTTGTATATATTGTAGAATCAATATGTCATAACTTCATTTATTGATTCAAAGCATAGGTAGTTTAATTCTTGACACCACAATACCTGTGATTTTGAAGTTCATTGGAAAAACAGCACAGTTGATCTGAATATCTTCTGAATTCTAATGCATACTACTGAAGTCAGATTTATCTTAATGAAGAAGTAAAAAGTACTCTTTCTTAACAACTAACTCAACCTTAAAGCAGTTAGTAGTTGGAATGAATGTTCATGTTAGTTCTTCTTCAATACGGAATGTCTATGATTATCCTTATGTGCATGTAATGCAATTTGAAAAATGAGCAATCTTTTGATCAACGTAGTCGACCTCGATAGTGTTTTGTTTGTTTATCACTTTTTCAAGTGTTGCCGCCTATGCAATATGAACATGTTTATCATGAATAAAGCTATGTATGTATGTATGTTCTAAATAAAATGCCTTTGAGATATTTTCATGTTTCAGCATCTTGTAGCCAAAGAAATAGCATGTTAATGAATCAGAAATATAATAGTGTTAGTGATAGATTGCAAGCTACAGAAATTTTCATAACATTTTATTACAAAGCAAGAGAATAATATTAATAAGTCAAACTGTACTGAACTCATAACATCTATGTACGCGTATATGGGTTTTATGGAGAAATAAATTCAAACACTTACATGATTTGGTGCTGGCGTCAAAGGTTGCTCTGTAGGACTTGTTATAGCATCTAAATACGGAGCAGTTCTCTCGTTGACTTGGTTCTCAACTTTAGGAATAATTCCAGGTCGAGTTATATTGGCACAATGATAACACAGCCACTCTGCTTTCGATGAACTCAAGACAGAAGGTTGTAGGCAGGAAACATGGTAGCTGTGACCACACCTGGAATCAAAGGAAGTGGACCCCCGAGTACAATTATAAATACGTGAAATTAGTGGATTGTAACTATTTAACCAGGCAGAATGCACACTATCCGCTAGGACTTAAGCATGCACACCAGGTAAGAAATACCCAGAAGAAAAATTACTTCCTAAGTACAAATTTTAATTGTTTTAAAGCATGTAAATAGTAATATCTTCACTGATTAATCTATTTTATTAATTTTGAACATTTGCATTGAATCACACAAATGATGAAAACAAGAAAAAAATAACATGTTGAAATATCAAACTAAAACATATAAGCACGGGATGGGTGAAATTTATCCAGGTAGTGTTTCTATGGCCCTGTGAGCTGAAGTAATGAACTAACTAACAGCTGATTCCAGGTCATACAATCAGAAGAGTATTAAGAGGCTCATTGGAAGTGATATTATATATAAAAAAATTTTAAAAAAAATATATAGGCCTATATAGGCTGGGCAATTTCTACCCATACTCGCATCCTTACTGGTTAAGAGGCAAATTTTCTTGAATTTTAAAAATTAAAATTTCAATGCAATTTCAGTAAAGAATATTGTGTATGCTGACAAGGATTGTAGAAGAAGTCTAATTTCTGCTCATAAATGCTAATCCAGATTGGACCTACAGTTTAAAGTTGCATCTGAACCATTTTCAGATGTGTCTTCATCAAAGATCAAACCCAACACCTTCATTACAAGGTGGCAATCTTACCACTACATGACAGGGGATGCCTCCAACAAGAAATGGTTTTGTACTTTCATGCCGATTTGTAGCATTTCAAGGGGATATAGTGGTACTCTATTTTGTATTTATGGGTTAGATTATCAAAATCTGTATGCTTCCATCAGCAAAACACCACGCACTACAGCTGAGCCGATACCACTGACAACTGACACCCATTCCAACACCGATACCAATACCGATGTTTGAAAATTGTAACAATTAAAATTTGTTCAAAATATTTATTAATATTAGTGGGTTGAGTATTTCATTCCAATTATAAGCACACATTTATCAGAGTTTTGCTCTAAATATTAAAAATTACATCACGATATACAAAAAACAACAAAAAACTTATGCAATCACAAAATACAGTTTTTTCACACAATATTGATACAAAATCAATGGAGACTTCGATTTTTCTGTAATTTCCAGGACAATTAGATCCCACGAAAGTATTGTGCAGTTGATTGAATGAAACGAGGGACATAGACCAGACTTCAGCAACACAGAAATCATAGCCAAAACTTCAAACTACTGGGACCGTATCATCAAGGAAGCAATAGCCATTTATGAAGAAAAAGACAATCTTAACCACGACACGGGGCTCGAACTGGACCCAGCCTGGTTAGCGTTAGTTAACCAGAAACGTGCATATAGCAGACACGCCACTCGATTGGTCTGCCATCTTCACTGGGATCCATCCTCCACGAACGTATATACACCGGGTTGACGCTCAGAACTACACTTCTACCCTGAAGATGAGAGTGATGTTATCTCTCGAAAGCTTGGAATCATTTCCACAACTCACCTGGTCGATAGCCCGGGAGAATCTGTCACCAGGAAAGCTTCAAGTCTTACTTCGATACTGATACCGATACACTTGTATCGGGCAATACTGATACATCGCCGTATCGGCTCAACTCTACTATACACATTTTGAAAATTGCTACTTTTAAGAAATGATATATGAGGTATAACTTGAGAATAAATGGAAACTAGAGTACATTTTCTCAGTGTATTTTACTTTTCAATTTCTTTAAGCTTTCAAATGAGCTTAGAACAAGTTCTTAATTCGAGATGGACAGGACTGATACTATCTCGAATCACAAAAAACTTTGGCTAGGGAAAATTGGAAGAGGTGAAAGAAAAAACAATATATGTGAAAAATGGAATACACAGTATTGTTATGAATATTGTACTTACATTGCCAGTAGAATATGAACAATAATGTTAGGAAAAATATTTATACAATATTGAAGTTTCAAATTAATGGTCAAATGTATCTTCTTCAGGGCATTGCATCATTTCTGAGCAGCAATGTTATGCACTGTCTCAATAACATTGTGGTAGGTATTGCTTCTGACTGTTGTTCTGCAAAAGCAGTATCGTGGGCCTCCCGATGGCGCAGTGGTAGTGTCGTCACCTTGTAATCAAGGGGTCCCGGGTTCGATACCCGGTGGAGGCTCATAGTGGTTTGGATCCCACTTTAAACTGTAGGTCCAGTCCCGATTAGCCTTACTGTGCATAAAGTGGACTTAAAACACCAAATCAACAACAGCAAAAGCAGTATCCTTTTTTTATTTCTTTTTATTTTTTCTTGCCACAGATTATGTGAAACATCAGATTATTGATACTGGAATGATTAAGATACTACTGTATATTGAAAATACAACAAAATTTTAAAAAATGTGAATAATATTTATTAATGGGGATTGCATGTTTTTAGATATGATGCGAGTCTAAAAATAAAACATATTTTATATAAATAAAATCTAGTTCTGTCAAGTGTAAGTATTTGCACTTGTCAGGCAAATTTTCAGGGATTGCAATGTGGATTGATAGCTTGAATTACAAGAATTTGAGGGATACAATGTACTCCTGTACCGTCTTGTTCCTGTGCAACTGAATAATAGGTTTAGAGACATAATGAGAAAAAATAAAACATATGAAGGGCAGCATGGACTCAAACAAGTTTTGTAAACTAGTAGTTCAGGCATCAAGTGGGTTAAAATTACACACAGTGCTATTTCCCTGGAACAGGCAACGTATTCTTCAACACACAGACATGTGTAAATACAAAAAAGTACATACCTGAAAAGTATAACATTCTCAGAATCTCTAACAGAATCTAGCTGCCTCTCACATAAACTGCACTTAGGAATCTGTGTGTGTGGTGAAATGGAGCGTGGTGTTAATCCACGGTTAGCTGATGCCAACAACTGTGCTAACTGATGGTGGAGATCTGTGCTCAGCAACCGACTAGTTGTGACAAGAAGAGTCTCCTCATAACACGAGTTCTCCAACATTCCTGAAATGCAAAGAATGGCTGCTTTAGTGACCCTACACAGTAGAGTTGCAGACATTTATAAAGTTATTATACTTTACTTTCACAAGTAACATGCTACCAATACCATGATTTTACCCCAAAAAGTGAAGTACAGTGTGATTCAAAAAGATGGATTCAATTTTGTATGGCTATATTTTCTGAACTAAACATTGTAAGTAAATGATCTATGTAAAATTTGAAAGAGGAAGTTCTAAAGTTTCAAATACCATTACTAGAGTGCTCGCCTATTGCACAGCCATGCAGCAGCATCAGTTGAGAACAGAATGGCTACTACCCAGCACAAGATTTCTTGTGTTCATGAGTGAGTTCATTAAAACTGAGTCTGAAACTGCAGTGTACTGTGTGTTTCATCTTCATTTCGACATTGCATCTCCAATGAGAAAAGCATTTTTCACCGAAATAACCAATTTGAGCAAACAGGCTGTCCTGGCGCTCCAGTTCCGGCCCCTGAGATCTCCTGATCTCACACTCTGTGATCTTTTCTTGTGGGGATTTGTAAAAGAAGCAGTTTATGTACGTCCTCTACAAACAACTTAAAACGATCTAAAAATCTTATCACAACTGGAGTGAACTGTGACGAAATACATTCTTCCTGAGGTGTGGAACGAATTCAGCTACCATCTAGATGTTACATGTGTGGTCAGAGGGGGTCGCATTGAACATTGTGAGTATTTTCAAATGTAATTTGAAACTTTAGGACATCTTCTTTCAATGATATGAAGATCATTCACATATGATGTACAAAATTGAGTCCATCTTTTTGAGCCACTCTGTATTTTGAATGTAACGTAACTTTATTGTGTAATACAAACAGATAAGAAATTTCAACAACAGGCGGTCTCCATGGTGGAGTGGTCAACGTTCAAACCCTGGATACTGCATTATCTCATCTCTGTCTCATCCTCATCATTGTGATTAACTCAAAAGTCAGAAAAGTGAAGTAAAATAACCACAAGGAAGATAAAGAAATATTTTTTTTATCGGATAAGCTTCATACCATACCCCTGCTCCCCACACATCACCCCAACAATGACACACATGAAATTAAAACATTGTTAGTCATGATGCCTGTGGTTTCCAATTGAAGTAAACTGTCATTGTTAATCTGGGCGGAAGGGGAGATCCTTACTGCACAACACACACATGAGAAATTCAATGACCTTTGCCCCAAATATACGCTATTTAGGATTAGAGTAAATACTACTGCCACTCACAAATTGGTCTGCCCCCTCCCTTAGTCCCTCAACTTGCAATGTTACGGTGCACAGCACGTGGTACTTTGGTTTGTGGCAAAGAAAGCTAGTTAAGGTTCAAATGAATTTAAAAATCTGCACAGTATTTGGCCATACTTGGTGAACGACATGAAACATTTCTATTATAGGGGTGTGAACATAGGATGGCAAGGGTGGGCTCTAGCCCACTATAAAATAACCTTAGCTCTCCCAAATAGCATAAAGGGGGAATTTTTCGGACTCGTTTATAAAATAATAGAAATCACACACATTAAGGGGGGACAAACATTGAGAGAAATAGAAAGAAAAGGACACAAAGTGATAAAGAAACATGAGAAGGGAAGACAGAAAGAAAGAGCAGGGAAAAGGAAGGATAAAGGAAAAGATGAATACAGGAAAGAAAGATATAAAGAGAGCATGGGCATCATCAGTAATTTTTATAGGGGGCAAACTAGGCCACTGACAGAAACTTGAATAGTGGAAAAATAGTAGAAATAGTTATGGTAAAAATAAATATTATCGTAATTTATTATTATTATTTAATATTATATATTTGGAGGTCACTTTTCTGCACAATCAGTTAGATGAGTATACAACACAACTGTTTTTAAAATTATTTTTTACATTTCATACAGTTAGTGTATGTTAGTTCATGCATAGTTATTCTATTTTGTTATTAACTTTTACACACCTGCTTTAAGAAAAAAGTCATTTTTGATATTTTGAAAAACTGTGAAACTATTCATTCTCTGGTTTAAATGGTACGAAAACATAAACTGGGTCCTATATTTATTTTACACTTTTTTTTTCCTATTTGATGCATTTTTTTTACTTCGTTTATCTGTTCGAATAATAACTGAATTTTGTTTCCTTTAAGAACAATAAACATAACAAGATTTCTGATTTTTCTAATATGAAATAAAGGATGCTAATTTCCAGGGGAGGGGGGAGGGGATCGACGAACCAGTTCGACCCCCTACACGACTCCGGACAGCATATTAAATATAATCAAATGTGTAACACGAAGTTTTGAACTGGTTCTCAATTTTACACTAAATTTTTCGACCTGATTTTTCCGTTTGGTTACTCCGCTGGAATACTAATTAGCGAGCTCTATTTTTCTTATATACAAGGGCGCCCGCAGGGGGGGGGGCATGGGACACTTGCCCCCCTGAGATATCTGGAAAAAAATCATGTAATTTCTCGGCTGTTTGGCATTACGGAAATTCTGGATTTGACCTTGATAAATCAAATTATTATTATTGCAGCGGTATGTAAAAACATGAATCAGCGGTACCATGACGGGCAGTGGATTAAGTGGTCTCTGAGTTTGATTGATATCTGTGCATTGTGAGGTACAAAAAGACCAAGAACTGTTCATCAACAAAGTGATAAATGTTTATTGAAGGGAAGCAAGGCAAATCCAGTTTTTGGTGACCAGATATTTGTTGACCAAAAAGAGTATAGTCTATAGGTTGAAGGTGCGCATGCATTTTGCTCTTTCAAAAATCCCGAGCGACTTCTTGACAGTCTAATTATCCTGGAAATTATGCAAAATTAAAACTTCCTTTTTATTTTACACTAATTTTGCACAAAAACTATATTTTGTGACTATATAATATCTTTTTTAATATTCTGATGTAATTCTTGAATATTCTAAAGCAAATTTCTTATTATGTTGATGCATATAATTGGAGGAGAATATTTACTCACCAATATTGATCAATATTTTGAACAAATTTTAATTATTGCAATTTTCAAGTATCGGTATCGGTTCAAAGTGGTATCGGCTCAGCCCTAATCATTATCATTAAATTCCAATGAATTTGAAATATGTTTTGCTTGTTGATGGAATATGAAAATGACACTTGAAATTGTTTTTAGGAAATTCTTGAGTCAAGGAGTAAATACTTCAGTTTGTTGACATCTTGACGTTTTCCGTTCTGTGGATTTTAAGGCATTTTTACGCGTAAAATAATGAATGAAATTAAATATCAAGGAAAATAGTATATTTGGGGATTTTTGCAAATTGAAAAGAGTATAGAGTTTATGAACCTCTAAAAGAGTGTAATACTCTTAAAAAGAGTATGTCTGGTCACCCTATCTAAATAGTAGATTCGATTCTGAACTTGCATGCAACACCAAAGTATTTTCAATTTAATTTGAATTTTATGATTTGTGAAATAATAATAATAGCAATAAAATAATTTCTATGACTCTGCCACCTGAGAAAAAATTCTGCGCCCTTGTATACACACACTTTTCTCTAATTTGAAATTAACGATTACAATTTCCAGTGGCAGCGATTCAATCCCGCCTTTGTGATGCTTATGTTTTTCATAGCAGCAATTAGAGTAAAAAGACAGGAAATCAACGTAAAAAAAAAAGAAAAATACAAACACTTCTGATCATCCCACAATGCGGCAAAATTCAATAATAATTAGTATTTATAGACGGCCTTAACCGCCCCTGGTCTGCACAAACAATCCATAACAGGGCACGTAACACGAAGAAGACAGCATGCGTTTATCACATAATCTATCTCCAACCATATGTTCCTAGCTTTCGTGCGCTGAGGAGTGTGAATTCCCCCCCTCTATCTCAACCGCCTGGAAAGGGGGTGGCGCATTCGATTTTATTTTCAGTCGCTGGCGAAAAAACCGAAACTGCACGCGGGAG
Organism: Lepisma saccharinum; assembly: GCF_977018435.1. Lineage (NCBI taxonomy): Eukaryota > Metazoa > Arthropoda > Insecta > Zygentoma > Lepismatidae > Lepisma > Lepisma saccharinum. The sequence continues at coordinate 28,816,101 of NC_139255.1, forward strand.
ATGCGCGGGCGCCGCATCAGCTGGTCGGTTCGGGCAACGATCTAGACGAGGAGCGCAGACGGCTGCTTGCTTCGACCCAGTCGCACAATTTACGTGGAGACCTAAAGGTGGATAGTGCCAGCTGGTGCCTCATGGAGGTGCAGGACGTGGAATCGGACGCCTCACACGACCTGGATTGAGATCTGGTGATGATGTACGCCACTGTGTATGATGCGGTGCGTGTTCGTTCGGATCCCGGCTAACCGCTGCTCACCTTGTATCATGTAAGTTTCCGGTGTTGGGGGTTCGGTGGTGTCGCAAGGAAATTTCGTACGGGTGAGGTGACGTACAGGTGTGGCGGTGTGCTTCCGACTTCAGGGCTACGAATGTAGCCTTCTATTCTTTGCTTCTTCCTCTCTCAAGCTCTCATTTTCTTTATCTCCCTTTCACTCGTTGCTTCTCTATTTTCTTCTTTCGTTCACTTTTCTATTTCTTTATTTCTCTCTTCCTTAGGTTCTTTACCTCTTTCTCTCTCTCGCTCTTTTTCTTTTCCTAATCTCCCCTTCAGGCGTTGTTTCTCAATCATCATCTTTCGTTTTGTTGTCTGTTTGTCTTTCTTTTTCTTTATTTCTTTTTGTCTTCCTTCCTTCGGTTCTCTACCTCTTTCATTTCTTCCAATCTTTATCTCTCGTATTCTTTATCTTTCTCTCGCTTTTCCATCTATTTATCTTTCTCTCTTTTTCTTTACTTATCTCTCTTCCTTCCTCCCATTGTTTCTCATTCTCTCGCTTTTTCTCCCTCTTGAGAGATATACTCTGTCTCTATTATCTTTCTCTCCCCACTTCCCTTTATTTCTCTTAGATCTCTCTCTCTCTCTCTCTCTTCTTCCTGTTTTCATTCTCACATTTCCTTTATCTCTTTCCTTTCTAATTTCTTTCTCTCGCCCTCTTTTCTTCCTGTTTACCCATCTCTCTCTTTCTTTCTTCAGTTTCTCTTCCTTACTCTCGATGTCTGTATCCCTCTGCGTGTGTGTGGTCCTTTACTGAAAACAGACACTGCCAGGAAGGTTCGATTACTGAAAAAACATTTTTTGTGCAATTATGATTGATTGATTAAATTGTTGTTTTAAGTCCACTTTATGCACAAAAAGGCTAATCGGGACTGGACCTACAGTTTAAAGTAGGATCGGAACCACTGTGCCATGTGCCTCTACTGGGAATCGAACCCGGAACCCTTGATTACAAGGCGACGACGTTACCACTACGCTATTGAGGAGGCCCTTTGTTCAATTATGAGTACGAATATGAAGGTATATTACATTTTCTTAATGAAGTCCAAAGAAAGGGTCTGATCCCCCATAACCTCATCGGTGCGGTCAATGATTCCATAAAAATTGTCGTGCATGCTATCTGGGTGGGTTAGCACTCAACCGGAGACGACCCTAATTGTGTTGCCAGAATTGACAGAAAATGGTGTAAGCTCTTGTAAAGTTATTACGTTAGAAAGTTCTTGAGCGCTTACTAAAAAGAAGATTTCAGTTTTTTGCAGTTTTGCATTGCTTTTAATCATATTTTCAGGGGCTTCCCAAAACGGTCAGCAGGTCTGACGCCGATTTAAAGACAAGGTGAATAAGTAGATGCAAGATCCTAAAACGCGGCGTCGTGTTTATAGAGCTATTGCGCTATTTTGATCATATAACGTCGCTCCTCTAATTTTGAACTTAATCGCCACTATGAAGATGAACGGTGATTACGATAAGTAGATGGACACACGCAATGATACTCTAATGTCTTGGGGCCTTCCCGATGGCGCGTCTTCGCCTTGCAATCAAGGGTTCCCGGGTTCGATACCCGGTGGAGGCACATAGTGGTTCGGATCCAACTTTAAACTGTAGGTCCAGTCCCGATTAGCCTTACTGTGCATAAAGCGAACTTACAACACCAACTCAATAAATTTAATGTCTTGACCGCAGCAGATGAGAGAACTCACTCAAATATCTGTCCTGTGCAAGTGCATTTCGGCGTTACGCCAATTCTAATTTACTGTTTGTGCATAAAGTGAAGCCGAGCACCAGATTGATTGGTAGAATATGTGGTGTTAATCAGAACGTAACACATCCTGTGGAAAGGTAAGCAAGACAAATATTTAGCGCTTGAAACTAGTGTCTATAAACATGTAGACCAGAATTAAATTTGCGAGTTTTGAGTCCTATTTGTAAATTAGATATTCTAGATTAATGACAATGAAACCTATGAGAGAAGAAAAAATAGGAAACACCATGTTAACATACAATCAACAGTTAGTAACTAAGCTAGGGGCAGTGTGGAGAATAACTGTCCGTAGACTGGTAAGTGTGTATGGAAATTCTATGCAAGTCAAATCAGGTTTACTATCGTATAACCCAGTTAAATATACCAAGGGGTGTATGATTAGAGGCAGACATGTTATATTGTTGTTTAGTACAACTTAAGTTTTAAGTTTGTGCTGGGCCTCCTCAATAGCGTAGTGGTTACGTCGTTGTCTTGTAACCAAGTGATCACTTGTAACCAAGGGATCGATCACCTGTTTGTTACCCGTGGGGAACATATTGGTTTGGATCACACTTTAAACTTTGTTGCTTTTTATATACCTATTGTTTCGAAACGAGACTGAAGCAAGATCGTGACTTTCTCTTGCATACCGCGACGAAAAGAAGACTGGAATTTACACATAGAGATGAGAACAAGACAAGTTTCCTTATTGGCGAGACTGTAACCAAATCTTGTCTCGTCTCGGTATCATTTCTAAACTAAGCTTGCCCGTGTGGCAATCTATAACAAAGAAAAGACGTGGGCTATAAAAAACAGAATTAAAGGCTTAGTAAATTGAAGTTCTCTACCACTTTCACTGCTAAAATCTATATCTTCTGCAACAACCAATAGAACAGGGGTTTTCGGGGTGTAAGGGGTGAACTTCCACGTAGGCGCCCAAAAGTCAACCTCACTTCCACGTAGTACACCCTGGACTGCATTTTGCAGACGAACGAGGCTCTGGCGACTGGCACTTTGGCCAGTATAATTTTGTGTGTGTTGTCCTGTTTTTTTTGTCCTTGTGTGTGCTGAGTGCCCCTTTGCAGCCTCAGCTTTTAACGAAAGTCAGAATATTTTACCATTTTAGTAACACGACACTGCAATTATGAAATTTTAGTTACGGTAAGGGGCTGGACCCCGTATGATGTGTATGCAAAATATACTAAGTGCTGATGCACCCAAAGTTTTAAATTCAAATTTTATAAAAAAACCAAGTTATGGCACAATTGTGTTCTTATATATATTTTGGATACGGTAAGGGGCTGGACCCCGTATAACATGACGGGTGCAAAATTGCCTTTAAGTGCTGACGCACACAAAAATTTATTCAAATTCAACAGGGGTTTCCACGGTGTGATTTGGTGCGCTATGAAGCCAAATAATCCTTTAATAAACTTGCCAATGTTTATATATATATAAAAAGCCTATTGCATTCGCAACGATTTAACAATATAACCAAAGAGAATTAAACAACCGCCTCGAATATATTAAGTTACAAAATCACAAAATATAACTGAATTTATATTGTTATTTTCTTCCATTGTGTCGTTTTCCCAACTCTTTAGGCTGCAACGACGAGGATGATTAATGATTATATGAAATTGATGAAGGGACGGGTACTAGGAAAGAAACAACCATGCTGAGCCGGGACTCCAACTCGTAACATTTAGTGGCACGGTTATGAGTCGACGACTCAACGCACTCAGGCACCGAAGGGGAAAAATGTGACACGAGGAAGGAACAAATAAGAACAATATCTCTTAAGCAAATATACTGTCAACAATAGTGTTGAGTGTTCAATATGGTTATGCTCTTGCTTGTTCGTTTTTGATAGAATGATTTGATTGATTTGCTTTATTTTACTTCGCTTCTTGTGCCACTTTTGGCTAATTTGCGAAGATGGGACGAGTGATGATACGATGAATGGACACTCGCAAACATCCATGCCCAGGCCGGGATTCGAACCCGGGACCCCTGGCGTCGTAGCGCGATGTGCTAACCACTCCGCCACGAGGGCCGGCTGACAGAGGGATGAATCCTAGACGAAAGCTAGTGTTTGACATTGAAGTCATTGATGCATAATCAATAGCGTTCTGTTTATGTTTCAAGTAAAGGTGTGTGTGTAAAACGCGTGCGGCTGCGCATACACATTTTGATTGATTGGATTTGTAATTTTGGGTGCATCAGCACTTAGGCTATTTTGCACCCGTCACATTATACGGGTCCAGCCACTTTCCATAACAAATTTAACATAACTGTAATGTCGGACTACAATATTTTAACTTGGGCACTCAGCGCACGTTAAGGACAACACACACCCAGCGCAGCCCTACAAGGAATTACTATACTGGCCGTAGGCAAAGACGGCAGAGCCTCGTTAGTCTGCAAAATGCAGTCCAGTCTGTACTATGTGTAAGTGATGTTGACAATTGGGTGTGCTACGGGTCACTCCTTACACCCCGCTCCTCACATGGCAAACATGAAGAATAATGGGATATGTCTCAGGATCTGAACTAACGTTTTCCAGATTATGAAACTGTTATCGTAATCGCTCGACTATCTCGCTCAATGACGAAAAACTTCTACTATTAACACATGGATAAACATACTATCGCCCCATAACGCAGACGATATATGAGAAAAGTGGAAAGCTATGAACAAACTGCAATGCTCGGACCCACCGGTGTCAAAATAGATGATATAGCTCTCCCTGGACTCCAGATCAATACGGAAGGGTCTAGGATTTACACGGCGGGTACCGGGTTCCACGACGGAGCGAATGCCATGTGTTCGCACGAAAGGCCGCTTAATATGCTGCTGTACAAGCTCTAGGTGGGCGGAAAATTCTTAATTTCTCTTCCATACGTTCGATTATCATGCGATCCTGGTGGCATGTTTATGGCCTAATGCATTTAAAATAGAAAGATAATTCTATAGCGAGCACGTGAATGATAAGGCGACATGACACTCCACCGGAAAAGACCTCCGTGGTTTAGTGGTTACAGTCACGAGTCCAGGTTAAGGCTGTGGTTATCACACCGCGCTATGATACCAGGGGTCCCGGGTTCGAATTCCGCCTTGGATATAAGCGTTCTTTGCGAATATACATTCACCAATTTCATAATATCGTCACTCATCCTCACGGTCGCGATTAGTCAAAAGATTGATTGATTGATTTAAAAATTGTTTGGGTGCGTCGGCACTAAAGGCCATTTTGCACCCTTCTATGTATACGGGGAAATAGCCCCTTATCTAAAATTCTGACTCAAATCTTAGAAAGGTGTGTAAATAGCGCCTTGGGAAAAAATTAAAAGTGCAAGGTTGTAAAAAGACCTGCACGAGACAAACACAACACATTAAAAAGTCAGAAGAAACAAACTAAAAACCTCCTTACAGACGGTGGAAGAGTCCAGCTCTTCGTAAAAAACTAAAAACATTTGATAAAATGCTGCTGTCATCACCCAAGAGGGATGACAAACAGCCTGAAAGGTTAAAAGTCTGCCGGAGGTAAGCAAGATCGACACATTCAACGAGAATGATTCGAATGCTTAATAAAACATTGCAAACACGACACAACGGAGGGTCAAGCCCTTGCAAGAAGTGACTATGCGTTAGACGGCTGTGCCCTAGACGCAGGCGGGTAAGAATGACTTCTTCTCGCCGAGAGGGACGGGAGCAAGAAAGGCGACGCTAAGAAACAAAAATTAAAATCAAATCGTCTACATCGTGGCGATGATAACATAAATGAAAGAACAAACGCGGACGTCTTCGACCTTGACTCGAACAAAGGACTCCTGGTGCCAAGCACAACGCCACAGAGGTTGGCTGTAGTACTGGTACTTCCAGTGGAGGAATCGTGAGCGGATCACGATCGAAAATTCAGCTCATCGAGGGCTGGACGAGCAAAAGTTACGATTGATTAATTGATTTGCTGTTTTAAGTTCATTTTATGCACAGTAAGGCTAATTGGGACTGGACCTACAGTTTAAAGTGGGATCCGAACCACTATGTGCCTCCACCTTATACAGGCAGCAGAACTGAATTTTCACTAATAACGTTTTATTTAATTATTGAAAATTTCATTTTCCATGCTAATGCTAATGACATTTTATCCATGCTAATGACACTCCAGCCATCTTTGATTTTCGTCTTTAGGATGTTGGGTTGAATTACCCCCAGCTTTAGGATTCCGATTTGAAATCATTCAACACGTAATTTACTTTATTCTTAGTCTGCTGAATCATACTTGTCCACACTAATGACAAGAAATTAATATACCGACTTTGGTTCAGAAGAAAAGTATTTGCAACCCAATCAATCATGATTCCTCCAAAGCACATGGTCAATCACTGTAGCTTCAAATAGCGTTTCCAAATGTACTATTACTCCAGAGAACCTGTGATTGTTACAACAAATACGGTGCGCTAACCAACTTCTCGCTGCTGATGAAGGGATCCTCACAAAGGAAATCTTCATGAGGAGGCCGGGGTTTGAACTCGTAACATTCGGTTACTGGGTGAATTCGCCGCTCAACCAGGCCTGGCATTCTACGTGGAAGAAAGATTCCAAACATCCCTCCCTTAAACTTTACTTTTTTCCCCAAGGTGAACTATGGCTCTTCTGCTTCCACGTGAATGCACGTTTAAAAGCAAGGCCATCAAATTAGACGGGTGGTAGAAGTTCGAGCTGTTGCCACGTCGGACCACAACCTCGTGTGTTCGGAGCTTTAAGAGGGATCTACCTTGTTGCACAACACTTTTGCTACCTTGTGTTCTGACGTCAGACGAGGAATGCCTACGTCGATACGTTAGGTTTGGTTCTCTTAGCCTAAACTAACAACGTAGGCATTTAGCCTAAAAATAAAAGCAATCTCTGCTGACGTCAGAACGTAAGGTTGCATAAGTGTTGTGCGATAAGGGAGACCCGTTTAAGAGAATGAAAGATCTCGATGTAGAGGTGGTCTTTGTAATCCACGTGATACAAACTGACAGCTATATGCTCGAAAGGTCAGGGAAGACACACAAGTGCCCCGGAGAGAGGTTGATCTGACGCTCGAACCAGGCAACGCAGCTCGGTTGACGTTGCCACACAGTGCGCGGGAACCAGCGACTTTTGCCCCGCTCTCGCTTTGCTTTTCCCATATGTGGCACCAGCGCAATTCTGCCCAGCCGCCTATTTTCAGGGCCGTGGTATAGGATTAGAGTGTCCATCAAACATCCTTCCCTAAAACTTGATAATTTCTTTTTCAAAGTGAACGGCTAATAACGGCTCCCACGTGACTGCAAGTTTATGTAATCTTGCTGCATATTAGCCTGGTGCAAATTCTCAGAAATGTGGCTGTAAAAAGTGTAGGAAGCATTTTTGAGGAAAAGCGGACAAACAACCTTTTCTGAATGTAATTGATGTGCTGATTCAGAATATTTTGTTTGCCACTCTCGATTTTGATGTTATGTGCCTCAACAAAATGGCGGCCATACGAAATGAGCTCCAAATAACTTTTGAAGGAGCAGAAACAAAATAGTCATCTTGGTGTCAAACATTATGTTTTTGGGTATGCTGAATCCCAATATTAAGTTTTGTAATCTGAAATGTTAAGCTATTTGCTCCAAATCGCTACAAAACAAAATGGCGGCCATACGAAATGAGGTCCTAATAACTTTTGAAGGAGCAGAAACAAAATAGTGATCTTGGTGTCAAACATTGTGTTTTGGGTATGCTGAGTCCCAATATTATGTTTTGTAATCTGAAATTTTAAGCTATTTGCTCCAAATCGCTAAAAAACAAAATGGATCGCCATACGAAATGAGATCCTAATAGAAAGAAAATAGTGATCTTGGTGTCAAACATTATGTTTATGTTTTCTAATCTGACATTTTTGAAAATTGTTGTAGTTTTTTTCCTCTTTTTTAAACAAAAGAAACACAAAAATGACTAAACCTATAATATATATATTTTTCTTTTTTTACTTTATTTCAGAATGATAGAAACATAGAACCATGGATCCCCTTATACGAGGGTTGGGGCAAAAGTCATTGCAACTATTTTTTTTCTTGTAGATACCAGCCCGGTTGGAAAATGCGACGTATACAGATGAAAGGACGAGGGGGGGAACTACATGTGGGGACAGTTGAAATACGCGAACATTGTGCCTCACATATTTATTACGATAGTGTACAATACAATACTGGTTTGATCGTGCAAAATTAATTACATACCTATTCTACAGTTGACAGAACAAAACTTGGGCTAAAGGCCCTCAAAGTAGTCACCTGCCATGTGCACCACACGCTGCCAACGATGTGGGAGACTCGGAATACCATCTGCGTCACCATTGGCCGCACCATGTGTGAATCGGGTAATCTGTTGTTCCACAGCATTGGCAATGTCGTCTCTTGTCGCAAACCGCCTTCCACGTAGTGGTTCCTTAACCTTGCGACGTGGCGTTCGGGAGAAATGTCCGGACCTTCTGGACAGTGTAATCATCCTGCACGACAACGCTAGACCACATAAAGCAGAGTGTGTACGGCGGCAACTGCAACGTTCCGGATGGGAAGAAATGGAGCACCCGCCGTACTCTCCTGACATTTCGCCCTGTGACTTTCATCTCATACGCAAGGTTAAGGAACCACTACGTGGAAGGCGGTTTGCGACAAGAGACGACATTGCCAATGCTGTGGAACAACAGATTACCCGATTCACACATGGTGCGGCCAATTGTGACGCAGATGGTATTCCGAGTCTCCCACATCGTTGGCAGCGTGTGGTGCACATGGCAGGTGACTACTTTGAGAGCCTTTAGCCCCAGTTTTGTTCTGTCAACTGTAGAAAAGGTATGTAATTAATTTTGCACGATCAAACCAGTATTGTCCTGTACACTATCGTAATAAATATGTGAGGCACAATGTTCGCGTGTTTCAACTGTCCCCACATGTAGTTCCCCCCTCGTCCTTTCATCTGTATATGTCGAAATTTTCCAACCGGGCTGGTATCTACAAGAAAAAAAATAGTTGCAATGACTTTTCCCTCAACCCTCGTAAATTTGAAAAGACCTGCACCTGTGAGTCATCATCTTAAGATGTTTCTTATCAGTTCCTCCAAAACATTGCTACAAAGGCACAAACGGAAGTCTGAGAACAGGAAACAAAGCCAATCTGATGACCAATGATGTAATTTGTCCACCTGATATATCAATTCCGTCTGCGTCATGCCTTATAATAGATATTCAAACATTAGTTGTTGCACATGGAAAGCCTGCAGGAGTTTTAACTTTGGTCAACTGGCAGATGTATTTCTTAACCTTGTTCTTTCTATGGGAAGAAGCTTTAAGAGGATTCATGTCACCTTTGATCGGTATAACGCAACTTCAATCAAGGCTGGAACAAGGGATAGGTGCTTGAAACATGCTCATTTAGTAAGGAGAGTAATAGAAAATGGATCCGTGCCAATCCCCAACAAATTCAGTGACTTTCTTGCTAACTCGGAGAATAAAAAAGATTTGGCCTGTTTTCTCTCTAATCATTTGATCGACAATGCTCCTGCAGACAAAATATTTGTGGTTTCCGGTGGATTTCACAAGAAGGATGACGTACGGACAAATAATCGTGATTTGTCTATTGAAGGATTGCAGGCAAACCACGAAGAGGCGGACACGCCCTTCACTGTCTTCATTCTGGTGCTGGTAACATTGTTGTCTCAGCACGTGATGCAGATGTATTAGTGCATTGGTAGCGTTATTTCACAAGATTAGATGTACGAAATTGTGGTTGCGAGCAGGAACATAAAAGAAGAAAAGAAAATACATTCCAGTACATGAAGTCAGGCAGAAGCTTTCATTTACGGATCCTGTCTTCGAAACTTTCATCCCATTCCACGCCATAACGGGATGCGACACAGTATCCTACATTGCTGGGATCAGTAAAAAGACAGCATGGAAAATATTTAACACTAATAATAATAATCTACTAAATCTTGGTGTTGACGAACTGAAACAAGAAACACCACACCACACAAGGCAGAGAAGTTCATATGCAAGTTGTATGGTGTACCGGAGGCAAGCAGCTGTGATGAAGCCAGAGTAAAGCTGTTCAGCAAAGAAAAAACATCACAAGCACTGCCCCCAACTACCGATGCTCTACGGTTACATGTACAACGGACCCACTATCAAACCATGGTGTGGAGGCAGTCGGTCATACCAAAACCTGTGTTACCACCACCTACAATCTTGGGATGGAAAATGGTTGATGGACAGCTCGTTCCAAAGCTTCAATCGCTGCCACCAATTCCACAATCCTGTTACGACATTACTGCAGCTTGCAAATGTGCAGATACTGGCACTAAGGAGTGCATGAATATCCGTGACTAGAAGAAAAATGTTATACTATTTTTGTAGGCAAAATAAGGTTGAATAAGGATAAGGTGCGGATTTATCATACACTGGTACTGTTAATGTTTAAATATGGTCTTATGCTTTGAATAATATTATTATTTTGCATCTTTACTTTAGCAATGTTCTATACTTTTTTCTGTATTAAAAACCTATTGTTACACAAGAATCACTGTTTTATTCCTAGTTCAAAAGTATGGATACGAAACATTGCATGGATGCACGTAGCCGCCATTTTGTTTTTTTTAGCGATTTGGAACAAACAGCTTAAAATTTCAGATTAGAAAACATAATATTTGGATTTAGCATACCCAAAAACATAATGTTTGACACCAAGATCACTATTTTGTTTCTGCTCCTTCAAAAGTTAATAGGACCTCATTTCGTATTGCCGCCATTTTGTTTTTTAGCGATTTGAAGCATATAACACCAAAATCGAGAGTTGAAAACAAAATATTCGTAATCAGCACATGAAATACATTCAGAAAATGTTCTTTGCCCGCTTTTCCTCAAAAATGCTTCCTACAGTCAGAATTTTCGAAAATTTTCTCAGTCTATATGTAGAAGCGAGATAATTGTCAGCGCCGAAATCTAACTGGGCAGTCTAACTCGCATGCTGTGAATCATCTAGTTATCGCCTCCCTCTCCGCCTTCGAGTAACTGAATACGTAATCAGACCTCGTAACAGTTGGGCTGAAAAGTTCGTAGGCTAACATAGTAAAAAATATTTTCTTTGACAAAATTCGATTTTATTATTCAATATAGTTGCCTTTGAGGGCGATACAACGATTATAGCGGTCATACAATTTTTCGATGCCATTTTTATAGTACGATTTCTGTTTAGCCTCAAAATAGGCCTCAGTTTCGGCGATTACCTCTTCATCAGTGCTAAATTTCTTTCGAGCGAGCATTCTTTTAAGGTCTGCAAACAGGAAAAAGTCACTGGGGGGCAGATCTGGAGAATATGGTGGATGGGGAAGCAATTCGTAGTCTAATTCATATAATTTTGCCATCGTTTTCATTGATTTGTGACACGGTGCATTGTCTTGATGAAACAGCACTTTTTTCTTCTTCAAATGGGGCCGTTTTTTCGTGATTTCATCCTTTAAACGCTCCAAGAACGCTATGTAATAATCTCAGCTATCTCGATCAACTTCACTTTACGATCATTTAAAATTATTTTGTGGACTTTTTTGATGTTTTCGTCGGTAACAGCCTCTTTGGGGCGTCCACTGCGTGCATCGTCTTCGATGCTCATTTCGCCTCGTTTAAATTTAGCAAACCACTTCTCAACGGTTGATTTTCCTGGTGCAGAGTCCGAATAATGTTTATCAAGCCAAGCCTTGGCTTCAACAGTATTTTTTTTCGCCAAAAAAGCAATGCTTTATTAACACACGAAATTATTTTTTATCCATTTTTTCACAATAACAAAAGCTGCTTCACTCACAATGCTATATCTCACGAACTAATTATCCGGCAGCTGTGAAATTTATACACGTATCTTTTGAAGGTTAGTACTAAGTAAAAATCACATGGATTTAATTCTAGTAACGCCATCTATGAGTCAGCCTACGAACTTTTCAGCCCAACTGTTACACATGAAAACCGAAGCGTGACTCCTGGCACTTCAATGAATATCAGTGCTGTCGTTCCTTGTTTTTCCGCGGAAAATCATTTTCGATAATTCATATGTTTTAAAACGCACAGGCCTGGAATCGATATGCGATTTTCTTCCGTCTTCCAACTTAGTTAACACTTCGCCAGCGAAAATTGAAAGAATATGGGTTCAGTGGCTGATCCAAGTATCCCGTTGGTGGCATTTTAAAATGTTTATGGATAGGCAAGCTGGAACAAAGAATCTATGTCAATTGCGATTAAGACAATATCACGTATAATTGCGGCAGTCACAACCTAACCTAACCAAAGACGCCACAGCACTAATAATGCCGTAGAAGGTTGGAACAACAAAATAAATTGGTGGCTTGGAAGACCGCATCCAAGAATTCATGACGTTCTGGCCTGCCTCAAGAGCAGAGCAGAAGACACCAACATCAAGTACATGCGAAGGTCAGAACATTAAAATCGACGAGGGAGTTGGAAAGTATATTCGCACAGAGGAAACGGGTCACTTCAAAAGGTGTCTGTTGGCTCTCCCATGTTCAAAAATTTGATTGAACCAAATTTCCAGCCGAAAATATCAATATTTCACATAATCCTCTTGTAAGAGGTATTGCACGGGGTAGATTTAAAATGGCATTGCAATTGTCCACCTGCCCTTTCACTTCTAACTGTGTTCATCGCAGTTGTCCGTCATCGCCAATTGTCCAGCTACCGGTATAGGCACACAACTCTCTCTATGTGTTCCACACTGCACGTTGCGTTTCTATCTTCTGTCGTTGTCTCTTAATCCAATTTCTAAAAATGAAATTTGTCAAAAGGAATTCAAAGGAGCCGGCCTCTGCGGAGAAGTTAGCACAGCGCGCTACGACGCCAGGGGTCCCGGGTTCGAATCTCGGCCTGGGCATGAGTGTTCTTTGTGACTGTCCCTTCACCAATTTCATCATACCATCATTAATCGCTCATTTTCTGGATTAGCCAAAAGTGGCAAAATTGCGAGGTAAAATAAACTACCAAAGCAAAGGTCTGACTGGAAGCTTATTATCGTTAGACATACATTTAGCCAGCCGCCTTGGCGAAGTGGTTAGCGCTGAAGAAATTCATACGACGGATATCCAACTTCAAAATATCCGATATTCGTTTTGGAAGCGGGGTGCAAAAGGGAGTGCAAATGTCTCTCCGCGTGGTACACCCTGAGCTGCATTTTTGCAGGCTAACGACACTCTGGCGTCTGAACCGGGTATAACCCTAGAGGGTTTGTTTTGTGTCTGATTCCAAAATGAAGCAAACTGCACGCACAGTGCGCTAGGAGGACAGGAGAGAGAAGAGGGAGGGGATAATCAGAAAATTAGCAGCCATTGGCTGATTGCCGTAGGGTGCCGTGACGGGTAATCAGGTGTTCTTATCGGCCAGCATGCTCCTTGCAGATTTCCTTACCTCTCGCATCGCAACACTTTAAAATACCAATATAATGGTGAGAGTGAACAGACCCCGAGGCACGCTACTGAAAGCTTAGGATTTGAGACCACAAAGTATTATTAGAAAATCGAGCCTGAAATTATGGTTTGAATATTAAGCTCGTTATAATTTACATAGCTACATTAATTTTTCCTCAGGGTTTGATTTGCATAATATTAGTTTTTTGGTAAGCCAGCAGCACGGGGCGTGGTGCAGTTGTTGCCATTGTGTGCTGTAAAGGAAAGGACTTCGGTTTGTATCCCGCTTAAGACACCTTTGTTCCAGTTGTCCATATCTTTCTCTCCGTTTCTGTTAGGTATTTTACGTCGCTTTTCTACCTTCTGAGATAATCGCGACGACGACGACATATACCCCCCGGCTTGGCAAAGTTCACGGATTCGATTCCCGATCTGTCCCTTACCAATTTCATCTAATCATCCCATCCTCTCCATTAGACAAAAGTGGGAGAAATGAGACGACAAAACTACAATGATCACGGTTCAAACGTGGACTTTCGGTATCTCCGGCATCCTACGGTGCTAGGCTCATAACTCCGCCACGCAGACGGATACACTCATCCATGTAACCAAGGGGTCCTTGTTCGATACCCGGTGGACTTCAAAAACTCAAATAAACGCTACCGAGACTCGAGACCATTGATTTTGCAATTTTGGGTGCGTCAACACTTAGGCTATTTTGAACCCGTAATATTACACAGGGACGAGCCTTTTACTATAACTGTAATGTCTTACAAAAAATATTCTTACTTGGGTTAAAACTGAGGCTGCACACGTAAGGACAAAACACACACAGCCCTAGAAGGATTATACTGGTCCTAGATCAAGACGCCAGAGCCTCGTTAGCTTGCAAAATGCAGTCCAGGCAAGAGAGGATGACAATTGGGTGTACTACGTGGAACGGTTACTGCACCCCAGATTGATTGGTTTGGTGTTTTAAGTCCACTTTATTCACAGTAAGGCTAATCGGGGATGGACCTACAGTTTTAAGTGGGATCCGAACCACTAGATGCCCTCGACTGGGTATCGAACCCGGGACCCCTTGATTACAAGTCAAGATGCTACCACTGCGCCGTCGGGGAGGCCACGCTACACCCGAGACGGGAAGAAGACGGTAACGCTGTTGAGCCTTGCTTCCATGTTAATAAAACATTAAAATGCTAAGCAAGGCAAAATTTATTGTAATAAAAATAATAACTAGAAACGTAAGGTTTCCACAGTTACGTTTTTGGTGATTATTTTTATTACAATAAATTTTCCCTTGGTCAACATTGTAATGTTTTACGAGGACGAATGTTTATAAATCGATACAAGAACGAGGCCAAACCATACCTACCATCCCTACACTTGAACAAGATCAGTCACGGAGACAAATCTACTTTTCATCACTAGTAACAACAGGCCTGTTGTCAGGATTCATAAATCACCGTTGTTGCAACTGCGGGGGCGAAAAGGAAACAACTCATTGGGCCGAATGCTAATGCAATCACGAAAACGAGACGACGATTTCGTCCTTCGCTGTTGTGTAATCTAGACAGGCAACGGGGCAACTCGCGACCGACACGTTCGCTTGTCACCAGAGGTTCACAGTGCCACGGTAAAAATAGCCGCAGCAATTCAAATCAACTGCCAAGATTCCGATCTCCACCTTCTGTGCTGTTTTCGGAGGCAACACCTCATGTTTTTGTTACGGCGAGGGAGACAGTGGCGTAGCGGCAACCCTAGAGATGGTAGCAGTGAGTCAGTCCTGCTAAAGATACTTTAAATGACCACTAGGTGGCGTTGACGGTCCTTAGTCCGTCGCGTGCTGAAGGAACGAAACAACTGAACGTCGTGAATGTAAAAACCAATAATACATTCTGAGGGCAATGAATTATCCAATTCGTTGCTGAAAATCAAATGCAGTCTAGTCTCTGTGTGTGAAGAAAGGTTGAACGGAACGATTTCGTTAAAGCAATGCAGGATGAACATGAACTGGCAACACTTTCGTGTTTAATTGTTTCGGTTTGTGTGACGTGGTCACTGACTTCCTCTGTGTCTTACCTCTTCCGTAATGCAAATGAACAATAACAATATAAGAATTGTACATAAGGGTTAAATATACTTCCAAATCAAGCACACCAACGTATCTTGTGAAATTCTACTACATTCTGATGTCACATGACTATTTTTCTATTTAATTCAACATGGCGGACTTACAGATGGCTACCATGTGGATAACATATCAGCTCCCCATCTTCCCTATATCATGTATTGGATGTCTGATTCGTGATTCCCGATTCGAATTTGTTTTCATGGGTGTTTGTTTCTACATGTGGATTACTCACTATATTGTTTTCTGTTATAAACAGGATTGTTAAATTCAGCGTTGAACACGGAAATAACTTGTCGCCTCAATGGTCAAACGCTTTGAGTGACACAAGATCTCGCCAACGAAGGTTCCAGGTCGAGTTCCTCTATGGGTGTTCCTTTAAATGCTACCAGGCCCGTACCCAATGGGGGAGGGGATGGGGGCAGTGCTCCCTTGAACCACATGTTGTAATATGAACCTATAAAAACCTATGAAAAAAGGCATTGACGATATTTCAGATTTTGTCTTTGCATTAATGAATGGATTGTTTGTGGAAAGAGGCAGGCTCCAGAAGGCTGCAGTCTGCAATATTTGGTGATTTAATTTTATTAGCCGGAGCAATCCATTTTTTAAAATCCCTGTCCCAACTTTTTTCTAACTGGAATCGTGATGCGAAAATGTCCTCTTTCTTTCGTAAACTCGCATTCAAACATGATGCTAATACATATTATTTAATTCATAAATATATTACTTTTGTGTGTGTGGAAATTAAGATCTCCCCCCTCCCCTCCACCGTCTTCAATGATTTCATAAAAGCTAAGCTAAAAAACATCCTGGATACGGGCCTGAATTCTACCATACATTTTTTTCCTGTTTGCAGTTACCGAAAAGTTACAAACAGTTGTTTATGTTTGTCAAACAAATCAGATTTACTACAACCCTTATTTATAAATGTGGAGGCCTGACAACAAGAACATCGTGTGGCACCCAAAGTATAATGTAGTGGCAAGAAATATGAACTACAGGCTTCCCCTTCCCTTTCTTTCAACTTCGCTGTGTACCCCGGTGCTGTTAGGGAGCAGCTCTCAGCCCGAAGCGACATGTGTCGCTTGAATATTTCATCAATAAACCGCAAGCTTGTGCGGCCGGTCATTCCGCTACGGTGTGAAACGTTGCTGTTGATTGGTTCGTTACCAAGCGACGTATGGGCCTCCCTTATGGCGCAGTAGCGTTGTAATCAAGGGATTCCGGGTTCGATTCCCGGTGGAGGCACATAATTGTTCGGATCCCACTTTAAACTCTAGGTCCAGTCCCGATTACCCTTACTGTGCATAAAGTGGACTTAAAACACCAACTCGGTCAATCACTCACCCAAGCGACATGTGTCGCGAGTTGCTTCAATCTGAAATCTCCCTCAGGGTAACTAACGGCCATGCCATTCCGGGACTTGTGCCGTGCATTCGAGAATTGTGTCACTGTTGCCAGGCCAGAGCTTCAAATATGGTGTTGCATCGGTAATTTAAGTTATAACTTTTAAGGGTAGTTATATTATTTACATTCTTGGCATATTTTAGATATCTTTGTTCTTCTTGTGGCCTTTCTCCAATCAAGTTTATGCCTTTGGTGTGGAAACCTCATCAATTCTGGACTGTTTTTTCTGCATATAAACTAAGGAATGGACATCAAACGTAAGAAGGAAACAAAGTAATAATAAACATGAAGGTTTAGGAACTTTGGTTCACCATTTTTCTTTTCAAACGTTATCACGCGAAAGTGAGTATCAGTGGCGGCGATTGGGTTCCAGAACTAGGGGGACAAGGTTCCAAAACTGGGGGGGGGGCATGAACAATTTACTTTCCCTTGGTAGATAAATTTAGCATAGTACGGAGCAAAAGTGGCAAAATGTGGGGGCGGGGGGCAACTGCCCCCTCGTCCCCTCTAATCGCCGCCACTGGTGAGTATATATATTTCGCTATCAATCATTCACGCTTTGTGCGTTTAATTACACGCACACACGAATCGAACAGGCCAACGACCAGTGTGTTGATTGCAAACACGTGATTAACAAGTCCAATCGTGCTTTTGTCTTTGCGAATACATTGCAATCGAAAATTTAATTAAATTACAAAGAACAGATTAATAAAGAGGTATTCGCAGCGCTTTAACGCTTTGACAAAACAAAGCATTCAAATAATGATTTTTTACGTTAAAGCTTTTCATGATAACTGAACGCCGATAATGTAATTTCGGTATTTGGAACAAAACACTGTAAACTGGGTAAGCAAGAAGAAACAACACCGAGGAACATAGTCCAGAACCCTTGGAGAAATTTATCAGACTCATACGAGTTAAATACAAACCTGGGCAGATATCTTGATTTTGTAGCGGTATTTTTGAGGAGCATTCTTCAAAATCACAGTTTTCCACAATTACTCCGATTTATGTTTTGATCCAGTTGGCCTACAGAATCGAATTTAGAGTCCAAATCTACGTTTTTCTGGATCGAGGAATCCGAAAATGCCAACAATTTTTTAATTTCAGTACTCTATACACCATTTCCGAAAAGAGTGGATTCATATAATAAGTTCACTTCATTGTTTGATTCGGCTGCTCTAAAAACTCGAATTTAGAGTCAAAATATAAGTTTTCTAAACCGACAAATTTGAGAAAGACATCCAAGGTTCTTTCTGAGGCATTTATCCTTCAATTTTTAAAACATATATAACAGTAAAATGACGGATACATGAAAGATGTGTAGCTTATCTCTTTGATTTGTTGTTGTTTTAAGTCCACTTTATGCACAGTAAGGCTAATCGGGACTGGACCTACAGTTTAAAGTGGGATCCGAACCACTTGCGCCTCCACCGGGTATCGAACCCGGGACCCCTTGATTGCAAGGCGACGATGCTACCACTGCGCCATCGGGGAGGCCCAGCTTATCTCTTGATCCACTGGTCTAAAAGTTTAAAATTTTGAGTCGAAGTCGAGCTTTTCGAAGTTAATAAAAATCTGAAAAGGATACCTAAATTATACTTTGAGCAGCAAATTTGACAGATTCATAAAAGTAAGCATAGGGAAAGTGGACAAAGACAAAATTTATAATATTTCAGAGATGTATTGAAATACAGAAAAATTACATATTGGAAAATTTAGAACAGTCTTTCCGCAATACATAGTAGTACACATGAGCGAAACTCTCTTCATGCAAATGAGAAACAATACAAAAACAAAACGACTACAAAACCCATTTTACCCCGAATGGTGGGGGTAATAGTATGAGCACACTGTTGGGAATATGAGCATGATGAGTTTGAAAGTAAATATTACAAAATATACACTAAAGGCAAGTCACGATATAACACTGAATGATTCTTCAATACGGCACATATAGCGTCGTCGCCTTGTAATCAAGGGGTCCCGGGTTCGATACCCGGTGGAGGCACAAGTGGTTCGGATCCAACTTTAACTGTAGGTCCAGTCCCGATTAGCCTTACTGTGCATAAAGTGGACTTAAAACACCAAATCAACAGTACGGCACATATCATAAAATTAACTTGCATGTCTCAAATAGCCCTTCACCCGCGACAAGCAGGGCAGATTAAATGTACTTCCTCCTCCTCTATGCCAATGCAATTATTATGATATCACACGGAACAGTGTTCACAACGTATCCACTCTTCACCTTCATTGTCTCAATGATACCAACCCTTGCATATACGGCACTCGCTATTCTCGCCGCTAGATGCAACTGTAGATGGAATAGTACCTGAACTTTCCATGGATCGTGCAGACACATGAGTGAGACGCTTCTTTTTGACTGCAGAAATAGTGTCTGATGAGGTAAGCTCCCTTGCTTCTCTTGGTTTCCTTCTTCGGGTCACAGGTGGCTTGTAAAGAACAGGAATTGGTGACAATGTGCGCACAAGTTTCCGAGGTGAATATCTTGTGCGTGCAAGTGTGTTTGCACACTTTGATCTTACTGCATGTGAAGATGTAGGAGAAGCAGCGTCATTGAGCGATCCAGGAACTGTAGACTCACACTGTTCCACGACCACTTGAGAGCTTCCGCTTGGAATTGGTTGGGCCGGTGTAGTTCTATCCTCTTGGTTGAACGAGGCTGTGTCGTCTTGCAATAAGGATATTTCATCATGTGTTCTCCATGTGCTCTGCTTGCCAGGTTTGCCTATTGGACGTTTGTCTGTAAGTTTGTGGCATCTGGAATGCAAGAATGAAACAATGAATAACATACAAAACCAAGATACACAATACGTGCATGTATGTAACATAACTCTTAGCAAGGGCAAGAAAATATCTATCCCAGGAGGTCACTAGGATGAAGAATCAGAAAAGAATAACTACATACATAGGCTTAATACGAACGTGCCCACCGCGAGCGAGATGGCATTTCGATACACTTCCGTTAACAGTCCACAGTTTTTTTTAAAGTTTTCAATTCAAACGATTTACACAGAATATATACTATAAGCAGCAACATATCATAGGATGCAGTTTTTCTTTACAGCTTAATGAGATTTCTGAGGTTTGGAAATATATTCCATGACTCTGAATTATTTGTTTATGAAATGCCCATCTTCCCCTTATCAGAATTCCTATGCCCATTTTACCCCGACTTGCTGTGCTCATATTTCCACAACTTGCAACATTTTACGTAAGTTTGTACTACTGCATTCACAACGCGGGACACCGGGTGATGCCATTCGCATTGCATGCTCCTTTGTTGTAGTTTCGTTGTTGCTGTGTCAGTTTTCCGTTATTTTACTTTATGTTCTGCTCAGATCTGAACTCCAACAACTCTACAATAACATCATGTGCATTTTTGACTATAATTTAGAACAGCACTTACCTATCAATAGGCACACAATCTTCCCTGTCTTCAGCTGCGACGTGCCAATCAACACAGACGACGGCTTGGTCTCCACTGATGTTGCCAACCTACAGAAGAATTTATTTCACCACACACACCTGGCGCTGTGACGTAAAAACCTTACGTGTGCCCATATTCCCCACGTGCCAATTTTCCCCCCACTTACCCTAACCTATATTTTGATCCACGTGACCAAGAAAACTCGAATACAGAATCGAAAAGATAGGTTTTCGGAGTCGATATACATGAAAAAGCATCCAGTTGGAGGTCAGTGTACCCTATCAAAATCTAATGATTCAATAAACTTTTTTTCTTCATAAATAAATGCTCTCTCGTTTGTATATCAACATTTTTGCTCTCGGATTAGTAGTTTCCATGGTATAGTACTGTGTACAATAAATAGGTAGGATATTTTCATAATTTCTCACCTTTGGGACATAAAATAGCCATGAAGGGGGCAAAACACGTTAACCATATTCTTATGTTTACTGTGCGGTGCTAGGTAAGTTCGAAAATTATATAATATTCGAGTTATTTGGGCACCCTTATTCTTTAACGTTCCTGAAATTGAAAACTTTGAAAAAATCAAAAGTTTGACGCTTTGTAACCGAAATGGGGGCCAGATGAAAAATCCGAAATTTGCCCATCAACATAATATTAAAATTTGGTGAAAGTGTTTTTTCGAATAAGATAAATACATATAGATATAATTTATGATGATTCATTGCTAAATGAATTCAATTAACCTTCAAGTACAAGCCAGTTATAGGCCACTCTGATCATGTTTGGAAATAAGATTTACACAAAAATGTTCTCATTTGTACTTACTTATGTCTTGTTCAGCAGATGACACAAAAATGTTCTGATCTGTACTTATGTCTTGTTCAGCAGGTGACACAAAAGTGTTCTCATCTGTACTTATGTCTTGTTCAGCAGGTGACACAAAAGTGTTCTCATCTGTACTTATGTCTTGTTCAGCAGGTGACACAAAAGTGTTCTCATCTGTACTTATGTCTTGTTCAGCAGATGACACAAAAGTGTTCTCATTTGTACTTATGTCTTGTTCAGCAGGTGACACAAAAGTGTTCTCATTTGTACTTATGTCTTGTTCAGCAGATGACACAAAAGTGTTCTCATTTGTACTTATGTCTTGTTCAGCAGGTGACACAAAAGTGTTCTCATCTGTACTTATGTCTTGTTCAGCAGGAGACACAAAAGTGTTCTCATCTGTACTTATGTCTTGTTCAGCAGGTGACACAAAAATGTTCTCATCTGTACTTATGTCTTGTTCAGCAGGTGACACAAAAGTGTTCTCATCTGTACTTATGTCTTGTTCAGCAGGTGACACAAAAATGTTCTCATCTGTACTTATGTCTTGTTCAGCAGGTGACACAAAAGTGTTCTCATCTGTACTTATGTCTTGTTCAGCAGGAGGAGACTAGTCGCTACGAGAAGAGAAACCCATGGTACAGAGATACTGGAAGGTAGCTACAGTGGTTTTGACGCTGATGTCCCTCACAGCTCTGTATGTGACTTACACCACAGTTCCGATCCTATCTCCGCCCGTTGGGCCGCACTATCAACAACAGAAACAACTCTTTGGTGAGTATGTTGTCCACTATAAACTAAATTCCAAGTAATTTGCATTATAAAGTAGTTGAAAAATACATTTTGATTACTATCCACGCCAAAATACGAAGTGCGTTCAAAAAGTTCCCAGAATGGCAACGCGCTGCTGAAATCTAAGGGTCAGATATGGCAACCCTGCTCCAACGAATGCAACCTTGTACTTTCAATATAAAGCTGCTAACGTGACGCTACTTCCTTGGATGTACAGTCACGGACACATCTGGGTTGAAACGATCCCATTGTAAGTCTGTGAGATCCTTCCAACCCAGAAGTGTCCGTGACTGTACATGATCAAGGGCCCGGATTTTGATGACCTAAAAATATCAATAAACTGACCTAAAAAAATGACTTAGAAATTTTTCAGGGTGTGACAATTAGTACGGCATAGTTCTTTATTTCTGTAACGTTAGAACTGAAATTTCAAGGTATATGCGAATGTTATGTATAAAAATCTGTAAAAATCTTCAACTTATTCAATATCTAGCGGCATGTTACTTTGTTCCTACAATCACGTGCAGATAGAATTTTTGTTTTGCGATAAATGTCAGTTCCTGGCTAAAAATGAGTGAGTGAAACGTAATGTAATGACATTACTTTTTTGCAATTACACAAAAAAGACCAGAAAAAGAAGTAAAACCGCGTAAAATGAGCGAAAATGGCACAAAACTTTAAAAAATGACCTAAAACTTAAAAAATATAAAATATGACGAAAAATGCACAATAAAATTCACATTTTATAATCAAGAGCTTCATATTCAGAATTTTAATACGTAAGATCAATGCATACTACATAATGAAAAAAAGAGATGACGTCATCAAAATCCTGGCCCTGATTATCTTCAAATCATGCTTGTTAGCATATGTAACTATCTCTGTATACTTCTCCAAGTTACTTCCTCCGATGATAAACAGGTTGGACGTTCGAGATTACTTTTAATCACTATTCACAGCATGACCGTCACCGAAGTGCTTTGATAAAAAACAGCAATTCACTATTTCCTTCTAAATTCGACATCACTGTAGCACAGTGACTTCGACGACGTTAATTGATTATTCATTCTTCTTCAAATATTAACCGTAGAGAAAACTCTAAGCTCCATGGTGCAATATCCCTTTGAGAAATGCAGAATATTTACTAACATTCCATTATTTTACTTATTTTATTCTGCTTGATATTGGGGTCCGATTCTAGCAGATGACGGTGTCGTTGGAAAACTCATTTTACACACAAAGATACAGGCATAATTAGATACTGTCTGTATTTTTAAAATTCCGATTATTTGATGTTAGACGAGAGGTTTAAGGTTTATGAATAGAAATAACATGCATTCCCTGAGCCAATTTCCTCTTTAATATTATTTTTATTTATTAATATTACTCCTAAGCACGTTTCAGTGCATACAGTAAAACCTCGTTAATCCGGACTAATGGGGGGATAAGTTGACCGGTTTAACTGAAATAACCTAAAAGAACAGTAGAAAGTGCATTAAAACTCCGTTTATAGCAACAAAACACGTTTAAAATGGTGCATTTAAAGAGCATAGGCCTAAATACACTATACAGTACAGTACAAAGTCTGCGGGAAACATAATTTTATCAGTGGTTGACTGCCTTTTCTTTGGGAAGTTCTCTTGTTGACTTCTAGCCACATTTAAAACCTTGCATTCTGCCTGTCCGGTTTAAGCAAAGTCCGGCGTAAAGGGGTCCGGATTAACGAGGATGGACTGTATTTATTTACAAAATTTACCTCGTGAAAAGAGAAAAAGGAATATAAAAAAACAACCTTATTACCCTTCAAGAAATTACAAAATATTAATATTTGCTCATATTCTGTATATTGTAAGACACAAACTACATGCCTGCTTTTAAGATATAATATGGTTCCATTTCATTTCAGCTGTGGGCACGACCCCAGATGATGAAACAACGATCTCTAGTAGGCCAAGTGAGGTGCTTCCTACGGCAACAAACCGTACTCTAAACAGGAAACTTCTTATATATAATCGAGTTCCGAAATGTGGCAGCACAACAATGGTGACACTGTTGCGCAGGTATGGTAGCTTCTCTTCTTAACCTACTTTATTTCGTTTATTGGGATTACACCTACGTATATACAGGGTGAGCCAAAAGTACCCTTACCACCTATGTATTTTGCGACGAGGGAAGGTTACGGATCTGAAGTAAATAAGAGTATGATAAGAGACGAGATATGTTAGCTGAGGAGGTTACAGACAACAATTTAGTCCAGAATGTCTGTTTAGACATTTTCGTAACAGAGAATTATGCGCCTCCAAGTACGGTGCGAAATTCTACGCAGCAGTGTGCGAGTGATCGTGGCAAATGCAAGCCGAACGGCTTCTTTCAGTTGGTTAGTTGTGTGGTAACGCGTGCCGGCAACTTGCTGTTTGATTTAACCCCACAATGCATTATCACACGATGAAAGATCGGGACTTCGGGGAGGCCAGTCCAGAGGTGCTGGTAACTGTGGAGAACCATGTCCAATCCATCTGTTACGCACGGCAATCGAACAATGGGTTGGTGCTCCATCTTGTTGAAACCAGACGCGATCAATAAGCCGTTCGACTTGCAGCTCCCAACTAAGTATCACTACCAACCACTACTAAAAGTACAGACGTGGTAATGGGACTTTTGACTCACTCTGTATATTACAATCTATACCAGTAATTTTGATATGACCATATTCAGGTATCGCTATACCAACAAATACCAGGCTTTTCAGAAAAGTAGTTGTCTCATTTTTTAAATGAAATCTATCGTGGGAGGAAAACCTAGTCAATCTCCGTGGCGGAGTGGTTAGCACAGCGCGCTACGACGCTAGGGGTCCCGTGTTCGGAAACCGACCTATGGGTAAAAGTGTTCTTTGTGAGAAATCCTTCATCAATTTCATTATATCCTCACTCATCCTCATCGTTGTGATTAGTCGAAAGTGGAAGAAAAGCGACGTTAAATAACAAATATAAATTAAAAGTCTGAGTAAAATCTGCGACACTTGTGGTGTAAATAGGAACTCGCTGGAACTTGCTTTGACAACGGTTTACAGAAGCCTGTGTTCCGATATGGAAAGTGCCTTAACTAAGGTGATGGTAGTCATATAGAGAAGTAGTTTATGGTGCGAGGATTTTGGCCATTTACAAAATGTTGCGACAAATATGTGTGCAATGAAGAAAAGCCTCATGGAAGTTATTTTCTGAATAACTTGGTATTTCTCAATGCCTAACTATTGATTAACAATTTTCAACACCGACAAAAGTACGTATGTACAGGACATAAATAAGAACAACTTTTCGTTCTAAGTTTTTGCTCGTTTAGACCTTGTTTCGACGCTACGATCATTCGTCATTCGAAAAACAGAATTTTTAATTTCTGTATTGTATGTATCCATACAGATTCCTTAATGTCACTGTCGTTTATTTTTCTGTCGGAAAAAATATTAAAGTATGGGAGACATTCTCATGGCAGTTGAAAATAGGGTGAAGTCGCAGTCTATTCCCTCCTCCTTAAATTATGCATATACTAGGGACGTTCAATATATAAGTTTCCCTTTGCTATAAAATATTGTATAAAGCAATGCCATTAAAAAGAAGCACATGGTTGACAAGCGCCATCCTTCGTCTACAAGGAACAACAATCGATTCGTTATCAGACGTGAAGGCGCATGCGCTCAAGGGTGAAAAGTAAGTGCTTGTTCGGAAAACGCGGGCTCGCGTCATAAGAAGTTCAGAAGCATGGATGCTAAGGGCGTTCTGCTTATGAACTTTTGGAACGAGGAAGAACAATTAATGGTGACCGTTATTGTCAAACATTGGATAAACTGAAAAACGCAATTCGACATAAGCGACCAGGTCTCCTGTCAGCTGGTGTCATTCTTCTTGACGATAACGCTCGCCCCCCACTCAGCAGTGCAAACACAACACAAAATTGAAGAATTGGGGTGGGAACGGCTGCCCCACCCTCCATACAGCCCCGATTTAGCACCGAGTGATTTCCATCTTTTTCCGGTGTTAAAGTCTGAATTGCAAGGTTACCGTTTCGAAACAGATGAAGAAGTGAAGCGGAATGAGAGAATAGTGCTCAATAGCCAGAGCCCTGATTTTCTTGCAAAGGGTATGGACAAATTGGTGCAACGGTGGGACAAATGCCTGAATCTCTATGGGGATTATGTGGAGAAGTGAGGAAGGATCCTCCTACACATGTATGTATAGTTTTCTAATGTATCTTAAAAATATTTTTTTACAGCATACGGAAACTTATATATTGAACGACCGTATAACCACCCATACATATGTACCATACCCTATTATACAGCTACACCCTGTATATGGCCTTGACCTCCGTGGCGGAACAAGGGGTATTTGTGGGTGTCGCTTCATCAATTTCATCATATCATCACTCATCCTCATCTTCGCGAAATCCACCACACACACATACATACATACGTAGAGAGAGAGAGAGAGACAGGCCGGGGGGGAGGGGGGAGAAAGATCAAGCTAGGTATATGCACTTTTACTACGTGGCTTGTGGCTCAATCGATAACGATTCTATAACAAGTATAATGATGTCTTCCAGCTGCTGGGTAATGCTAACTAAGCCAAGTAGTGTCTGTCACACTGAACACGGTAAAAGTGCAAATCACCTCCATAAACGTGTAGTGCTGCTTCATCCATGAGTATTTATGTAGAAAATTACAGTTGGAAAACTCGACAGAGGTTTCTAACGGAGAAAAAAGTGATTATTTTATCAATACCGGTCCGAGAAAACCCACAACTGTCAACACACACGAATTAACTTGATACGATTATCTACAAAATGTAGGTATTCTATTCTATACAAGCTTAATACTACCAAATTACAATAAAGATAGACTAACATATATGTCTAGATATTGGCGCACAGAGTGGGACGGTGTTGTTCACCATAATGACATGCGTAATCATGAATTCATAAGCACGAAAGATAATAAAAACAAGGTAGAGACTTCGAATGAAGCCTTTAAAAATCTATTGGCAGTGTAAAAGTGTATTATAACCCGGAACCAGGGTTTTACCACCGATCATATCCCATTACGATGCCAGGGGTCCCGGGTTAGAATCCCGGCCTGGGTACGGATGTTCGTGAGTGTCCATTCATCAATTTCATCATGTCATCACTCATCCCCATCTTCGCAAATTAGCCAAAAATGTCACAAGAAGCGAAGTAAAATAAAGCAAATCAACCTGACTGCCGGCCTCACTCCTACCTGTCGAAGTAGGAGGTCATCCAACCAGTTACGGGGTGTCGTGTGGTCAGCACGACGAATCCCCAGTAGTAGTTGTAGGTTTCCATGACCAGGGTAAACATGTATTAAGTACCGATTTATGTATGTGCATCGTTATGTAATAAGAAATGATTATAAAGAACTCAATAACAAATTGTGCTTTTCAGGCTAGGAGTAATCAACCATTACACACACCACTCTTCAAAAATTTACGACAAGCATCGACTATCGGATGACCAAGAATTAAAGTTCATAAAGGATTTGTATCATATATTCAAGGTGCATCCTAGAGGTGTAAGCATCGATCGCCACATCTACTTCATTAACTTCACCAGGTAAATATGCACTAAGTAGTGTTAAGAATGTTTTTAAGGCAGGGAAGAGCATGGTTCCCGTCTAGGGCCTATGACGCACTCCACCCCGAAAAAGGTTAAACATTCCTCTTTACCCCCTTTATGCCGAATTATTTACTCTAATTATTTTGGACACACCAAATTTCCGGAACAATATAATATAAACATGTATATGTTTACTTTAGATATTGTTTACAATGGAGATATTAACATGTATTACATTGATTGAAATGACATTTTACTTTACATAAAAGATAATAACTTCTGACATTGCGAAGTTGTTGCAGCAACGTATCGATAATTTCCTTAGGATCACGTCATTGTTAGTGTACTACACCTTACTCTTAACAGCGTGTGCTTGACTAACCTTGTATTAATTCGAACAGCACCCCCCCCCCCCCCCCCCATCCAAACCGATTCTAAAGGCATAAGAGGTGGTGTTTCATATCAACCCCATCGTAGCTATCACAGGTAGGTAGAAAAACTACACATAATAACCATAACTAAAAATTAATAACAAGTCCATCAAACGAAACGATCCCCCCTATTTTGTGGGAAGATATGTAGAATTGATAGCTAAACGATAAAACTTTGTCTCCCCTGTGGGCACTCTTCCCATTCATAGAGGCTACGAGTCAATCTGCTTGTAGATTTTTGTGCGATTGGAAACGAAGGAATTTTGAGACTGGTTATGAACAAATTGTTATTCCTGTCCGATCAATAACAGTAATAGCCTATATGTATCCTGTGTGTATGCAAATTCATGGTTGACAATGCTGCTTACTTTTTCTGACAGAAAATCGACAGCACGGAATGTCAACGGAGACGCCAGTAGGGTGAAGTAGCTCCTTCCGATCCATACACACGTGTCACATCCTATTGTATGTTCTTCCATTAAACAATAACTTTGTAAGTGCTCCCAGTGGAGAGCGACCATTCCCTTGACACTAACGCTGCACTGATACTGTTGATTTGGTTTAAATAAACTGTTCTGCATAAAATATCAGTTGCTACACAAGCCAAAGCTCCATGCCTATTGACATTCAAGGTCACAAAAGCACTCGATGCAAGTCTTCTTTTCACCGGGATTTTTCCCACCTGTTCAAGCGGCTCCGGCTCCCTCCCAGCGTCGTGTAAAGTGGGTACCTGGAGGAAAATCTGGGGTGTAAAGGCGGCCAGGGGCGTGGTGCTGAACACATCATATCCACCTTCGGTCGTGATCAAGAAAGTGTGGGGGTCTAACGCCTTCATGGCGTGGTGCAAAGCACAGGGAAGCACTATACCTTTTACTTTTACTCCTCTTGTCGTTCAGTTTCCAACTCAGAACTAGGTAGCGGAAAACGCTCCACCCTGCACATCTTATAACACTGACTGTTTTTGACCTTGGAAAGGTTCGTGCACAAGCTGTTAGTAATTTCTTGGTATCCTGGATGTCAATAGTCGAGGTGGTACAGCCAGGGTTCTCGGGTTCGAATCCCGGTTAGGACATGGATGTTTGTGTTTGTCCGCAATGAGAAACAGAAATTGACAAATGTGAACAACTAAGAAAAAAAAAGCCGGTAAGGCGCCTGACTACCACCTGGGAGATCTGGGTTCGATTCCCAGCGTGCAGGTGGGGATTTTTCCAGCAACGGTCCTGCAGGAGCAGCTCTGGGGTTAACAGACTGAATATGTGGAGGACTACCTCCACACGCAGGAGGTAGCTGCTCCGTATTTTCTTCAGCTTTGTTTCCTTGCAAACTGACAATAATAAAGGGTGTCTAAAAAAGACGGGACATTTTGAAAGAGAGGTATAGAGAAGAGATTTAACCATGGAAATGAATAGTACAGAGGATGTCATTGCATAATTACATACCGGTTGAGGAAATGAGTAGGTTTACGTCTTGAAGATGACGTCCAGTAGATGACAATTTCTGCGCAAATATTCCTGCAGTGGTCGAGGAACATTCTGCATAGCTCGACGTAACACGCCCACAGTGGTCGAGGAACATCCTGCATAGCCTGACGTAACACGCCCGCGATGGTCGAGGGCCATCCTATGTCGAGCTATGCAGGATGTTCATTGACCACTGTGGGCGTGTTACGACAGGCTATGCAGGATGTTCCTCGACCATCGCGGGCGTGTTACGTCGAACTATGCAGGATGTCCCTCGACCACTGCAGGAAAAATTTGCGCAGAAATTGTCGTCATATACTGGACGTCAGCTTCAACACGTAAACCTACTCATCTCTTCAGCGGTATGTAATTATGTAATGGCATCCTCTGTACTATTAACTTGCATGAGCAAAAGGGTGAACAATTCCATAAACTCCAAACCTATTAGGGCCGTTCCGATTCTGAATATACCCTAAAATCCTACGCTCAAACAAAGAAAAAAAAAGCAACCCTAACTAAAACACAAATAATTAATAGTATAAAAAAATAATAGGCATTAAACCTCTTCCAACTATTTACTCTTTTCCCTATACCTCCGTTTCAAAATATCCCATCTTTTTAGACACCCGTTATTAGTTTAATAGGATGCCAATAGTCTAGATGTCACGACGTTTATTCTCTTCCAACTTCTGATTCCATTTTCCTTTATCGGGGCTTTTTCTCTGCGTCGGTGCCCTCTGTTTCATCCACATATTTAAATCTAAATCCCTATTATCTAATTTACAAACATAAAATTACATACTGCGAATCAAACACTTTAAAATCTCCGTCGACGAAATTTCTTCTGTATGCATATATAAAGTTTAATGAAAGAAGCTTGAGCCAAATTAAATTTCACTGTAATTAAAATGCGATTAGAAATCATCTCACGAAAATTTCCCTCCTTGGCACAATTCGCACTATTTCCTCTGGTGACATTCTAAAGATGATAGTGCATTCCATTGCCACGGGTGGGAAGCAGAGACTGCATCCTTCATATTAAAGTAACTATTCTACTAATAGTTAAGCAACATTTTTCTTCCAGTTTCTGTGCAGTGAAATATGAAACTCAACACTGTTGAGTAAACATAACTACCTTTAGAATACTTTCCCAGATTAGTAGCTGTAAGTGAGCAATTTTGTGTCACGGGTGGGACAGATAAAGAAAAAAACACTGCTTCTTTACTTAATAAGAAATTTATTTTAATTTCTGTGGATTTTCAAATGATGAATGAATTAAGAAAAATAGAGAAGGTAATTGATCTTTGAATATTGTAGTTGAGTTGAAGGAGAAATACAACAGTTACAGGAGAAATTAATTGTTTTTCTTTAAGTCACGGGTGGGACACAATAGAAAAAAAGTAAATAAAAAAACAAAATAAACGAACAACATGTAAAATACCTTCTAACAAAATTATATATAATGCTTGATTTTTTTTATCTAAATGACAATTTTAGATTGTTCCCTCACAAGATAGGATCAAGTTGCAGCGTCACTTTGATGATGCACCACATCAAAATCTTTAAAATTTAGAACATCATCGTGATTTCTTGAAACAAGAGGCAGATTCTTTCCCGGCTTCTAAGTAGGGTTGTTAAAGGTCCAGTCATTTGAAATAAATTCAATTCCGGTCCAGGAGAGAAAATCAGCAAGGCGTAAATGGGTTCTGGATCATAAAGAATCCTTTTAGTTGTAAGGTACTTCAATTCGGTCCAGGAACCTTTTCTTCCGAGTCAATTTAAATACTGTCAAGGAACCTTTTTCCTGGATGAATTTAAATACGGTCCAGGAACCTTTTCTCAATGAAGTAATACGCAACTTGTACCGAATTTAAATTGTGCGAGAAAAAGGTACGGGTCCTGTTGCGGAAACCCAATAGAACACATTAGAATTTATACACCTTTCACAATCCTGCTCCTAAGTGAACTGTATAAACCGTACATCAACATTACGCTAACGATGTCAATCTCGTAAGTGACAGTTAAAGAGGTTGCACGAACAGCCAGGCCAAACAAATAGCGCCAAAATTATTTTCCTTTCCGAAGAAGTGGTCCATAAATCTAGCATTGTTATTCCGTTTCAGACATGGCTTCCGGCAGCCGATTTACATCAACGTCTTGCGGGATCCGGTGGACAGGGTGGTGTCTTCCTTCTACTACCTGCGCTCACCTGAGCGATGGCTACGGTTGGAGAAAGAAAAGAAGAAGACCCGCAGAGCCTTCCGCGTGGATAAAATAATGAGTAAAGTGCCTCAAAGGTGGCTGCACAAGGATTTCGGAAGGTGCGTCCTCAGTGGAGATCCCGAATGTTCCTATGTTGCTGGGACTCCCAAGGAAACCATCGTCTCCTTCTTCTGCGGGTCGGATCAAAAATGTCTGTAAGTATGCACAGTTTATTCTTATTATTTTCAAATTTTGCAGGGTCTCCCCCACGGCGCAGTGGTAGCGTCGTTGCCTTGTAATCCAGGGGTCCCGGGTTCGATACCCGGTGGAGGCACAAGTGGTTCGGATCCCACTTTCAACTGTAGGTCCAGTCCCGATTAGCCATACTGTGCGAAAAGTGGACTTAAAACACCAACTCAACAACTCAACTCAAATTTTGCACTGAATCCAGTATCAAAGCTGGTAATCTTTAAGCGTCTTGTACACGATCAAATAAATCACGAACAAGTTCTTGAATTGAACGCTTAAAAGGAAATGACGTCAGAGACAACGCAATTTTTCTCATTCGATCCAAGCCTGACTGTCGACCAATCAGAGAACATGCTATTGAAATCGATTATCGGAAAGCGACCTCTAGATCACGAATGCAGTGAAATGGCGGCCGCGTGAGATGTAAACAATGTATCACTTCACATTTTTAAAAGCCGATAACTATTCAACCGAGAGGAATAACGTTTCGTATTAAATGGTTTTAGGCACAAAAGAATGGCGCTGCTTAAATACATAATTTGCAGCGTTTACTCTACACGCATGGAAGCATATTTTAGTTTTTTCAATTGTAAACACCGTGAACTCACCATAGATGATGTAACTAAATGTGCCTTTCGTGCTGTATGTACTATACATTCTAATCGCAGGTTTCATGAAATGCTTTTGTCGCGTGTAAAGTACTATTTACTATAAGATTTTTTGATGCATTTACATAGCAAAAATGTTAAAGAAAATGCTTTCGTCTAAAGCGGACCTGAGAAAATACATCAACATCACACTTCTCTCGATTGGATTGGATTGATTTGTTGTTTTAAGTCCACTTTATGCACAGTAAGGCTAATCGGGACTGGACCTACAGTTTAAAGTGGGATCCGAACCACTATGTGCCTCCACCGGGAATCGAACCCGGGACCCCTTGATTACAAGGCGACGACGCTACCACTGCGCCATCGGGGAGGCCCCACACTTCTCTCGAGATTCTAATATTTCTTACTTCTTCATTTTGAAATAAAATTAACTTTGTTACTGCTAATCGCTAACTAACTAACTCTCCAGCATTCTTGAACCCGAAGGTTTATGGCTGCAGTAACACAGATCTTCCATCTGCCCCTATCCTGAGCAAGATCTATATACTATTTTCCATCCCTACCAATTTCCTTATGTCCATCTCAACATTATCCCCCCATCATCGTCTTGGTCTTCCTACTGGTCTCTTACCATCAGCATTCCCAACAAAAATCCTGTAAACTCCTCTTTCCTCCCCCATTCGTGTCACATGGCCTGCCCACCTAAGTCTTCTTGATTTAATCATTCTAATAATACCTAGGCATGAATACATTATGTACTTCTAAATTATGTACTTCTAAATTATGTAACTTTCTCACCTGTCTCCTCATCCCTTTTAGGTCCAAAGATTTTCCTAAGGATCTTATTTTCAAATACTCTCAATTTATGTTCCTCTTTCAATGTAAGGGACCAAGTTTCGCATCCATATAATATTACAGGCAAAATTACTGTTTTGTATATTTTAACTTTTACTTTCTTAGATATTAAACGAGAAGACAAAAGTTTAGAGAAAAGTAACATGCATTTCCTGAATTAAGCCTGCTTTTTATTTCCTCTTTAATATCATTTTCATTTGTTAGTATTACTCCTAAGTACCTATTTGAATTTGGAAACTGGTTCAAACGAGTTGTTATCAATAATTAGATTTTGATTATTACCTAATACTTGGTTTCGGCCTGTAAGCATATATTTAGTTTTCTCTTTGTAAGTTCCAAACCTATCTCTTTAGTTGCTTTGAAAAATATTTTAGCATTATTCTTAATTGTATTCACATCATCCCCTAGTAAGTCTACATCATCTGCATATGCTAACAGCTGAATCACAGTTTAATTTTAGTCCTTCGTTAGTTTCTTTTACCTTCCTAACAGCGTATACTAAGGCAAAATTAAAGAGCAATGGAGATAATGCATCTTCTTGTTTTAACGCATCATGAATTGTAAATTTATCAGATATATTAATATCCATACCGCTAATCGTTAATCCAATTATTTATTTTCATGCCGTACATACTGCCACGTTTTGGTCAAATGTGAACTTGTTGAATTTTTCTTTCATCGTGTACAAAAGCAATTTCAGACCATTCAAGATTTCCAATGGGAACGCTGTTTAACGACTTTCAATTACGTTCAATTCAATGACTTGTTCATGATTCATTTCATCGTGTACAAGGCGCTTTACACAGCTCATATTCTCATTAAAGCTCACACGATCAAAGAACAAATCCAGACTTTTCGTCTCCAGATGTGGGAGTTTCGAAGTACAAAAAGCAATGTTGCCACACGTCAGTCGTCACCGTTGCGATTAACCTAGGGAGGTTGAGTTACTGAATTGCTTTATTTAACTTCGCTTTTCTGCTCCTTTTGACTAAATGCGATGATCGGAATGAAAGGTGACACGATGAAATTGATGAAAGGGCAAGAACAATAAACATACGTGGCCAAGACGCACGCAACAGAAGCCTAACATAGGCTGCGAATCCAGACGCCAGAGCCTCGTTAGTGTGCAAAAAGCAGTCAAGGGCGTACTGTGTGAAAGATAGGTAGAAAAGCTACGTAACACAACAAAAATATTGATAGGTTAACCATACGCAACTTAGTCGTAACCAGGCTTGTTAAAGGTCCAAGAATTTTAAATAAATTCAATTCCGGTCCAGGAGAGAAAATTACCAAGCATAAATGGATTTTGGGCTACAAAGAACCTTTCGATCCAGGCACCTTTTTTCTGGCTGAATTCAAATACAATCCAGGAACATTTTTGAAATGAAACAATACGCAACTTGGACCGAATTTAAATGGTGCGAGGAAAAAGGTTCCGATCCTGCAGCGGAACCCATTAGAATTTATCGGTTCCTGAACCTTTAACAACCCTGGTCGTAACCGAACGACTGAACACCCCACTAAAAATCGAATCTTTGGCAAAAGGAACCAAACCGGAATTTATATATGCAGAGGCCGAAGTCAACAACGTTGTGAGGCTCTTTCTCTCCACACAAATTCAGTTATGCATGTTTTTTTAAAATTACATTTCAAATCTAATTCTTCATTTTCTGGTCCTCTTCAAAGCATTTTTTTCTACTGTGGAAGCCTCAATTCAGATGGAGGCTCGGGGCTGTAGTCTTCTCGAGCACCCCAAATGCGTGCCTTCACGGAACATTTAAGTCCGGATTGATTTGCTTTATTTTACGCGTACCTCCCTTTTGTGCCTAATTTGCGAAGATGGGGATGAGTGATGACATGATGAAGTTGATTAATTGACACTCACAAACATCCATGCCCAGGCCGGGATTCGAACCCGGGACCCTTGGCGTCGTAGCGCGATGTGCTAACCACTCCGCCACGGGGGCCGGCAATAAAGTCCAGAGTCTTGCCTTTCAGCTGTGACTAAGTTTTTTCGATGCAATCGAAGCTGTCATTTGTTTCCGCTTTGAGATATCATCGGCGACACAAACAACACGCATAGGGAACCAAACAACGCCTAATACGTTCAAGATCAATACCACCTATGTCCCGCGTCCGAAACATCTAATTATGTGTGTAACATTTGCGCTTTCGTTAATGACAAGACAATGTTGAAATGCCTCAGATTCTGAGGAACAAACGAACAAATTTGCTACACGCTGGCAACAGGCACCTTTAAGTCAGTTATATATTCTACGCTCGAATAATTGCTGATATTATTTAAACACCAAATTTGTTTCAATGAGTCACTTCGTGATGACAGTAAATAATACTATTTCTTATTTTTCTAAAAACTGATTATTACACGTGCACTTCATATTAGATCTTCAACTGCTTTGTGTTCAACAACAGGCTTCGTCACTTAATATGCAAGGTGCACGCAAAGCCATTGCCAAGTAAAATAAAGCATCACGTACCAAGCTGCACTTATTCCCCTCGAGTCATGTCTGAACATGCTTCTTCATATTGTCGAAGACTATGTGCAGGGAAAGATCTGTTTAATATGAAGTGGCGATTGATGACTTCAGTTCATAATTGTTCTAGTGGACGTTCCTTTTCCATGTAGCCCACATGAATTAGCCTGGAGGAGACAAGTCTGTAGAATGAGTAGGCCAGATTTCAAGCGGAGAAGAGTGTGTATGGTCATTTCTTGAGATGCGTGGGAGGCATTTCCAGAATCTGATGTGTGGAGAATTGCAACGTGGTAAATGTTGCCTACTAGCTTTAGGGAGACACTACAAATCAAACGGAATGAACAGGTGATATAAAATACTAGCTGATTACGTGGCGTTGAACGGGTATTTATTTATCCTAATGTTGTATTAGACAGGAAAATAATGAATTCTAACTATAGTGTAAAATCGTGAATGTCACCAATTAGCTTAGCGACTCCGAAAACTATGGATTCAACACTAATTTAGGTCATTTGTGGCATTTTATTTTTCACTCCCTCTCACTCCCCATGCCAATATGTGATGAACTTGGAGTTGAACCGCATTGGGAGTGTCACAAAAAGTATGGATTCCATTCGCAACACAGCCTGAATGTTAGACAACCCGAGAAACACTATCGTTGTGCGGATTGCATGGAGTCACGGATGTCTGTCTGTGCGGAATTTAATATCTGTGGTTCTCGATTATTTTTACATGCCACTCCTTCCCACTCCACCCCCAGGGGTGCCAGGAGTGTCTTACCCCTACAGTATTTATTTCCAGATTGCAAGTGATACGTGTACTAAGTTTGGTTGAAATTGCTCCAAGCGTTCGAGAGTTATGCCGGAACAAACAAATATACACATCCACACACATCCATTTTTATATATATAGAAGATAGATTTTGATTTTTAAGCAGATTTTGCACCATCTCATCCATGATAGATAATGATGAATTGGTGAAATGAATGATGGGGGAAAAACACAATCATACATCCGTAAGCCTTCCCGATGGCGTAATGATAACGCTATCGCTTTGTAATCAAGGGGGCCTGGATTCGATCCCCGATGGAGACACGTTGTATACTATATCCGAGGAGTCTGTGGACAAGCGAAAGGAAAAAAAGTCCTCTGCGCAAGTAGTGACTCGAGTGTGCAACCAATGAATGCGTGAGAGGGAAAGGGACTGCAGCTATCAGCCGCTTGAGCAGCGCCTACTGCTATACTCCGCCCACTTGTTTCCTCCCCTTCTCTGCGGTTACGCCAACGAAATCTTTTAGAAATTTTTCTCCTTTCGGAAATCTGCTATATTTCAAATTCTGAGAAAAATATATCTGCATAAAATTCCATCCAGAGCATTCATGTGAATTTACGTGTTTTCATTCTTGTCTAGATATTCTCAATAGTTTTGTGGATACTTAAGGTCTTTTTTCCATCACAGATATATATATACAACATCGAAAGCAAGGCACACGAAAACTGACGTGAATACTCTCCAAGGAATTCTAGACAAATGCAGGGCTACTATAAATGATTCATTCGATTTCAAAACACTGTATTTTCCAAAGTATTGCACATACAGATATGAATGATACAGGAAAATAACTGCAAACTCACCAAGTTTGCATCGTGGCACGCCAGTTGGCAGCACGAGTGCAGTGTCTGTACAAAATGGCGACAAACTGAGAAGAGTTCTTGTGTGTTTGAATACGCGATATGTTCATCTGTTATTGCAGTGCAGCGTGCATTCAGAAGAGAGTACAGAAAAGAACCACCATGCAAACAGAGAGCATTTTGCAACTTAAGGACACTGGTTGTCTGTGTAAACAGAAAAGTACGGGTCGACCAACCGTGTCAGCTGAAACAGTGGACAGAGTGAGGGAGAGTTACATTTGTAGAATGTGAGGAAAACTTAGTGAGTTTTCAGTTATTTTCATGTATCATTCATATCTGTATGTGCAATACTTTGGAAAATACAGTGTTTTGAAATCGAATAAATCATTTATAGTAACCCTGTATAATTATTCAGAATTTAGAACATCATACAGGAAAGAGAGGAATTTCCGAAAACGGTTTGGCTGACGCAGGGCAATGGTTTCTAGTGAGTGGAAGCTCAAGTGGTCTTGACGAGCCTACCCGTACATTAAGCGGACTTGATGCAAATCAACATAGTACGCAGAAGTTTTTTCGGAGGGAGCTGCGTTCTAGAGAGTAGTGTAAACAATAACATATTTTTACAATTACCATTTTTAATCTAGTTTTGATAGTTGTTCAGAGACAATTGGTAACTGGGGCTCATTTTTAGGGAGGTCTGCATTTACCACTTTGGTTTTTTCCTGCTTCCAATTGAAAATTTTCAACTTCCTCAAAATTTCGGAAGGGGCTCTAGCTCCATCAGGTCCTGCGTACGCCAGTGCCCTGACACAACAATCCGCCAAGAACATGGCAACCATCTTCCCGGCTTCTTAACCGAGGCTGATTCTCCGCACAATTTCACGAAGACCGGAAAACAGAAGGCGCGAGTATCTGCTAGCTTAATTAGTTGAGACCGCGAATGAATCATGTGTTAA
The DNA here is from genome assembly GCF_977018435.1 of Lepisma saccharinum. Lineage (NCBI taxonomy): Eukaryota > Metazoa > Arthropoda > Insecta > Zygentoma > Lepismatidae > Lepisma > Lepisma saccharinum. The sequence goes on from NC_139255.1 coordinate 28,854,710, forward strand.
CAGCCGCAGCATCTCTTCAGGGTCCGGTTACGTCATACGTTTGAGGCGGCATCAGATGATCGTAACAGATGTTTGCAGCAATTCAAACAACAATAAGAGCAAAAATTAAGGCGCCTCTGATCCACCGTTTTAAGTTATGGACTTGCATACAAAGACAAATTACTCGGATGTTGTTCTGTTGATTATCACTTTTAAGTAGGCATGACCAATTTGAATGATACAGGGTGGAAGAGTTATACTGCTGATGAATGAGCGAGAAATAAAAACATACGTTTTGTAACGTTTATTCGAACGATACATTTTAGTTTTCCAGTTATTTTTCTGTAGCCGTACACAGCAGTAGGAACGGTTTCAAGCATTCTCGACACTCTGCCACTGTGGACGTTGTGTGCTCAACCTCCTTTCACCAGGATTTCTTTATAAAAATAAAACATATTCTTACTCTGAGGCGTAGGCCATAATCATAGCGGTATTTAATCTGTGGTCCGCGGACCGTCAGAGGACCGCCATGCCTTCCCAGGGGGGTCCCCGAACGCTTGAGGGAATGATGCGACCTTTTACACTTGTCGGGAAGGTCTGATGAAAATAAACCGTCTGCTACTATATAAACCGAATATTTTCCACGGATTGCTATAGGTGAAAACAAAATCCTACATAGATTTTATAGAGATTCTTTACAATATAAAACTTATTAAGATAAGTTATTAAGTCACACTTTACTGTGCAGTACTTGTTATTACACTAAACTGTACTACTGTACTAAACTGTTGTGTAATTGTAATAAAATAAACTTCATGAGCATTTTTAATTAAGCATTTGACACGCTTTAGGGTTTCAAATGAACAAGATATTTTAAAGTTGGCCCACGATAAAGGAAAGGTCAAGAATTGCTTATCTACAACATGGAAATAAGGTGTTTCTGCAAACTGAAGATACTTCAATTGTAGGAATAACATTGAAATGTAATGAAGCTACAGGACTGTAAGCTCATGGTAACTCAAACTACAAAGGATTGTTTCCAACCTCTAGCAACTATCTACCGCAAAAAAAATCTGTTTCTCAACAAGTGATCACGCTGAACGTTATGAGGCCCCTCATCGAAGCTACACTGACATAAATTACAATAAAATTTACACTATTCTATCTTCCATGTAGGGTTTCAGGTTGAGAGTACTGGTTATTAGGCTCTGTAATACTGAACACTCCTGGATTCACACGCTGACAGACCTGCCTAAGCAATTCAAAATATTGTATCAAAGTGAAACAGATACCTGTATACATCATTATTCACTACCGAAAAGGATATTCGTATTCTGTGAAATAATAAGATACAGTAACAACATACAATCAAATATAATTTTAATGTGACAATAATCGTAGAAACATGTGTGTGTCCGCCTAAGTTTCAGCTCATCTATATCATTTTCATATACCACTTGTGTATTTGTAAGATAAACTAAACTACACTTTAACATGGAGGTGATCACTACCACAGACAATGACATGTATATATGGCGCCACATGGCTTCGAGCGTCTGTCGCCCGCTTTGCCTGGTTCAGCGTAACTCGCTCGTGAAGCCACGGCGAGTGAAGAGCTCTTAATTCCGCACGCTATCTAGCGTCGTCCGTGCGAACTATTGGGCGCTCAAGCGAAAACCTCTCGCCGCAGCACTCTAGTACCATACATAACGAACACAGAAAACGTAGCATAGACGTCATTTTTCCAGTCAATTTTTACAATGTGTACGTGTATCCTGTTCCATACTTTTTCAATATAATACTTAAGACAATTTTATGTCTTCTTTGCAGGTTGGTGAATAATCAAGAAGCATTACAACGTGCCAAATACAACATTGAAATGTTTTATTCTGTGGTGGGTATTGTTGAAGACTTGGAGAAAAGCATGTTCGTGTTTGAAAATTACGTCCCCCGGTTCTTCAGATTTATGAGAAGGGAATTCAACAGGACAAGTGAGTTATATCAACTGTTATTATGGTGGTTAAAGTTAGGTTTAATGTTCATATGTAGGTCTACACTTCTACAGGCCATGTTTAAAAATGTTCATAATGACGGCTACAAGCCCAAGGGCGAGAATACAAGGTGTGGACAAATTCGAGTGTTCGATTCCCAATACGGCTGCCATAGAAAAAACCCAACAAAAAACAGTTATTAAGGCAACATGTAACATGCGATTGTTATGTTAAATCAATTGGGGATTGATTTGGTGTTTTAAGTCCACTTTATGCACAATAAGGCTAATCGGGACTGGACCTACAGTTTAAAGTAGGATCCGAACCACTTGTGCCTCCTCCACCGGGTATCGAACCCGGGACCCCTACATTCAATAGACTGCTGTCGCATGTTACCTCAGTGAAATTGTCCGACAGGTAGCAATTTTCTGGAATTCGAGGGAGGAGCAGGGCGCGATTTGGTTACTAAGGGAACCCACGAGAAATAGCTACACATTTAAAATACTGTACAACGAAATCTCATTGAAATGCTAACTCATTACGATATGTGGATTCAATATAAGAGAATGAACAGCATTTTATTGTACACTTTTGGTGATGAAAATTCACAATGAATATGAATAATATTGAATAAACCCAGCGATTAAACGTGATCACAAAATAAATTCTTGTATTATATTAACATCAGTTTACAAGAACTTACAGTACTTTATGCTTAAAAATAGTTTTCATATATGGTAATATAGAGCTTATATTTCTTCAAAAATATTCGTCATAAATTTAATGGAAATTAATTAAACCTTGATTTTGTACAAACTCAAAGATGTTACATGGTCCTTAGCACTGCAGAGAAATCTTAATGTGCCATGCTGAAATGTTTAAAACAAATACATGCATAACGAGGAAGAAATGTGAATATATATGGTCCAATTGAGATAAATGATTTTGCATTAAGTACGAATTGTCATAATTTTATATTCATAATTATATTCTTATTTTTAGATATCTTAGAATTTCATGTGTATTAATTGACAAGGTCTATCAGTGATCATCCCAACATAGCAATAGTACTGAAAACATCATGTCAACTACTTACATTTCCACACACAACTGCACAAATATAACTTTACACACATTTCTACCTATAACTATACTACAAACTTCAAAGTAATTTGTCAGATTTCTACTTGTAAATAAACCACAAAATTCAAACAAACTAGTCAAATTTCCACCTGTAAATGAACCACAAACTAACCAGATTTATTCTTCTTTGTAGCTGATCAGTGACGATTGATTCATGGTGGACGGACCTTAAGGCATTCGGTTTATCACTTTACACTATAAGAACGCATATCGACACCTTCCCCAAGCACATGTGTTCAATGACTACTAACTGATGATTGGTTAGAGAAAATTAGATTGATTCATTGATTTGGTTTACTTCGCTTTTCTGCTACATTTGGCTAATCGCGAAGATGGGGTGAGTGGTGAGTGATATGATGAAATTTATGAATGCACACTAACAAACACCCATGTCCAGGCTGTGATTCGAACCCGAAGAAAATTAGAGACAAAGACACTACATGAGGACGGAGACAGAACGAGTCTCTGAAATGTGGGCATATCTCTTCTCTCTATATATAAAAATGGATGCATGTGTGTATATGTGTGTGCTTGTTTGTTCAGCAATAACTCTAGAACGCCTGGAGCAATTTCAACCAAACTTGGTACGCGTATCACTTGCAACCTGAAAAGACACCCTTGGCACCCCTAGGGGTGGGGTGGGAAGGGATGACATGTAAAAAAAATCGAGAACCACCGATATTAAATTTCGCACAGACAGACATCCGTGACTCTATGCAATCCGCACAACAATATTGTTCATCGGGTTGTCTAACATTCAGGCTGTGTTGCGAATGGAATCCATAGTTTTCGTCACACTCCCAATGCGGTTCAACTCCAAGTTCATCACCTATCGGCATGGGGGGTGAGAGTGGGTGAAAAATAAAATGCCACAAATGACCTAGATTAATGTCGAATCCATAGTTTTCGGAGTCGCTAAGCTAATTGGTGACATTCACATTTGAAATTAGTTACATTTTACACTATAGTTAGAATTCATTATTTTACTGTCCAATACAAGATTGGGATAAATAAATACCCGGTCAACGCCGGGTATTCACCTAGTAGAAAATAAAAACAGTGGTTAAGATTCCTACAACTCAACATACCAAGATTTTATCTCGAATTTAAAATTCAAACAAACTAGTCAGATTTCTGCTTGTATATGAACTACAAACTACACACATACTGTACTTTTCAGTACACTTCCTACACACTAACCAGATTCCCACGTGTACTAAAACGTTCTTGAGAAGGAAAATGGGACAAACATAATTTAAAAATACCATATTCTCTTCATGTTTCAGAGCAAGACTGGAAGAGAAGAAACGCCACTCCGCATCCAGAACCAACAGAAGAAGTGAGAAACCGACTACGACAAAACCTGACGGCGGAAATAGAGATCTACAACTTCGCAGTGCAGAGGCTGAACAGGCAGTTCCAGGCGCTGCAGTCAAGCGGCAAGGGAAATCCCACTCCAGCACACCGAGCCAACACTACTTCCCACGGAAGGAACGTCACTTTCCAAACGAGAACAACGAAACTGTGAGACCAGTGTCCGTTTCATTTCCTTGTGTGTAAGACTGCTCATTAATCACAATGACAATTGCCATTGTGGGAACTATCATTAATAGGAAAAATTGCTCAAGTACTAAGACTGGTACTAAGACTGGCAGGTAAAAGAAGTAAAAAAAAGGGGAATAAGTTAATAGGAAAGGCAAAAGCTTCCGAACAGTTACTAGATGTGGCACTATAAAGAAACCTGGATATAAGGGCCATATTTAGCCGTTAGGTGTTGTTAAATTACAATATATTGAACGTTAACAATTTGGTGGAAATTTTATAAAAACTGAACAAACTTCTCACTGGACTAAGATTTCTGGCCATGCCAATGGTTCCATCTTATTACTCTTAAATTATTTTATGAACACAAATTTATTCACTTGGGTTAATACACCTGTGATTGATTGATTTGTTGTTTTAAGTCCACTTTATGCACAGTAAGGCTAATCGGGACTGGACCTACAGTTTCAAGTGGGATCCGAGCCAGTGTGCCTCCACGGGGTATCGAACCCGGGACCCCTTGGTTACAAGGCGACGACGCTACCACTGCGCCATCGCGGAGGCCCTGGTTGATTATGTTGTTTTACCTTGGTATTCTAACACTTTTGGCAAGGGTGAGTAATGCAATTCGTGAAGGGACTCTCATAAGAACAGCCATGCCCAGGGCGGGATTCGAACCCTAGACCCCTGTGCCATTTAACTGTGATCAACGTAACATAATGACAGTTTTGTATACATATTAAAATCAATTATTGTCTTTTCAGTTTCTCAACATATTTGATTTCACGAGAATCCGCGCGATATAAACCTACAAACGCCCGTTCTTTACCAATATCACAACTTACATTGGTCCAATAAGTTATTTTATTTAAAAGTATAGCTGTGACAAGTTATTCAAATATGTCTAAATATGGCCCTAAAGCAGAGCCGCGTCTATTTCTGGTCTAGCGCTCCAGCTTTTGACTCCGCACAGCCGATTCACTGAATTAAGAAAGGAAATAACGCCGTGGTTGGTCGCTACGTGCGTGACGTGTCATCAGGCGCTTCGGGCGACCAATCAGGCAACGTCGAAGGTTCTCGTGTTCGCCGGGAATAAGCGCAACTCTGGATTGTTACAAGTGCCGCAAAGTTAAAGCCGCCCTAGGGTAGAAAGGGAATAGGTTACATTAAATGTACATGTTCTTCAGTTACAACTGGTTTTTCGCTTGGGATAGAGAAGTAGACATTTTAATTTGATTCTGTCTTTCTCATGTTTTAATAAAATATGTATCGCTCTACTGTCAAGCAGGTAAAAACAACAATGGAATCTTAATGAACGAAAATATCAATTTAATGCAATTGTCCAATCTCTTCCATTATTGCAAGACTAGAAAGTGTCTACTATGAAGTATGCTCAAATATCTTTAAACCAGGGAATTATGGAGAAAAATAACTCATGAATATCATAAATGGACAGATGGGTAATCTAAGGTTGGTTGAAACTTAGTCTATAGTTCTTGTTTATCATGATAAGTTGTCATAGCATAAATGTAGTAACCAATAGTTTTATGTCAAGCTATTGCTGCAATAGTTGTTTTAATGTTAAAGCAAATTTCATGTTCCATCCGTACGAAAAAAAATTAAGCCAATTTTTTCAAATATATTTCTTTTGCATTAATACGAATCGCATTTCACTCACATTACTCAAGTATTGAACATTTTTCCGTTCTAACTTAAGTTCTATTTGTAATCAATTTTATAAAAACTGAATTAATTGCAGTGTAGCGCTAGCATATATTGGTTTAAGCACGTAAGAAGTAGTGCGAAAAGCTTAATACATTAAACAGAATTTGCTGGATTACTAGTCTGTTCTTTATACAATAACGGTCTCCTTATGTAGAAATCAAGTCTTATTGTATTGTTATGGATACGTTATCCTCTAAACTAGAAGTGAACACATGGTGAAATCATACAGGCTATATATAATGTATGTATGTATGAATGGAAGACTAGTGTGTAAAGAAACGGGTTTAAGTCTCGTCCAACGCCGTTCTAACAAGAAAAAGCAACACAGATATCCATAATTGTACGATATACTATTTGCTGCATCCAGTTTTATGGATGAGGTATATTTTTTTATTAATTCTGTAATAGACATTTAATAGTAATAAAAACGTTACCAGCTTAATATTGCTATTATTTGCAAGTTAATCCTCATATTTCTACAAAAACAATCCATGCCCCTGATACTCAAATTACAGGATATGTAGTGGAAGATGGCGATTGGAATAAACACGCTTTCAGATTGTTTTGAACTTTGAACAGAAAATCGAAATATGAACACACAATTGAAAATCGAAATGTGTACACAAACACACATGAATTACTTTTACTCTTAAAGTTTAGGCCCCTATGTGTATCATGGCGGCGATTGGGTTACAAAACTCAGGGGGGGGGGCAAGGTGCAAAACTGGGGGGGGGGTAAAAGACAGTACATTATCCTTTGTAGATTAGGTTTAGGATAGTGCGGGGGAAAAGTGGCGAAAAGTAAAGGGGTGCAACTGCCCCCAATAATCGCCGCCACTGATGCATTATTATGAGGTAGACACGAATATTTTGAAATTACATTTTTTTTCTGAAGAATTGAGTTACAGCGAATGCTAAAATGTTTACAGATTACTAACATGGGACACACACTAACATCCCCCCCCTACACATTTATGGATTTCATGTGTATACTCTGTCTCATATATGTCTGGAGCAAGCGAACGAAAACAAGTCTCTGAGCAAGTAGTGACACGAGACGGCTCCGCCAATGAACACGTGAGAGGCAACGGGACTGCGTGGAGGGGGAAAGCGATTGTAGTTACTAGCCTCCGCAGCAGCGTGTACTGCTTCGCTCCGCCGATTCGCTTTCCCCCCTCTTCTCTGCCGCTATGCACGGCCTTGCTCTAGAGATAAATGGGACAGGATATAGTCGACGCGCTCGCTACGTTAACGACCGGCTGGCTTTGAAGTCCACGGAACGCGCCCACCAGCTGCAACAATCACATTCAACGCACAGTGTTGCCACACATCTACTCTACGCCACCTTCTCCCTCCGCCTTCCCACGGTCTCCACATTGAAGTTGCAAAGTACGGCAACAGCGTATCCAGTCTTACGACTGAGACTCCACGTGGAGTAGACGAGCAGAATGACAGCTGCGCAAATTGGCTGAAGGTTGAGTGTGATTGGACGAAAACAATTCGCCCGCTGTTTATCCCCACTCATGTTCGTGGCGGCAGCTCTCTTCAGATCTTGGATGTTAACCAAGTAAACGCGTCATCTATATAGCTGTCCCGCTCATCTCTGGAGCAAGGTTACGAAAACAAGTCTGTGCGCAGTAGTAACGCGAGATGGCTCCACCAAGGAACACGTGCGAGGGAACGGAATTGGGTGGAGCGGGGGCAAAGCGACTGCATTCACCAACCTTCGTAGCAGTGTGTATGCATCGCTCGGCCCATTCGATTCTCACCTTCTCTGCCTTGCTCCGTAAATTCCGGGGACAGAGTATATGTATTTTGGCGCACTAGGCTGGTTATGGTTTGGTGCTTCCCCCCCCCCCCCCCCCGACATTTTGTGTGTATCCTTCAAAAATTTCTTATTCTGTATTAGTTTCTGATACAGTGCGTTTGTTTCGGCTCTGGGCCGAGATAGCGTTTATCAACATTGAACAACTCTTATAACACAGGTTAGTACTAGTCATGCAATATACATATAATTGTATACATGCTAAAGATATGTGCGTAAATAAGCTAGACGTTATGGGACAAAAATGCCGGTATCTGAACCATGTCACGCGCTATCTCGGCCCAGAGACAAAACAAACGCACAGTATTTATTTATTGATTGATTGAATTGCTTTATTTTACTTTGCTTCTTGTGCCACATTTGGCTAATTTGCGAAGATGAGGATGATATAATGAAATGACACTCACAAACATCCATGTCCAGGCAGAAAATTCCAGCAGTGTGTTACCAGAAGAAATAAAATGTTAAAATTAATAATTTAAATAAATAATATAGTGTCCAGTATGTTCTCAGAAGAAAAATTTACAATTTATAATAATTCAATTTGAAAAAAATCGTTATAAAGTATGTATTATTCTCAGTAAAATTTACAGAATATTTATAAAACCCGACTGATATCTATCTGAGAATGAGAATGGTGCCCTAAGCTTGCCTACCCCTCGCTACGGACCTAAAGGAGATGATGCATGCAGACAAAGAAGCCCAGGCAGTGAGTGCTTCCCATGGGACTGCCTACACCATTCATGAACGACTTCGCTCCCGCCGCCACGGATCCTACCTACACCAGTTGTCTGCTTCTCTGAACAGAAACGCAACAGAATGGACATATCCTGAAGCATTCCATGCGGTATCATGCACAGAAGGGTGGACTTCATCAAAAGTATCGTTTGTATGAAGAATCCGATCTAATGTGGTGTCAAGCTCGTCTTCCAGGTCGCAAAACGACATGAACCATCACTAATACGTAGTATTGACACACTTCGCGTATTAAACCCCCCAAAAGAAAATACATTTCGCGAAGGAAAAAACAATTTTGACGTCACTATTTAATGGCTGAACTCATTTTTGATTGCATTTTCGAAAAAATGGATGATATCCAGGCGCATTTTCAATCACGTAAAGCTCTAATATTTCATCGCATTTCCGTAAGAATGGATCAAAAGCCTAAGCATCTCACCACGTACGAAATGTTCCACCCCGGGGATAGAACCAATGGGGTTGTAGTTCATCCCTAAATTACACACTTGCTGGCTGCGATGGCCCTAAAAGGGTCAGATGGCAGGTAACTAAACTCATACGCAAGTAAATAACATAACAGATGTCTAACTTACAAACCATTTGACTGAGAATGGCAAATAACTTACCCCGTTCGGTACAAATAGACTCTCTCCTACCAGTGTTACTCCTCTCAGCGAGGACAATCAAAAGACCCCTAGCTTCTAGATTACTTGGTTTTGTTCATGTTCCCCCGACCTTCATTCACCTCCAGCAAGGCGAGCTTTCCTGTGTAAAAACCTCTTTCTCAACAAAATCTCGAAGCAAGTTCTAACAAGTCTGGGAAAGATTCTACTCGTACCGATGGGGTATGTTACGCGTTAAGGGGGACGAATCGTGGGTCGGACACTTGGAAGTCCCAGTGTGCGATGCTGGTAGACTTTATGCCTTATGGTGGCACTGTCAAATCAACCCCGTATCGTGCTACCTTGCAGAAACCGTGGCAGTTCGGTTTCCTGAGCAAAAGGCGTCCTTCTCCTCGATGACAATGACCTTCCGCACACGTCCGGACAAACGCAGAACTGTTGGCTGGCAACGATGGGATCATCCACCGTATACACCAGACTTAGCGCCCAGTGATTTCCATCTCTTTGGAGTATCCCCCCCCCTCTCTCTCTCTCTATCTCTCTCTCGTCAAGGTCAAGGAAACATTCTTTGCGGAATTCGAAAGCTGGTCAAACGATGGAATAAGTATCTGAATGTACAGTCACGGACTCTTCTGGGTTGTAACAACCTTTTTTAGAGTCAATGAGATCGTTACAATCCAGAAGTATCCGTGATTGTACAAGAGGATTATGTGCAAAAAAAACAAACAAAAAAAACAAAAAAAAACTGGCATGTACATGGAGTCATATTTTCTACCCCGTTTCGCGATTTATATGCAGACTTACCCTTTATATTTCATTAGCTGATTACCCGGCGTTGCCCGAGTGTTTATTTATCACAATATTGTATTAGACAGGAAAATAATGAATTCTAACTATAGTGTAAAATGTAACTAATTTTAAATGTGATCGTGAATGCCACCAATTAGCTTAGCGACTCCGAAAACTATGGATTCGACATAACTATGGTTATGTATGGCATTTTATTTTTCGCCTCCTCTCACCCCCCATGCCGATAGGACTTAGGGAGTTGAACCGCATTGGGAGTGTCACGAAAACTATGGATTCCATTCGCAACACAGCCTGAATAATAGACAACCCGAAAAACACTACCGTTGTGCAGATTGCATAGTCACGGATGTCTGTTTGTGTGGAATTTAATATCGGTGGTTCTCGATTATTTTTACATGTCACCCCTTCCCACCCCACCCATAGGGGTGCCAGGGGTGTATTACCCCAAAGTATTTATTTCCAAGTTGCAAGTGATACGTTCTAGGCGTTCGAGAGTTATGCCGGAACAAACAAATATACACACCCACATACATCCATTTTTATATATATAATAGAATTATACGTTACTATTTCCAAAAGAGGGTGTAAGGAGCGACCATTCAGAAAGGCACCCAAATATCAACCTCTCTTCCACGTAGTACACCCAGGACTACATTTTTCTGACTAACGAGGCTCTGGTTCGTGGGCCTATTGCCAGTATAATCCTCTGTGGAGTTTGTGAAGTGCTTTGTCCATGTGCGTTTGTTATTGTCCGTTTGAGCTTATCAGCAATTATAGCTCTTGTGTTCTTACGGCAGGCGGCCTACATGCTGGCAAGGGAAATGGGGAACGGGGAATACGCCGCAGACCAACCAGACAACAGCGGTGGCGTCGAGAGCTATGACGTCGTGGGAGGAGGTGCTGGCAGCTGTGTTTCTCATCAAGCTGGATTGGTCGCTTCCCCACTTCCCTTGCCAGCATGTAGGTCGCCCGCCGTAAGAACAGACAAGAGCTATAGCCAACAGTGGCAGAGACGTCAAGTAAAATCAAGCAACTGTCTCCAAAATAATTCGTTACGTGTGGGGCGGTCTGAAATTTACTTTTAGGAGAGGCTTTTTGTACAGCAAATATTTAAGATGCGTGACAAAGAAAGGAACACACACCAAAAATACCCAAACTTTTCCCACACTGCGATGCGGCGTGGAAACTATCCTTAGAGATAGACTGCAGTCAGAAATTTGTTATAGTTAACGCTACTGCTGACAAGGCATTTCTTAAGCCCGCTTTAGACGAAACCATTTTTCTTAACATTTGTGCCATGACAAAAATGCTACCGTGTAGAGTGAGAAATCCTATGGCATTTCAGATGCCATGGCATTTCTCAAGGATAGGATCCGTCCTATTTCCGTAGCATTTTTGGTAGCACAACCAATCAGAAGCGACCTCTAGGTCACGAGTGCAGTTGTAATGGCGGCCGCGTGAGATGTAAACAACGTATCACTTCACACTTTTAAAACACGATAACTATTCAACCGAGAGGAATTACGCTTCGTATTAAATTGTTTTAGGTAGAGAAGAATGGCGATGATTAAATATATACTTTACAACGTTTACTGTACACGTATGCAAGAATATTTGAGTTTTTTCAATTGTAAACACCGTGCACTCGATATATATGGTGTAACTCGATGTGCCTATGTATCATGCAATGTAATCTTAAGAGCTAACAGAAATGTTCCATGACATGCTGTAAAGTGCTATCTGCTATAAGATTTTTGGAAACATTTACATAGCATTTATGCTAGCAAAAATGTTGAAGGAAATGCTTTCGTCTAAAGCCGGCTTTATGCCCACTGAGGCTTCAAGAAAAATATGAAAGTTGTATTTTATGAATACATACTGGAATAACGAGTACAGGAAGGGAAACCGATAACCAAACGCTCCAGGTACGACCTCATCCTGAGGCCTGGTAAATTACACTAGAGATAGCTAGCTATATTTCACAGTTAGGTTAATGCAAAAGCATATCTTTCATATAGTTACTGCAAATTTTCAAGCAGAATGATAGAGAGAGTAATAGCCATTTCGCAAAGATTCTGGAAGAAGGGAGCTGCAGTTGTATTGGTATTAGTAGCTCTGTACGTGACATACATCAAACTCTCGATACCATCTCCGCACAAGGCTCAATACTATCAACACTACAAACAACATTTGGGTAAGTAATCAAATAAGTCTTTTGAAACGCATACCGCATTACCCTTCTACTTGTCACAGACATACATATATCAAACATGTAAAAACATATACATATTGGCAATCGGTGAACAAAATTTAATTTTACGGTTAAGCTATCAAAAACGAACTTTAACGAAGACACTGTCAGGGGGTAGTTGAAATAAGTATAACGAGTTAGTTCCTCACGAATAATATGAAGAAATCCAGCATTTTTGTGGACTAGTGCTACCATATGGACAGCACTTGTTCCATGTGAACTTTCCACGCTTTGCATTTTCGAGTTTTAAATGGAAAATCTACTGACGTAATGTACAGCGCCCGCCACGCTCAATGTTTCTACATAATAAAGATGACCTGGTTGATGGTTTAAGTAAGTTTAATTAAGTCAACCTTATCATAGCTTACTATATACAACAAGAAAGTGCATCCTCTTTTTACAAGTGATGATGTTTAGATTATCAAAGCTGTTATTAATTGTATTGTTAATATGGCATATTTATGGTTGATTGATTGATTGATTTACTTTATTTTACTACGCTTTTTGTGCCACTTTCGGCTAATTTGCATACATGGGGATGAGTGATGATATGATGAATGAACACTCACAAACGTCCAGTCCAGGATTCGAACCCAGGACCCCTGGCGATGTGCTAACCACTCCGCCACGGGGGCCGGGAGAGATATTTATGGAAATTCCATGTCACCAGATATATAAATTGACTTTGAACGGGTTTCATTCATGTCGGGTGTACGCTAAACAGAATTCTCTGATGTAGTGAACACTACACGGACATATGGAAACACAGAGAGGATATATAAGAAGTCTAAGGTTAAAAAAAAAATGAAACGAGAGTTAACTGTCTCCATTATTATGAGCATGTTAATCTGAAACATTTTAATTCATGTTTTTTAATGTGGAACCCATTTCATTTTAGAATCAGTTACATCTCCACATAAACTGAACACCAGCAAAACTATTGGCGTTGAACCTACGGCAACAAATCGTACTGTGGACTCGAAACTTGTTTTATATAATCGAGTTCGCAAATCCGGCAGCACAACAATGTTTACGCTGATAGGAAGGTAAGAAATTATTCATTTAAGTTACAGTACTTTGTGTTCGACACATGGAATACCTTAAAACCAAAACATCAGAATTCAGGCAGAGTCAGAAATGTTGCAACTCTACACAAAAAGTGTACCGCACATATTACAGCGTCAGCGTGTATCATAATAGAATAAGCAACGTATCAGGTTTATTATTTTAAAAATATATATCTGAAGCACAACAATGAGGTTTGTTATATAAGAATGAGAAAATCTTCAAGTTTTGATTTCATGTGCAAGACTTTTCGGTAAGGATGTCGAATCGACCATTCCTAATAGTAACAGGTATCATACATCGTTGGAAAGGGTATGAATCAAGGATTCCAGAAATGTAGGATTTAGGGTAAGGAAACAATTGGGAGTGGAAAAAACCTAGTATTAAGTTTGTGGAACCTCCATTATAAATGAAACATAATGAGCCTAATTTACGCGCAGATGTAAGGCTAGATGCCTAATTTGTTATTTTAGGCTTGTTGGGTTTAGTTATATTCGCATAAATAGTACATTTATAGTGTATTTATGGTAAGAGAACCAAACTAAACAGACCTAACCTAAGAACGTAGGCATTCCTCGAGTGACGTCACAACACAAGATTGTCCTTACTTTGTGTGATAAGGGAGACAAGTGAAGTCAGGGTCTCCCTTATAGCACAATGCTAGGACAACCTTGAACAATAAAATCACAAAAAAACACATATTTTCCAAACAAATTGAAGAAAAACTATTTAAATTAACGAAAATAATTTACATCTATTAAAAAGTAGAAACTTCAATACCCAAAACTAAAATAAAAATCATAAATACGGATGAAAAACGAAATAAAGAAAATTGAATCCTAGTGGAAATTCGCATACATATCCACGTTAAAAACCAAAGTTCGACCCGACAATACTGCGTGTTTACAACATGGAAATACGATAAAGGAAAGCTCCTATGGTAATTAATTGAAGAAAGTTTATATTGTATCACAGAGCAGGAACTTCTAATTGAGAAATGCATAGGGTCAAATCGAAACACGAATTGAGTACTACGAGTGAACAAATTTTTGACGGCGAAACTGTAAAACACAAGGGTAGATTGTGCAGAATAGCCGACTTTTCTAAACACGGTAATTGTGTCGCTGATGTAGCGTTAAAGAAAATGGTGACTCTCACAGGTGCTGAAAAAGCAGGCTGTGACAAAGTTTATGAGCCACCTACGCCGCAGAATGTGCAACAGCCAAAGAAGAGAATAAGAAACGCCCTTGCTTTAGTGGACGAGGAGTTCTTGGAAAATGTGTGGCAAGAACTCAAATTCCGATGCGACATGTATCGCATACTGGTGGAAGCCATATTGAACATTTGTAGCCATTTGTAGACATTCACAGAAACTTAAGTGCTACTGATTGATACACAACAAATACCATTGTTGTATTCCATACAGTTTAGTCCAAATAAATTCATAAAATCGTCTACTCTATAATGATACACCCTGTATTTGAAAGGAGGCAAAGAGTAGAAGGTTTTTCCTTTTTCTAAATGCACTGCAGAACTGTGAGTGGGTTTGAACACATGCTTATTGAAGTTAATTTCGACCAAGGGCTCTAATGTTGAAGGTAAATTATACGCATCTATGAAGTAAACATTTATTTTGTTCGATAGCTATACAGGGTGTCTATAAAAGAACTCAGGGTTTTAAACAATGATAGCGCGCAAACGGCATTAGGTAACCTAGGTTAGTTAATTACCTTGAAATCAGTAGCTCATCAAGTTTTATTCCCGACGTTTGGAGTTTATTCCAACAAAGGTTGGCAACGCTGGGCAGAGCGTTGACCTTAAAGTGGCCGAGCCGAGCCGAACACAGGCAGTGCAGTTCAGAGCAACGCGACGCCACAACAGAAGGCGCATTGTGTAATATGGCTTGTAGAAACTGGATCTGTTATTACTGTACAGCGGAACTTTCGATGCGAGTATGGTGGTGTTTAGCCTTCGGACAAAACCATTCGTCGATGGCTTAAGGCGTTTAAAGAAACTGGAAGTGTGGATTGGAAGGAAAGGGTCTATTCCATGGCCTCCAAGAAGTCCGGACCTTAATCCCTTAGACTTTTTCCTATGGGGACATGTGCTACAAACGGGGCACACATTGGAATTTACTAAATTGAAACAAAACTTGATAACATTACCTTCAAAAATATGTATTTACTTTTTCCAGAGTTTCAGTTTTTAATATAATATTTAGCTTCAAAACCCCGGAGTTCTTTTATAGATACCCTGTATATTTCCATCTTGGTAATGGCATTTGCATGTAGGGAAAAAAGCTGTTTCTTTAAAGTTAATAAGTGTAAAATAGATTGTAAGCTTAAATGTAACCCTACTTAAAAAAAATAATAATAATAGTTGCTATATAACTTACTTTCGTCACAATATTTTTTGTTAAAAAATATCGCCACAATTTCGCCATTCGAATTTCATTATTAACTCTTTCCATGCGGGCGTCCTTGATCTTGGTCCATTGTCCGGTGTACAAGGTTGATAAAATCTTAAAGTATTAGGCGCATCCAGAAAGTAAGTTTCCCACTCGCCCACAGGTGGCAGGCCATACGTATTGAAACCGGTTTTGCGCATGCGTGAGAGGCACATGCCCTGGCTAGTGAATGTCCTAGAATACACCTCCAGAAAGTCCACAGTAGCGACGCGGCAGTGATGAAACATGGCGGCTCTTATTCCATCTCCCGCCGAGTGCGAGGTTCGTTCGGTAATCAAGTTCTTGAACGCACAAAACATACAGCCGATCGATATTCATCGTCAGCTGTGCCAGGTGTATGGGTCAGACGTCATGAGCAAGCAGATGGTGCGTCGTTCGTCCAGGACATTTACTGAAGGCCGGCAAAATGTGCATGACAACGAGCGCAGTGGGCGGCCATCGGCCGTTATGGACGAGCTTGTGGAGCAGGTGCAGCAGCGCATGTTGGAGGATCGTCGCGTCACGATCACGGAACTCAGCAGCCATTTCCCGCAGATTTCTCGGTCGTTGTTGCACGACATTGTTACCAAACGCCTCTTCTTCCTGAAATTGTGTGCCCGGTGGGTTCCGAAACAACTGACGCCCGAACACAAAGAAAAACGCATGGGCACGGCGCTGACATTTCTGCAGCGTTACTATGGCAGCAGTCCATGCATTGGGCCATAGTGGATCTCCATGCAGGACGAAGTTCAAACAGACTGTGTCGGCGCGTAAAGTGATGTGCACGGTGTTCTGGAACAGACAAGGCATTCTACTCATCGAGTTTCTGCCCAGAGCTGAGACTGTGAACGTTAACCTTTACTGTGAAACACTGGGGACATTGCGCCGACATTCAGAATAAGCGACGCGGTAAGCTCAGTGCCGGGGTGATCTTGCTGCACGACAATGCGAAGCCACACATGGCTAGGCGCACTGCAGTCCTTCTGACAGGTTCGGTTGGGAGGTGTTCGATCATCCATCGTACAGCCCGGATCTCGCTCCCAGTGATTACAACCTGTTCTTGCACCTGAAAAAGTTACTGTCCGGTCAACATTTCCACAGCGACGAAGAGGTTCAGACAGCTGTTACACAGTGGTTCGGCGCCCAGGCGGCGGACTTCTACGACGTAGGTATACAGAAGTTGGTCCCGTGCTATGACAAGTGCCTGAATTCCGACGGGAATTATGTTGGCAAGTAAGTGGACAAGTGCTGTATCTCTGGCAATAAATCATTGAATGAAATAATGTTTCCTTTTTGTGCACGACCCAAGCAAAACTTACTTTCCGGATGCCCATAATAGAACAAACACAGGATGGCCTTTTATCAGTGTTTTTAATTCCTGTGCGTTATTTTATATTCTCATTTGTATATATTTATTCTATTCGCTCCTTGTGGATTAAGATCTTTAAAAGAAATGTGTTAGAGTGGTTAGAAAATTTGCGTAAAAGTAATGTATTTAATTAGAAATGCAGTATGTTGAGTAAATCTCTCTATACATAAAATTGGATGTATGTGCGTATATGTGTGTGTGTGTTTGTTCAGCAATAACTCTCGAACGCCTGGAGCGATTCTTGGTACGCCTATCACTTGCAACCTGGAAATAAATACTGTGGGGTAAGACACCCCTAGGGGTGGGGTGGGAAGGGGTAACATGTAAAAATAATCGAGAACCACATATTAAATTTCGCACAAACACACAACCGTGACTCTATGCAATCCGCACAACGATAGTGTTTCTCGGGTTGTCTAACATTCAGGCTATGTTGCGAATGGAATCCATACTTTTCGTGACACTCCCAATGCGGTTCAACTCCAAGTTCATCACCTATCGGCATGGGGGGGGGGGGGGGGGAGGGTGAGAGGAGGTGAAAAATAAAATGCCATAAATAACCTAGATTAGTGTCGAATCCATAGTTTTCGGAGTCGCTAAGCTAATTGGTGACAATCACGATCACATTTAAAATTAGTTACATTTTACACTATAGTTAGAATTCATTATTTTCCTGTCTAATACAAAATTGGGATAAATAAATAGCCGGGCAACGCCGGGTAATCAGCTAGTCGTTAAATAAAACAGTCAACCAGCAACAATCAACACCTCAGTACAATCAACTACGAAAAATACAAATTGGAAAGACAACGTACTAAAGAAATGGTCATTCTTGCAAAGAAAGAAGCATGGGAAGAATTTGGTAAATTTATGGAAAATAATTATAAAGAAAACAAGAAACTGTTTTATAAAGTGTTAAAAAAGTATGAGGAAAGATAAAGAATGTCCACTGAAATTCATCAAAGATAAAAACGGGAAAATGTTAAGAGAAGAAACAGAAGTTATGAATAGGTGGAAGGAATATTTTATGGAATTGTTAGAAGGTACAAATATGGAGGAACAAGCTGATGAAACAACTCGGAAGTTATATTGGAAGAAGATGACACAATTAAGGAAGAAGAACTTAATAATGCCATAAAAAAGGTAAAAATCGGTAAAGCTGCAGGTCATGACAGGATTACACCAGAAATGGTTAAATATATGGGAAGCACAGGAAAGAAATTATTACTCCATACTATTAACCTTGCTTGGAAATATAAAAATACACCAAAAGACTGCAGAATTGCAGTAATCACACCAATATTAAAAAAAGGAGATAACCGATTATGTTCAAATCACAGAGGAATTTCATTGTTGGGTGTCCCAGGTAAAATCTATGCAAGAATATTGGAATACAGGCTCAGGCAAGAAATTGAACATCAACTTGAAGAAAGCCAAAGTGGATTTAGACCAAATCGAAGCTGCCAGGACTTAATTTTTACACTAAGACAAATATCAGGAAAAGTGATAGAATATAATAAAGAAATTCATATGAGTTTCATAGATTTGGAAAAGGCATTTGACAGGGTACCTTGGATTAAATTATGGGAAGTGCTGCAAAGAAGAAAAGTGAATGATAACCTGATCGCTAGCATACAGAGCTTTTACAATAACTGTTGTAACTACATCCGTACAAGTAACATAAAATCTGATGATTTTTATACATCAACTGGAGTAAGACAAGGCTGTATTTTAAGTCCACTTCTGTTCATAATTTTAATTGATGAAATTACAAAAATTTGCAAAAGAAAGATCAAACCCTTTACTGTTGGGAATTGGCTCATGAGACCTGTACAAATATCAGAACTAGCTTTTGCAGACGATCTCGTTTTATTTTCTAAAACTGAAAAGGACTTACAATATAATTTAGATGTATGGAACAGAGAACTACAAAAGGTAAATATGAGAATTACACTAGTAAAACAAAAACAATGGTAGTAAGTAGAGAACATAGAACTCATACCATTAAGATAGAAGGCGAGAGCTTGGAACAAGTAACAAAGTTCAAGTATTTAGGGTCTATAATAACCAGCAGTAGGAAAATAGATGAAGAAGTAAATAATAGAATTGCTGCAGCAGGAAGATTATATCATGCTCTAAATAGAAACTTCATAAATAAAAAGGAAATTACGAAGAAAACAAAGTTGACAGTTTACAAAACAACGTATGCACCTACACTAATTTACGGGTGTGAATCATGGCCACTAACAACTAATTATTCTAGCAAACTTCAAGCAACTGAAATGAGATACCTAAGAAGAATAGAAGGAAAAACAAAACGAGATAGAGTAAGGAATCAGACAATTCGAATGAGCCTTAAGACCCAACCTTTACAACAACAAATAGAAGCGTCGCAGTTGAGGTGGTTTGGTCATGTTCACAGAATGAGTGAAGAAAGGATACCTAAAAAGATATGGCAAGCTAAAGTAGATGGAAAGAGACCAAAGGGAAGACCAAGGCAGACCTGGGACGGTTGGATGGAAGAAGTTTTGAGGAGAAGAGGATTGGATACCAACAGGGCAAAAATGCTTGCCAGGGACCGAGAAGGATGGAGAGCTCTTTGCAAAACCTCTACACCTGACGGTAGAAGAGGATCGACTAAGTAAGTAAGTTCATTTTACACTCTAGTTAGAATTCATTATTTTCCTGTCTAATACAAAATTGGGATAAATAAATACCCGGGCAACGCCAGCTAGTCGTTAAATAAAACAGTCAACCAGCAACAATCAACACCTCATTGAAATGAGTGAATTTATTTTGTTAAAGAAGTAGGAAGTCATTTATAATTCGAGAATTGCTCTCGTGTATAACACTGAATTTAATAGAAAAACTTCGACTTAGAAGTGCTCTTGAACAATAGCAAATTAGCTTGGAAGCAAACCAAATATTATTAATTAAACATTCTATTTCAGCTTAGCAAAAGTCAACAAATACAGACACATGCATGCACACATCTTTCGCGAGCGTCAACTTTCGCAAAAACAAGAAATCAACCTTATAAAGGAGTTTCAGAAAGCATCCAAGAAGAATACTAAAGGAGTATGTTTTGAACGCATCGTGTACTACATCAACTTTACAAGGTAAATACGAAACATATACAGTAAAACCTCGTTAATTCGGACTAATGGGGGGATAAATAAGTTGATCGGTTTACCGAAAGTTCGGATTAATGTAAATAACCTAAAAGAACAAAACACCTTTATTAACCTTGCATTCTGCATTTTTTTCCCCTTTTGCCTGTCCGGATTAAGCGAAGTCCGGCTTATCGGGGTCCGGATTAACGAGGTTTTACTGTATTTAATAAGTTATACCTTAAACTTGAAGATAGAAAATATTGAAAATAGTAGAATATATTAAAATTAATGGTCTGATAATTTTGAATATGTTACTAAATGCAAGTTATTTCGCAAGTTCAATCCTCGCGACTCAGAATCCATAATATGAAATATGTTAGCGTATCACGGCATGTAACTCAAGATAATCCTCTAGCGAATTAGAAGGGAGAGTCCTAAGGTGGGGGAGGGGTGCACAAAGATACTGAGAAGGTCCAAAATTAATACAGAATATTGCACGTGGTTAATAATGCATTATTAAATCAATATGAAATTCTTTAGTTTTTCTTACATTTTTCCGTCATTGTATTTTTTCGTTTTCCGATTCGATGTGTGTTTCTCACGATATGTGACCGTTCCGGGACTTTTGTACCACCCGGTATGAATTCGTATTATATTACCTTCTGTAACACAAAGTTGGTAAAGCAGCCAATGGCTGAACCTCTCCCGCTAAACAAAACTAAATATGAGTTTTTACATACATACAGGGTGGTCACAAAGTGGGGTTACCCGCCTTTATTTTCGACACTACGATGGTAATAGTTGGATTACCTAATATGACCACATACCTGTGTCATTGATTAACCACCACTGGGACTTCTTGAGCCCTTCAGAACGTTATTGAAGGGAACATCACCGCCCCGAAAAAGGTCTTATTCACACTTGCATCGCGAAGTGTGCCAAAATATGGCGCAGGGTTCGGCCATGCTACGAAAAAGACTGTCTCCATACCGTCTTCAACCATAACCATCGTAGTATCGAAAACACATGGGTTCTAAAATCTAAATGGTTTCATTTACGCCCACTTTGTGACCTCCCTGTACACACACGCGCGCGCGCAGAAATCAAGATGTAGTATAACGTGTACATATAATTTTACACCGTTGTGTGCAAGTTCAAAATTATACATGTGGAACGTACGTATCAACAAAAAAATAAAACAACAACGTTGCTATATGCGGATGTTAAAACCATAAATATACGAGAAGCAGCCCTTACATGTAATACACAACACGAAATCTGAGAAAGTATCAATGAGATCATTACATATGACCAGGGTCATACATACAGGGGATGGACAAAAATATGTAAACACCACGACATCAGAACGGGTGATATCGACGAAATTTTTCCGCTTGAAATCGGACGAGGTGCGACATTCTTTTGTTTTGCTCCGTGAGATAGGACCCTGTCGGACAAGTAAACTGTAGATCTCGAGCAAAGTACATGATACTGAATCATGTCGGAGCTGACAGTGTTTCAATTGTTGGTGTCCGCCTTGAGGCACCTGTGTTGCCAAAGTAGCCATGTTATTTAGCGTATCGACTCTATCCAAGATCTTGATGACATAATAGTGTGTCCGGAAAGACATCATCAGATAAACACCTGTGTGGACGAAAATGTACACTGAGTGACAGCGACAGACGTACACTGAGGAGGATTGTCACCATGTTTTGCATGAAGAATGGTGCGAGATCCCATTATCCACCATCCAGGACTTGTATTTGTCCATTCCTCGGAGACTGCAGGCAGTTTTGGAAGCTAAAGGCGGTCCTGCACCTTATTAGCTACAGCATTCCGGCTTTTCTGCGCAGGCGTTTCCATATGTTTGTCCATCCCCTGTATGACCATTGTGTCATATTTAGAAGCAGGGAAAATTGATGAAAAGTCTAACTTTTCTAAAAAACATCAATTTTCATAAACGCCAGAACACGGAAACAGACAAGTTTGTCTCGTAAAAAAATACACGTTGAGTGTACATGAGAGAAGAAATATTGCAAATTTCGTCAAAATCTGAGGTAGTGGTAGCAGATGATCTGAGACTACACTTGCGTATTCCCATGCTTTGAAAAGTATAATAATTATTATTATTTTCGCTCATGCAGGAAATTACACAGCTAATGCATGTATATTTTAGTTCAAACTTGCAGCAAACATTTTTATAATTAAGAAGTCTCGTCTTGAATTCACAATTTCTTAAAATATTTCAGTGAAAAGCTAAACAAGATCATGTGTTATTATTATCATAGGAAGGTATAAAATTATTTTCCTTACTTAAACACAGTGTACCGGCTTGTTGACTGAGCATGTTAAATCATGAACCTGGCTATCGAAGTTCCGGTCTGAGCATGGGTTGTTCCTTGCGAGTGTCCATTCATCACTCATCTTCATCGTCGCGATCAGCCAAGAGTGGCAGAAAAGCGACGCTACGTAACAAAAATGGAAATGACTAAACACGTATATAGGTTCATGAAGATTAGACACACACAGGAGATGTACTTCGTAGATATATCTTTTTTCTCTGGTATACCGTGCCATAGCCCTACACTGAGCTACCGAGCCGGCCTGGCTTCGCCTGATCTTTCTTCAGCCGGTATTTATACCTGTGTGGAAGTCTAGGCAACAGATCTCGTTGCAGTAGCACTGCAGACGATTCCACACACCGGCAGCGAAGAATCAGGCGAACCAGGACGGCTAGATAGTTCAGTGGTAGAGCAATGGCACGGTATGCCAGAGACCCGGGTTCGAGTTCTGGTCGAGACTGCATTTTTCTCTTCTTTTCCAGGTATGGTTACAGCCAGCCCACGTACGTTAATATTATACGGAATCCCGTCAGTTGGACTGTTTCTAGCTTTTACTACAGTCGTAGGCTTAGGGGAACACCTCTTAAGGCTTACTTAAAGGAACTTGGTGAAGATCTTCGGACGATGAAACGAAAGGATTACACAACGTGTGTCCTCAGTGGAGATCCTGAATGCTCCTATGTTACAGGAACTCGCAAGGAAACAATTGTCTCCTATTTCTGCGGATCAGATGAAATCTGCATGTAAGTACCTTACGAGTCATTCCATGTGAAATCAACACAGCCTCCAACCTGACCATCTCCGATTTTCATGAAATTTGGAGAGTTGAAACTATGCATGCAACTTAGTAACTATGAAAATTTTTAGTCTCGTGCGTGTTGTAATTGTTAAATTATTGAACGTCAAACTTAGTAGAAATTGCCCTTTTTGAGCCCGCTTAGCTATACTAAATGTGCTGTAACTCCGCCACTATTTCGCCTAGAAAGCTCAAATAAAGCTTATTGTATAGGGAATTGAACAAGCTTTCCAGTGATATATAACAAGCCCACCTTTTGATAAAAATATAATTTTGTCACGTGACCTTGACTTTTGACCTTGAATATCTCAAAACATGTCATCACCAAAAATCGTGAAAAAATATATTTGGTCCCTCATGCCATACTCTAAAACATACCAAAAAATCATTCTGGGACTGCAATGGGATCAGAAGATACAAAATAATATGTTTAACTATGTGACTGATAAAAGCCTCATTACATGAACTATGACGAGTCAAAAGTCCTTTAACACCCCCTACAAAATGTAAAGAAGTTATCCTGGTCATGAAAGAAATAGGTTACTCAAGGGAGTTAATTGTAGCACACGAAACAAATTAAAGTATTCAGCCATGAGGCTTTCCACTGAATGCAACAGGCGAAATGAAATTTAAGGCACGTATTGTAATACTGGCACGAACGAATGTATAACTCCTTATACCAGGGATTCACAACTTTTTTTTCGCGGCACCCTTGGGAATATTAAAAAATTGGGGCACCCTTGTTAGTTTTTTTTCAAATTTTAATCTTAAATCGAAGTGTAATATGTTATCAGGAGCAAGTTAAGTTTATTGCCAACTAAATACCTACTCAAGTACTAATGTTATTCATTTATTGAAATATAATATAAGGAGTAAATATCAGAATAGAATACAGTGGAAATCACTCGAAAGAGTTTTGTTTTATTAATGTGAGAATTGCGATTGATGCTTAGAGCACAAATGTTTGATATCAGCAGTGGCGTAGCATGGGCATTTCGGGTGGGAACGCCAAGTCCGAAGGAAGGGTCGGCCCTTTTTTGCTTAATAATTTACTTATAGTATTAGTCGCAACAGGTATTGTTTATTTGCCTGAATCAATAAAACATCATCCATGCATGTTTTAGCTAGAAAATTAGATGTCTCACTATGCCACAAATGTTTTGAACCCTGGTGTTTTATACTTTTCGGTATGACGCAAGTCATTAGAAAACCTACCTGAATCACAAGCGCCTCTGAACAACAGTAGACGTCATTGTTGTGGGCGATCCAACTATTGATTGATTTGGTTTATCTTACTTCGCTTTTCTACCACTTTTGGTTAATCGCGATGATATTGAAGAAGGGACACTCACAAAGAACACCCGTGCTAACGCCGGGATTCGAACCAGGGACATCTGTCGTCTTGGCGTGCTGTGCAAAACACTCTGACACGGAGGTGGGTGGATGATCCAACTATCGTACACTTTACTAACGTAACAGTGCCGATTAGTAATTCAGACCACTGCTTATTGCATCTTGGAATGGTGATAAACATTTTAAAATAATTTTGTCCACAGACCATTCGATGTTAAGAGTTTTCAAATGAATGTGAAAAATTTCCATTGACACAATATTAAGCAGTTAGATACTAACGAAAAATAACAATAATAATAAAAAAATAATAGTTTTGCGGGTTAAGTGGTAGAGCAGGCACAGGCTGAACTTCTACCACGAGAACTTCACCAACTTTTTAGACAAAAACTATCTTGACCTTTTAGTTTTTAATACACATCGCTGTTCGTGCGATAAAGTATACAGTGCAATGGTCATTAAGAAATGGTATATTTGAGTTTGGTAAAGTTACGTCAGTCAATATTGCATATTGTAGCATCACATAGCACGAGTGGCACGAGCGCGAAGAACTGGGTAGGAATTCTACCCCTGTCGTCTGCTTCAGAAGGCAGGAAGGGTCACATGAACCAATCACGTAGCCCTCTGCTCCATACGCTGGCTTACGAGAGAGCATTTACGCGCGTGCTTTCCCTCCAGATAGACAGCAAGGAATACAGAGTTATTTACGTCCAACCTGCCCGGCGTCCAGGCAGGAAAGGCATTGAAAAAATGCTGGAACGAGCGTTGTTAGTAGAGCGTGGCCAGCGGATCGCGAAAAATAGCTATTATAATGCCATAAAGGTCAAATATATATGAAATTAGTCAAGATTTACTTTATATTTACAGCATTTACGTATTTTTGAAATTTTAAATCAGGGAACGCCGGGCGTATGGGCGTACTATAATGCTACGCCACTGGATATCAGGCCTTAAGTTGACATATCATCCTCAAGGTTATGCAATCTATTTCTTGCTTAGGATTTTATTATCGCCATAGCAGAGAAGGCTTGCTCGCACAAATATGAAGTTGAAAAATTGAACTAATTCATCCTCAGGGATGAGTGCATCGATCAGTATCACTCGCGGCACCCCTTGGAAATCACTGCTCTATACACTTGTAGGTACTACGAGCACCTATTCGTATTATACCCCTTCTTACAATTGAATTACTTATCGCTTTCATTTGTGTGTGTGTGGGGGGGGGAGGCTAGCGTTGTGATTCAAAATGAAATTGTTTCTTCTTTCCAGGTTGGTCAATAACCCAGAAGCGCTACAACGTGCCAAGTACAATTTGGAAATGAATTACTCTGTGGTGGGAATTCTTGAAGAATTTGAGAAAAGCATGTTTGTGCTTGAAAATTACGTCCCTAGGTTTTTCAGATTTATACGAAGGGTATACAACAAGACACGTAAGTTCTTCTTTGGATATTACGATTTAATTATATCTAGGATAATTTTCGATATAGGAGTAAATGGCCCATGGTACTGTTCGTGTAACTAAACAACGTATTTAAATTGTTAACAATAATCAGTGAATCGTGTCTGGAGAAGTGATGGCAACGGAGCTGCTTGCTGCCTTAGGATTGGAGCTGTCAATCTATTTTCCTTGTATTGATTTTAGAATTAACCCAACAAGCACAATCCAAAAATGGTACCGTCAATTTTACATACATATGCCAAGACACACCATACCAACCCAAGTAATATAATGATAGATATATATAATAAGCGAAAAATTGGATAATTCTAATAAATATTAAAATTACATTCATGTTTTAAGTGGTATAATCGCAGGTAAAATCAAAGATCTTACGTGAAAGATTCCATCTTGCTCTGACACAACCAAAAGGCATTTCGCACCCATCTAATACATTCTCCAATACATTTTAAAAAGTTATTGAATGTTTCATGTCGATAATTTGATCAATGCATCAATTCTTGACGCCGAGACGATATATTCTGCAACTACCTCTTCTCTCCTCTCGTCTCCAGTCTCTTCTGTTCTTCTCTTCTCCTTCATCTCTCACCTACTTCTCCTCTGCTTTTATCTCATATCGTCATCCCCATATTTCTCGGCTCGTCTCCATCCCACTTATCTCCACTCCTATCATCTCCTCTTCTGTCTTAGATTTTCGACTCCACTGCACTCTTCTCTTTTTCGTTTATCTCTCTTTCACTCTATTCTCCACTCCCCTCTTCTCGTTTCCTTCTCTCCTCTCCAAACTCCTCTTCTCTCATCCTGATATCCTTCCTCTCTTCTCTCCTCTTTGCTCCATTTTCCTAATCTCTTCTCGCTTCTTTCGCCTTTCTCCTCATTACTTCTCCTATCCACTTCTGTCCTCAATTTTCTTCCCTCCTTTGCTTTTCCTCTTCCCCTTTTGCTTACTCTCTTCTTCCCTTCCATTTCATCTCTCATCTTTTCCTTTGTGTAGACTCATCAGCAACGAAATACTACAAAATCGATTTTTTCTTTCTTTCAGAAAGTATTTCTCATTTGCAACAAATGTAATACTGATATTTTCTTCTAGTTTTCTACAATAATACTTGGATTTCTTTCTTTCGCGTATTTTATAAATATCTATTGTGCATGTGGCAACCCTGAATTTTAGCCTAACTACACGCAACCCAACAACGCCTTGGGTAAGTTGGGTTGCATAGTTTAAAATGTCGTTGTCCTAAGACTTTTGAGAGCCACTGTACATATGGTAACAACAACCCCGATGCCGAACATTAATCCTTGGAATCGGTACAATTTTCACAACGAAACACACTTGTGCTTGAAAATTAGGCTTAAAAATTCCATTTCTTATTCCCTACCTTCCGATTTATCAACGACACTCATTTGGATTTTATATGGATATGCACGCAAACGTCAACCCGTGATATAAACAGAACATATAGTGCAAAATATTGTAGTAAGCTACCTCTTATGAATTCATTGACTTTAGACAGTAAGTGAAAACTGATTTCAGTGATTTGCTACAAGCTCTGGCGTACGCAGAGGGATGCTGATGGGGCTACATCCCCCTCCGAAATTGAGAAAATTACATTTCTTAATAAAAGTACTGAAGAACTCAGGAAAAAAACAAGAGTGGTAAATGCAAGCTCTTAAAATGATTCCGAATTAACATTTTTAAGAGTACAAAATTCGAAATATCTTATTGTGTATGGTGCCTGTTAAAAATCAACCAAGGGTTCCAACTTTTAAAAAGATTTGCTCCTTTTAGGTACAAAAAATCTCATAAATCCTCCCATCCATGTCAACAATGCATCATTACTTTTATAATCTGTTATTTACTAATTCTAATAACCAACAATCATATGAAAAATTAATATCTAGGACCCACGGATCCCCGGAGATAGGGAGATGGAGAGAAAGAAGGATAGGGAGATGGAGAGAAAGGAGAAAAGAGAGACAAGTAGATGGGGAGAAAGAAGGATAGGGAGATGGAGAGAAAGAAGGATAGGGAGATGGAGAGAAAGAAGGATAGGGAGCTGGAGAGATAGAAGGATAGGGAGATGGAGAGAAAGGAGGAAAGAGAGACAGGGAGATGGGGAGAAAGAAAGATAGGCAGATGGAGAGAAAGAAGGATAGGGAGATGGAGAGAAAGAAGAATAGGGAGCTGGAGAGAAAGAAGGATAGGAAGATGGAGAGAAAGAAGGATAGGGAGATGGAGAGAAAGGAGGATAGGGAGATGGAGAGAAAGGAGGATAGGGAGATGGAGAGAAAGAAGGATAGGGAGATGGAGAGACAGGAGGAAAGAGAGACAGGGAGTTGGGGAGTAAGAAGGATAGGTAGATGGAGAGAAAGAAGGATAGGGAGATGGAGAGAAAGGAGGATAGGGAGATGGAGAGAAAGGAGGATAGGGAGATGGAGAGAAAGAAGGATAGGGAGATGGAGAGAAAGGAGGAAAGAGAGATGGAGAGAAAGGAGGAAAGAGAGACAGGGAGATGGAGAAAGAAGGATAGGGAGATGAAAAGGAGGATAGGGAGATGGAGAGAAAGAAGGATAGGGAGATGAAGAGAAAGAAGGATAGGGAGATGGACAGAAAGAAGGATAGGGAGATGGAGAGAAAGGAGGAAAGAGAGATGGAGAGAAAGGAGGAAGAGAGATAGGGAGTTGGGGAGAAAGGATAGGGAGATGGAAAGGAGGATAGGGAGATGGAGAGAAAGAAGGATAGGGAGATGGAGAGAAAGAAGGATAGGGAGATGGAGAGAAAGAAGGATAGGGGGATGGAGAGAAATGAGGAAAGAGAGATGGAGAGAAAGGAGGAAAGAGAGATAGGGAGATGGAGAGAAAGAAGGATAGGGAGATGGTGAGAAAGAAAGATAGGGAGATGGAGAGAAAGGAGGAAAGAGAGACAGGGAGATGGGGAGAAAGAAGGATAGGGAGATGGAGAGAAAGAAAGATAGGGAGATGGAGAGAAAGAAGGATAGGGAGATGGAGAGAAAGAAGGATAGGGAGAGTACCAGAGTTGGATTAAACATGATAAATAAGAACTAAGAGGAAACTTCAGCCTCCAAAGAATAATGTGTTCATGTCGTTTCAGGCAGGAAAAGAATAAATAAAACAGAGCATCCAGAACCGACAAAAGAAGTGAAAAAGCGGCTACAAGAAAATATGACCGCTGACAGAGAATTGTACACCTTCGCAGTGCAAAAGCTGAATAAACAGTTCGAGGCTTTGCCACCGCATGGAAAGAACAATCCAAATATACGCCACGAGGCCGACACTGCTTCCAGTCGAAAGAACGTCACCCTTCATACAAAAAAATGAAAATGCGAGATCAACATCAGATTTAATCATGGTTGTAGTGAATCAAGTTGATACGTGTTACGGTGTGGACCACAATTAATGAAACGTTACAACACTATCTATTGGTGTAATAAATGTGCACACACAGAACCCAAATCGTGTCAATTGACACATATTTTCGACTCCAATGACACATATTAACGTGCATCAACTGCAAATGATGAACTTTTTGGTGTATCAAAATACACACAGAAATGCATAAAAGGACACTTTTATCAACTGGTGTTCCTGTGATGTACTAAAAATGCATCAATTTGGAAGATCAGACAAGATCTCTTCAAAGATGATAAAATTTAACTTTTAATGCATCATTTGACACAGCTAAATGTGTAATTTTGTTATCTTTGAAATTATCTTGTCTGATCTTCCAATTGATGCATTTTTAGTAGGGCTTAGCCGATAGCACTTTAAACCGATACTCTCAGATATTCCCACCGATAGCGATACTTGAAAATGTGTAATAATTAAAATATTGATCAACATTTGTTTCAACGTCTTCTACTCAAATTATATTAATCAATGTACCAAGAATTTTCCTTTAAATTTTCGAGAATTGCACCAGAATATAAAAATACACGATATGTCATCAAAAAATTCATCTTTCATTCAAAACTTGTGCAAAAGAAAACGAAACTACAAATTTTGCATAATTTTCAGGATAATTAGACTCTGCTAAGGGGTCGCACGGAATTTTTGCGGAGTCTGTAAAAATATCGGTCGGTATCGGTAAATAAATTCCAACAATAATTTTCATGCCGATACCATTGGTATCGATCGATACCGATACATACGTTAATATGTTATTGGAGTCAAAATATACCATGTCAATTGCCATGTTTTGGATTATGTGTGTACGGTAGATTACAGGAGCTGCTCAACTTGTTTTGTAGAAAAGAGGGCTTGAATCAACAGGAATGTTTTATGTTGTTGTTTTAAGTCCACTTTATGCACAGTAAGGCTAATCGGGACTGGACCTACAGTTTAAAGTGGGATCCGAACCACATGTGCCTCCATCGGGTTTCGAACCCGGGACCCCTTGATTACAAGGCGACAACGCTACCACTGCGCCATCGGGGAGGCACAGGAATGTTTTATGGTGTCCCGATAGAACGCACCAGCGACAAAACGTACCACTTGGGTTTTCTCGACGAAACGTAGCACTCAGATAAACACCTACATTAAAAAAAAATTTCTCCGCGACAAAACGTACCACACCGCAAGGAAAAAGCTTGAACTTAAAATCAAAAAAAGTGGTTAGTGGCCCGTCGAATGATGCTCAGTTAGATGTGAAGAAGCGTATGCAAGAGGCGAAGAAAAGGGTTCGAGAGGAAGACACGCCAATTACCAAGATTTACAACGATACTCTAGGCAACCTACACGACAAAGGTTAGGTTAGGTTAGAACTGACATAACTAAAACGAAAAAAAAAGGACGAAAATATAACACAAAAGAAAAAATGTGGACGACAGCATAACCACAGTCCAGTCCAAAACATGGATAAAGTGTGATGGAAATCAGCAAAACCATTAAGTGGTACGTTTTGTCGCATCGCAAATATTTTTAGACCCATTAGAAAACCCTTCGCAGGTAGCCGGTCAGGTGGTAGGTACGTTTTGTCGCTGGTACATTCGGTCGCGTATTCATGTTTTATACAAGGTGGCGCAAAATAAATAATTACAACCCATTACATTTTCACTTTCATTTATAAAAAAATACAATCCTTTTCATGTGGATTATCTGAACTATTTATTAGCCCAGGAAACGAAGTCAAAACATGGTCGTTATCGAAAATAATTAGGGCAAAACTGTATTTTGGTGTATTGTTAGACCATCATAATAAAAGCATTCCCTCATAAATCCCCACCCCTCCCTATGGAGTGTCCCCCCTACACCCCCCCTGAACTTGCAATAGTGTTTTAGGAAAACGTTCATATATCCGAAACAGTGAACATATTGGTACGTTCTTCCTTTTGTTGCAATCTCCATATTAGGCTCTACAAAAATAAAGTGAAGACAAACTGCAAAAAATTGCAACAATTTATATATATATTTTTTCGGCTTGTATTTTCGTGACGAATGATAAAATGAGAAAATTATTCAAATAAAAAAGTTGTCGAGTATAAAATTATCTTTCATTTGATGCCAATAATGATAAGCTTACTACTAAAATTTGCCATGTAGCGAGTAAAGTTTCGAGGTTCATGCTCTTTCATTCACAATGTGAGCTCCCATACTCCCGCTGCCTCCCAGAAATAAAAATACTTTGTATACTGAATACACACAGTTAGATGGCTTTTGTTTATACATGCTATATTTAAAAATCTTTTTAATATTTAATACTCTTCAAAGTAGCTCATGTGCTGTTGAAAGATAGCATATACAATTTTGTCCTATTTTGAAAATATTGAGATGCTGTATGCACATATTTCCATTACTCCCCTTAGAAAAATATCATTCTTGTTTGCCATTCTCATATTGTTGTACTCTACACATGCTAATGCATATCACATTGTTTCAAATAACACTGATAAACAAGCCGTAGATATCTGACATGATGTTTATGTTTTCTAATGCAGTTTTTCATGTTGATTTCAAATCTAAAAACAGTTTTGCTCTATCACGTCAGGTTTTGAAGATATCGACAAAATTTAATTTTTCATGGAATACCGTTCATCGAAAAATGTTTCGTCGTTTTTCGTTATTTTTCATGCAACACCGACATTTTTTTTCGTCGTTTGTGAAAACAGTTATAATACGTCGAAATATTTACAAGATCCCATTACTATACTTTCATTTGTTTCTTTTTTGAGTGACAGTGGATTATGGCGTCCAGAGGTTGCATAAATTCACCAGATCTGTTTTGCTACGTGTGCGGCTATCTAACAGACAAATCCCATCGAAAGTTTTTTACACCGTTTCTGAAGAAAGCATATGAAACTCATATACTTTGATTTGAAGGTGGATAGTGGTAAGTCGTGGTCACCACAGTTCATCTGTTTGACTTGTGCATGCAACTTGCGCGGTTGGATAAGCAAGGCGAAGAAGTGATGCTGCTTCATCTGCGAGTGGGATAGCAGAGATAGAAAGCACCACTACATAAACAAGAATTGGCCGATCAGAGATAGAATGCAGTCATGAAGTAAAAACGTCCTTCGTGTGCCGTTGGTTGAGCGTGAAAAAGTTATCGTGCCACCGCTTCATTTGAAGCTGGGGCTCATGAAGAATTTTATGAAGGCACTAGACAACGACTCAGATGCTTTTCGGTACCTGTGCAACAAGTTTCCGGATCATTGCTGACAGCCACTTCCAGGACTTACTGGGTGGCACTGAAAGAGACGCATGGGTGGCATTCAAGTCAGTCGTAGCCAATTTCCTTGGAAATTATAAATCTGCTGACTGTGTGAATGTTGTGCAGAAGTGCACTAGTGCGTACAGACAGCTGGCTTGCAACATGTCCCTAAAATTCATCTCCTTGACTCACATCTTGACTTCTTCCCCGAGAACCTAGGTTCAGTCAGCGACGAACATGGTGAACGTTTTCATCAGGACATCTTGGTGATGGAGTCACGATATCAGTGTCGATGGAGTGCAGCAATGTTGGGCGATTACTGTTGGATGCTTCAGCGCGACATGCCAAATGTTCAGCACAAACGCAACTCTACAGCCAAGAAATTCAAACCAAACACACCTCAAATTAAGGAAGTATATTCTATATGTATGTATTTTATATGTGTATTATACCTACAACTAGATGTTACTATACAGAATATGTGTCATGTGACGCATTTGCACTATTTTCTTAGCTAAAGCCATGTTCACTAGTACTCCATGTAGCAATAAGTGCTCTAGTGAAACCTATGTCTGTGAGTTGTTTGCCTTGATACAATGTTAAACACATATAAATGGTTGATGTCGTATATCTCAAGAATGGTGGGTGTTACAGACAAATGGTTTGCATATTTTGAATCAGCATGTTTCAATTGTCTTAGAACGCATGTTGGATACCAAGATATCCGCCGAAATTTTTTGGTAATCAGTGTACTTTTTCGTAACATAGTTACACCCTGCCTCGGAAATCTAGCAAGGCCACGTAAAACGCTAGAGAAAAAAGGGAAATCGAATGGGCAGAACAAAGCAGTGCGCGCTGCTGCAAATGGTGGTAGTCGCAGCCGCGCTTTCCCCTCTCACTCGTTCAGCGGTCGAGCTATATTGAGTCACTACTTACGCAGAAGGCAAGGGGTCACGGCTACCCTGTGGATGCACATTGCACAGTGGTTCGGATCCCACTTTAAACTGAAAGGTCCTGTCCCGATTATCTTATATGTGCATAAAATGGACTTTGAACAACAATTCAAACAAACAATATTTGCGCAGAGAACTTGTTTTGCTTCGCTTGACCCTGAGAATCCCGGAACAGAGTGAAAATACCGTACTTTACATCAGTGGCTCAACCACAGGGGGGGGCAGGTGGGGCATTGCCCCCCTCCCCAACCTTGATCGCAAATGAGTTCTAGGGGGGGCAAACATTGACAGCCAAGTGTACCTGCAGGGGGCAATTATCGCCCAGAACTTCAAGTTTTATGCACGTAAAAATACTTTTCGTAAAATTTTCTTGCTCGCTTTGCTCGCAATCCCTGCTTCTCTTAGTCCTATTAAGTTCAGAACCATAGCTAGGAGACGGCCCTGGGCGCCGAACGATCTAAATAAAAAAAGTTGTAAAATTGATTGATTGATTTGTGTGTGTTTTTAAGTCTACCTTATGCCTATAACTTAAAGTGGGTTCCGAATCACTATGTACCTCAACCGGGTATCGAACCCGGGACCCCATGATCACAAGGCGACGATATTACCAGTACATCATCGGGGGAGGCACAAAAGTTGTAAATGATATAATACCATGACGTTCCGTGAAATTGTTTGCACCCTATTAAATTAATATTGATTTCAGCCTGCAAAAAAAAATTGGATCCAAAAATTTTCTTGCTCGCTTCGCTCGCAATTTATAGTTGTAAATAATGCATTGTAAATCACCAGACAGAGAAATAACACTTGTCTATATTGGTTTTGTATTAAATGACTGAACAATTATTTTGAGGAAAGGGAGCGTGCACCTTTGAGAGACAATTTATGTAATTTTTGCTGTTGGTTTATTGTGAGATGGATGAATTGGTTGTGTAATGTATTTAAATAATAGTACATGCTGTATATAATGTTTATTAAAGAAAATTTGAATACGTACACAATTTAGTGTACACGTCACTTCACGTTGCATATATGTGTAACATATACGTATCCTGCATGGAAGTTATGTTAATGTAAAAAAGAATTATATTTGGAATGCATTTATCAAGGATTTTCTGTTTTTCAAAAGTAGATTATGTGCTTGTTTTCCATTGTTAATGTGAAATTGAACGTGATAAAAAATATTCAAATCGTTTCTTCGAACACAAATGCTTTAGCACAAACTTCTACCCCCTTTATGAATAATTTACGACGATAATAACGTCATTGATACTACCACTACTAATAGTAATAATAATGGGTTCGAATCCCGGCTTTGGCATGGATGTTTGCGAGTATCCATCCATAATTTTTATCATGCCATCACTCATCCCCATCTTCGCAAATTAGCCAAAAGTGGCACAAGAAGCGAAGTAAAATAAAGCAAATCAATATTAATAATAATAATAATGTTATAACATTATTAGTATCATTATTATTATTGGTACGTTGATCCTGGTGCTTGCCCCCCCCCCTCCAGACAAAAATTCGAGGTTGCGCCTCTGCTTACATACTGTGAATTCAGTGCTTTAGGAAATTGACCTGATCTTCTCTCCACAACAAAGGTGCTCATGATAACAACTACGGAATTGCAAAACAAACCATTCACAATCCTACCGGAAAAATGTTCCCTAAGATGGCTAAGTTGTGCAGTCACATGAAACATTCACATTTTTAATCCATTCGCTAACAAATGTATTCTAACACAAGTAAAAGCAGAGGCACGTAGCCGGTGTTACCGCAGGTAACA
The DNA here is from genome assembly GCF_977018435.1 of Lepisma saccharinum. Lineage (NCBI taxonomy): Eukaryota > Metazoa > Arthropoda > Insecta > Zygentoma > Lepismatidae > Lepisma > Lepisma saccharinum. The sequence goes on from NC_139255.1 coordinate 28,890,686, forward strand.
GCAAAATGTAAAGAATTAAAAAGTTGTTTCAATAAAATGACAACATTGTTAAATACGTTAATGAACACCGTTGCCGTCGAGTAGATATTGCCTAGGACATTTTTTCTGCAGCCGACAGAAGCGAAGAGGGAGGCCGTTCCGCTACCCTGAAGAGGCAACAACAGAGAAGAGGGCGCCAATGCAAGGAAAGAGCGGGGAATAGTGTGCTATGGGGTTATTCATATGCCTGTTAAGGGGTCACTGTTGCCGTTCAGACCTACCGGATCAGCCAGTGTTGTGACATCGGATTGGCAGAAAAGAGCTGAATTCCGCCTAAAAAAGGAATACCATTTCTGTGAAGCAACTAGAGGTAGACTGCAGAGCCAAGGCTGGATTCAACTACAACTGAGACCAGACGAAAATATAGTTCCTTGGTGTGATTCGTGATTTGGACAAACCTTGCTCCAAAATATACTAAGTTGGCAACAGTAGTACGTACAGCTGGGCGCTTCCCTTCCACAAAGGAGCGGAGTTCTGTCGTCTGCTCAGTGCTCACCTCACAAACGTCAAACTGATCCGAGAAAAGTGTGGTTCTTCTTCTTCCCCTTCGCACCTCATTGCAAAGAAACGGAGACAGATGAAGAATCGACAAGGGTCAACCACTATTCACTGGATTTTCGTGGTAACTGTCTCATGAGTGGTAGTTCTTTCTACGAGTGTTTGTGGCTAAATCATTGTGCTGATTGCAAAACAAGAAGGAAATGAACACATATCTAGCTCGAAGACATGTTTTCTTTACCGGGGGTGGGGGGGGGGGGGATGATAACGTCTAGCAGGGATAATTGTCATACTGTTAGCCGGTAACACTTTTGAAAAAGTCACGCCACGAAACTGAGTAAAAGAATTATATACTATACTCCATAATCAGTATGAAAAGTTAGACATGGAGACAAAATAATTAGACTCATTATTGGTACAACTACAGATATTATTTTTCTATTTCTTTAAATATGACGTCACTTTTCTCCTTCCTTTACGCTAATCGCGACGATGAATAACACTGGTAAAGAAACACTCACAAGGGAACACCCATTCCCATGCCGGGACTCGAACATGGGGCCGTTGATGGCAAGATCGTACTCTACGTCTACACAGTTGGGCACAGATGAGACTGCAGACGGGTAAGAAAACGAATACTGGCAGATAATGTTTCCTTCGAATGCAATAAAAATATGAAACTGGCATGTGGAAGAACAAAGCAAGCAATGATCCATTATGGTAGCAAAAAAATTAAAACGAATATATTACTGTACGTAATATAATATGTCTTTATGTATTCGATCTGAATATTTTCAGCTGAACATAACAATAATACCAACTAACATAACACAAATTTATAAACAAATACTCGAATACCTTCATTAGCAGATTTATAACTATAAACAAAAATCGACTTAACTCATTATAATCAATTCAGATTTTGACTTCATAAAAAGGCTAGGTAGCATCTTAAACAAACTGCATTTTTTACCTTCCGATTGATCAACCAGGAACGCCGCAACCGAATTGCGCACACTTTAGATCCAGGATTGAGGACAAATCTCACTGACCTGTCTTGCCCACAGATTTTGATCGAACGTTGCCAATTTGATAGCTTTAAAGTCTGTGCGCAAAACTGTTTTTTTTTTCTTTAGACAAGAAGAGAGAGAGAGAGAAATTAGAAATCATACCGATTTACTCAAACTCAAAAGTTAGGTTAGCTTAATGACTGCAAAAACACGTGTAAGTCCACACACACACACACACACACACACACACACACACACACACACACACACACACACACACACACACACACACACACACACACACACACACACACACACACACACACACACAAACAAACACAACAGAAGTGAGAACGGCTTGAGAACATTTTACATCTGACAACATCGCCTCATTTTTTTGTGCGCAATCCTGTACATTGTGACAGCTTGTCAACGGCTTATCAGATACCACTGATAAAACCAGAAAAGTGTGCGCAATCCGGCTGTAGCCACCATGAAGCATTACAACGTGCCAAGTACAATTAGAAATGCATTACTCTGTGCTAAGTGTTCTGGAAGATTTGGAGAAAAGCATTTTTGTATTTGAGAATTATGTCCCTTGGTACTTAAGATTTATGCGAAGCATAAACAAGCACATATTAAAGAACACTAAGTTGCTGACCAAGGCAGTTTATTAAGATATAAAAACACTTAACATGTAACGTTTCAACCCTGTATCAGGGTCTTCCTCAGATGAAGAACTAAACTAAAATGAAGAAATACACACACAGAAAGATATATACACATAGCAGGGTGACTAGCCACACAAAAAGAAATCGTGTTGACAGCCCTTATCTTGGACGATTTCTCCAAAGGAATTAAGTACATTTCGCCTCTTGACACATGACTAATGGAATGGAAGAGGAACGCAATATTAGAGAAAACATAATAAAAGACTGTGGGAAGAATGGGTTTAAAAAGTTCAGGAAGGAGGCAGGAAGACTACCCAGGCTTTCTCAAGATTCACAAAGAAGAGATACAGCTGAGACCACTGATGGATTGCAGGGACAATATTTTGGAATCTGTGGAGAAGAAGTTGAAAAAGGTAATTGAAGTTTTAGTGAGTGAACAAGAAAGCAGAGCAGTGAAAAACAGTGAGCAGGTGGGGGACTTTATAAAAGGTCTGAAGGAGGCTGGAGATAAAACCGTACTGTTTAGCCTAGATGTGAGAAGCATGTTCCCGAGCATCAAAAGGGGGCATGTAGTGGACATAGTGAAAAAGAAAATGGGGGAAAAACATTACAGGGGAATGGGATAGTGAGAGAGTGGCGCAAGCACTGGAAACCATTTAGGACAATGGGTACAGTAGAGTGGGAAGTAAAATCATCAAGATTAGTGAAGTTCTGAACATAGGCTCTTGCTTGAGCCCTGTGCTGGCGGAATTGGTTATGAATGAATGTGAGAAGGAAGTGATAATAAAAGGAGGTGATAAGTTAATTCTGTTTTGCAGATATGTGGATGATTGTCTTGGATATGGAAGGGAACGAAGAGGCAGCTGAGTAAGCAGATATAGAAGATGAGAGAGCAGGAATATTCCCTGAGCTCGAAACTGAACAGGCAGGGACATTACATTTCTTGGATATAATGATGAAAAAGAAGAGAAGAATGGGGATTGTTGCTACATTGTATCAAAAGAAGTGTTCGGCAGGAGTGTTCTGCCACAAAAGAAGTGATGTGGGTGACGCAACAAAACGTAACTTTATAAGAAACACGGAAGGCCGAATAAAGAAGATATGAACAGAGAAAGGGGAAGAAGAAAGCAAGAATAACAGCACGAGGGAACAACTGGAAGAGAATGGCTATGAAAACAAAGACAGACACAACATCAACAGAAGAAGGAAAGAAATAAAAGAGAGGGGACCGGAAGAGAAGGAAGGGAAAGAAAAAGAGAGATGGTTTGGTATAAGAAATATGGGAGAGGGCACAGAGAAGATATGCAAAGTGCTGAGGAAAGTGGGAATTAGAACTTACAGGAAGGGAGGACGCACTGTTTTAAGTATAGCCAGCAAGAAGAAGGAAGAAAAGAGAGAGGAAGAAGAGGAAGGGGTTATCTACAAGGTGAAGTGCAAAGGATGCGAAAGTGTATATATAGGGAAAACGAAGAACAGACTGAAAGACAGGTTAAAGCAATTTATGGATGATGTGACATTGAAGAGAGACAGGAATGCCATATTCAAACACACTATAGAGACGGGACATGAAGTAGAATGGGATTCGGCGAAGCATATAGGAAAATAGAAGAGAGAACTAGTGAGAAAATGGAAAGAGGCCAAAGAAATAGAGAAGAAATCATGAATTGGAATGGAGGACTCAAGATAAACAAGGAATGGAAGAGTGTGTTAGAGAAAGTTGAAAGGATGAGAAAAAGGAAGGGGGAAAGAAGAAGGAACAAGGAAGAAAGAGAAGATAAGAAGCCCAGGGAAGGAGGTATTCATCCATATCCAAAAAGGCAGGAGGGGTGGGGGAATGACAAACAGGTAGTTCCAGACTCTTGCTAACTTTGATCTGTCAATCACCTGTCAATGTGGTAGACCCTTTAGTCATGTGTCACGAGGCGAAATGTATATCTTAATAAACTGCCTTGGTCAGCAACCTAGTGACAAATGGATGTTTTAAAAACTGATTACATACAATGACAGTTGTTAGATATGAAACAAGTCTTTACAGTTAAGTCAAAATCAGTTTTAAATTCCTACATTTGTGAAACCACAGGTTTATGCACAATGAATTTTGATTTATTATACTTAAAGTCCGTGAAAATGCAGAATCCAAAATGGGAGTTTTAACAAAAAATCTTTTGAAATTACAAATTTCAATTATAGAACTGTCGGTACTTTTTCCCCGCGAAAGTACATTCTAATGAATAGAAATATTTACTCATTATTCTAGTTCTGGTATTTTCTTAAATATTGACTTGTCGACTAGCAGAAGACTAATAGATGAATAGAAGGTAAATGTTTACTTTGTTGAAATTAAAGAACATCTAATGAAAATTGATTATTTCAAGCTTTGATATGGCTGTATCAGCCATATCAGATTGCAGAGCAGAAAGCCCCTATTTACCAATTACAAGCAAAGTCCTAAAAGCGGCTTTCTGTGTTATTCTGTGGGCAAAACAGCAGAGTGGCGTCTGGGCATTACACCAAACTGACAAGGGAAAACCACGGATCAGCCATCACAAAACTCTCATGTTCGAAATGCAGTGTCTGTTAACTATAACGGTCAGACGAATCAACTTATTGAGTTGGGATTTGTTGTGCTGAATTTATTTTTTGGTAGCTCTATCAGCCCACCACATATAGTTTGTTAAAGCTCTTGTACACCAAACGCAAAAACAGTAGGCGAATTGACAATTTTCATTCAGTTTGTTTTACACAATGTGATGATAATGAATTGAAATATAAAACTGTGAATAAGTAGAGGATAACACAGAATGCAGAATTAAAAATACTGACAATACCGATGGGCAATTTGCTGCTGACTACTTTTTGAGAAATCGACGGACAAAATGACCGTAGCATAAGAGTATACTTTTAAGCCTATGCTGGTTAGTGCCTTAACAAATTATGAAGGGGCATTTAATTACAAAATAAAACACGCACTAAAGCTGATGACCAAGGTAGATTTATTTATAAAAAGAAAAAAAACACTATCTGATTTTCACTTTGTTTCTTAGTCTGAAGAAAACCCTGACATAGGATATATAGTAAGGTGGAGTGAAAATATAGGGCAATTTTTTTTTTTAAAAAAATGAAGATGCCTGTAGTGGGAAAATTCTGTGTTATTATACAGTTAATTAACCCTAACTATTTCAGAAAAAAAAATGATTTTTAGTGGTGCCCCAGGGTCACTGAAGATTTCATATTGAAAACCAGCATTTACTCACCGAAAATTATAACTTTTTATTTATTTTCCTGAATTGAAACACAGAATACCTGTTTCCTAAGTAAACAAGTGCAAAAAATAGATATTTGAATACAACCATAAAGTTGTGCTACCGAAATAAATAAAATAAAGTACCCATTAGTACCCTCTTTCTTAGTGTGAAATGTTTTCATCAATGCTGTTGACTTGATAGTTGAAAAGATAAATCCATATCTTTGCACCGGAGTATATACCACCACCACAAAGGTCACAAGAGTTGTCAAATTATTTGAGGGTTTATCAGTCGATACATACAACCTTAGCAGTCTTGCAGCTGTTGTTAGGTACCTAGAATGGTTTAATGGGCCTGGATTGCGATTCGCTAATTCGTCACTGCAGTGTCCATTTGTTACACTAATACACTAATCATAGAGATACCTCTGATCAGTACTTAAGTCTTCAAAGTCAACATTCCCAACAAGCTGACAAGAAGAAGGAATATTTATTGGATCGAATTGCACAAGAGGTTGTTTTTCGCAAGTTTGTAGAGCTTTTCCTATTTCCCCAGAAAAATCTTTTGGACCAGTTGTGAATCCATCAATTTTCTGAAAGAGATGGCGCAGTGGGAGTTCATTTATATGCAGCAAACAAATAAGCCACTGGAGGGGTCTACCAAGTTCTTTTTTGAGTAAAACAATAACTCCTCCTTTGTTTCCTGTATTCACATTTGTACCATCACATCCAACTGCTAAAAGATCGTCCACACTTATTTCCTTCCTAGCACAGAAGCTCAAGATCTCATTTTATATAGTGATACAGTGACGTGTCCTATATACTTGGAATTTGGCTCCTGGACTAAAGTGACATGCTCTTCTGTTACGACGCGACCATAATTCTTCACTCCTCTCTTCTCATTAATTTTTCTCACGTCCTTCCTGCCATCAAAATACAATCCAGTCAGAGTATCCAAACTATCAGCAGCTGTTTTCCTGACTTTACTTCTTTCCCTTCTAACCTCGCTCCCATCTATCACTTTAGAAACATCTGCATCACTAATAACAGCTACATCTTGAAGAACTGCACTAGCAATTTTAGCTGCACTTCTGTCAGATATGTGATGTCTGTCACACTCTCTAGCAAAATTCTTAAGAGGCAACCGCATTTGAGTTTCGTTTGAGGTTAATGAGGAATTCGCTCAAGTGGAGGGCATTCCCGATTTGGTTTTAAGTACTTTACTCGTGTCGCTGTCAGTATGTCAACCTTCTTCCTCCAGTTCACTTGAAGGACTTGATTGAGGACTACTAGTAGCAGCATTGACACTACAGCTTGACAAATGTTTCTGAAGTCTTGCTTCTTCCATAGCTTTTCTTGCTTGCTTCTTCTGCAATTCTTTGGATTTTTTTACATCAGTTTTTCCAATGAACATTTTTCTCGTTGTTCTTTGATCCAAAAGAAATTCTCTTTCTTGAATAGGTACTTTCTTCTTTCTAGAACAAACACAGGTTGAAAAGTCTTTACACTTGCAACACGATATATCAAATAATGTAGAGTTAGCATGTGAGCAATACAATACAATTTTTTCTTCTAGTTTTCTTCATTTTGTCTACGCCTAAAGGGCTTTAAGAGATTTAAGAGATAGTGTTCGTGAAGTTTTTTCACTTTTGCAACGACTTGCTGATGTGACACTGATGGCAAAGAAGCTTTCATCAAACTTCCTACCACTTGGTGAGAAACACTTTCACTAATTTCTGAAACATGAGGTTCCTGAGTTTTTCTCATTTTGCTTTTAAAGGTGGATATGAAGATATAATTTCATCAAATCCAGAATTCTCCATGTATCTTTCAATACGCTAAAATAAGTGGAAATATGAATACTTCGGAGGGCTTGGGGCACCAGAACAAATTGACCTAGAGAGCTGATTTTTTTTTATTTGACTATCTGATATCAAAATTCAACTTTCTTGACTACAGGCATTTCGAAATTAAAAAAAAAAAAACTTCATGTCTCTTTCAATACGCGAAAATAAGTGGAAATATGAAAACTTAGGAGGGCTTGGGGCACCAGAAGAAATTGACGTAGAGAGCTGATTTTTCTTATTTGACTATCTGATACCAAAATGCAACTTTTCTGACTACAGGCATTTCGAAATTCAAGAAAAAAAATTTCACTCCACCCTAAAGTGTTCTTTTCTTTACGTAAATGAAACTTCCTTGGTCAGCGGCTTTACAGTTTTTGCAACATGGAAACAAGGCTAAATTGTGTTACCATTAGGTATTTAATGTAGTCAGTCTTATGCTGGTAGGAGTCTAATATAATACAATGATGACAAAGTTGTTGCCTGTCTTGTCTATAAGCTTGGGATGAACAATAATGCAAATAGTTGAATTAAATCACAGATATTTCCTCACGTTAAAATGGGCGTCAATATTAAAATATCATGTATCCTTACCGTAACGGCCATATGAAGGTATGATGTACTCACCTGTAAGAAAGGAAATAAAATTAGAACTAAACCTATTTTTACAACAGGAGCAGACAATAAGTTAATGCCAGTTACCTTAAGAACTAATCATGAATACCACCAGTATTTATATCATATTTTCCTCACAATAGAAATGTGTCCCCTATCTTTAATTAACCAATAACTGCACCGTGTCATTAAAATTTTTAAGAAAAAATATTTAGCAGTATGTAGTCGACAACTATAAATATAATAAAAATAATGTTTTCCTCTCGTTACAGAAATTAAACGGGTAATACGTTTAATTAAATTGTTGTTTTAAGTCAACTTTATGCACAGGAAGGCTAATTGGGACTGGACCTACAGTTTAAAATGGGATCCGAACCACTATGTGCCTAAACCGGGTATCGAACCCGGGACCTCTTAATTACAAGGCGACGACACGCGGAGGAATAAAACTCAGCCACCAGAACCAGAAGATGAAAAATTGGCTACTGCAAAACCTAACGGCAGACATATAATTATACATTTTCGCAGCGCAAAAGCTAAACAAGCAGTTTCAGGCTTTGGAATTACGTGAAAGGGAAATACAAATTCTAACCCATAAGTAGACTATTCAAGATGATTTTAGCAGAACAATTAATCAGCAAGATCAGAGTTAGTTTTATTATCTTAAAAAACGGAACTTCATTCTAATCACAATGACAAGAACTGTGTGGACTACAACGAATAGAATAAATGAGATCGGATGGTCACATCCGCCTTGTGATCAAATTAGTAACGAGGAAGACATTACAATAACATTATAGACTAAAGGAAAAAGTCAGTGTTTATTGAAACATGGAAAACAGCTTTTCTTGTCGACACAATGAATTTTCAGTTTTAGGAAAAAATTCATGCATATGTTCGAATTCAAATAAATGCCACTAAATTCTAGTATATTGTAGTATTCGAGGTCAGAAGATACGCTGTATGATTTTTTTTTACTTCGCTTTTCTGCCACTTTTCGCTAATCGCGAAGATGGGAATGAGGGATGATATGATGAAACTGATGAAGGGACACTCACAAGCGACACCCATGCCCAGGCCAGGATTCGAACCCAGAACCTCTGGCTTCGTAGCGCGTGACACTGACAACTAGATAGGGCAGCAGTTTTCACATCAGAAAATCGAATTAGGCTGTTTTAAGACAACATGTGCTTTAACCGGACATTTTCCCTCAAGGAATCCAGTAATTGACCTCTATCCCTCGACATTACAGACAGACAGTCCAATCGGGATAATTTATGATGGGTGTGTTATGCAGCTTAAGATTTCTCAAATGGTTTCACACGCAAATAATATTAAAGGAAACAAGAATGCTGTCACTTTTGTTTTTAATGTTTATTTCCTTCCTTAAAACGATTTTATCAAAAAATACTACAACGTTTCAACTCTTAACGTCACCGCTTTGTAATTAAGGTGTCCCGGAGGCACATAGTGGTTCGGATCAAACTTTAAACTGCCAACCTCTGCGGTTGGCACAGCGACGACGTCAGGGGTGCCAATTTGAACACCAATCTGGGCAGGGGTGTTCTTTGTGAATGTCCATTCAACGATTTCATCATCACTCATTCTCATCGTCGCGATTAGCCAAAATTAGAAGAAAAGCTACGAGCAATAAATAACACAAATCAAACTTTAAACTGTAGGTCAAGTCCCGATTAGCCTTTCCGTGCATAAAGCGGACTTAAAAAGAAGCTGAAACACAACTCTGCTGAATATACAAGGAAAGTTGCACATGTTCTATTTAAGTAAAGCTCAATTCGCAGACCCATAAGTACTAAATTTAAGAAGAAATCATCGTCATCTAATCGAAGTAAAATTAGACAAGGTCTCGAAAAAAATAATTGTGCGTTCTTTTAGGGAAAAGAAAGTGACCGTGCTATCGACACATACTTCACTAACCCGTGTAGGAGAAACGCATTAGAGCTCTAAGTCTCGAGACCCCCTACCCATTAACAAAGTTTCTGTGGCTAACAGAGATAGTGGTTATCGTGATAAGTCTATACGAAAACACATTTGCTATAAACTTTCCAAGCAGGATGAAGTTTCTGTTACGAAGAAACTGGAAGATAATCACATTGCTATGGACATGCATAGTTTTCTACGTTGCATACATCAGTGTAAGGACTATGTTGATAACTGATAGCACAGATTTTCGACAACACAAACGGCCCACTGGTAAGTAAAGCCCATATCACACGGAACTGGATTTCTAGTTGGAATGCCCTAGTTGGCGCTGAACTAACTTTCTAGGTAGCAATCATGGCCGCCTGGCTGACTGCTTGACTGGTTTGGAGGAATAGGACATGTTCTAATTGCTACTTGCTTACCTCGACTGGATTCTGTGGAACAGCCAATCAGAGCAAAGTTTCGCCATGTGAAGATAATCTGTGAGTGTGCAAAGGAGCGTTTTTGTCTGTGGTTTCCGAGTGTTACTCCAGCAATGTATAACGTATACAGCATGAAAGGCGTGTTGAGTTACACCATCTATGCTGAGTGCACGGTGTTTACATCTGAAACAACTAAAATATGCTTCCATACGTGTACAGTAAACGTTGTAAAGTATGTATTCAAGCAGCGCCATTGTTTTGTACCTAATAACGTTTTACAGGAAACGTTATTCCTCTCGTTTGATTTGTTATCGGTTTTTAAAAATGTGAAGTGATACAGTGTTTACTTCTCACGCGGCCGCCATTACAACTTCCCTCGTATGGGAACAAAAGTCTATCGACAAGTACGCTGATAAGTATCGTGTGAGGCGAAAACTAGCAAATTGATAGCAAGTCCAGCGCCAACTAGGGCATACCTACTGGAAATCCAGTTCCGTCTGATGCGGGCTTAACAAACTCTCCAAGCTGAGCTAAAGAGAACCACACTTGAAGAATTGGAACGTCAATGGTCGTATCTTATGTGCAGCTCCGATGAGAGTTTATAGTGTGACGTTTCACAGCCGACTCCTCCCACTGAACGACCTTGAGGCGAATGCGCAGAAGGTTACAGCGCATGCCATGAAGAATTCACCTCACCAGCATGTTCTAGCTTCGCTGGCTGGCTGCAGAGGGCTATTTAAATTCGGGAAGAAAGATATGTGCGTATGAAAATAAGATACTACTTTCAAAACACGGTTAGAGTTCGGTTAGTTCACAGGAACTCTCCAGCCTGATCATTACCAGTGCGTAGTTTGAGATCGGCTAGTTCATTTAAGTCTCCAGCCTATCTATTGCCTATTTTTGGGGTAGCAGGAAAAGGTTTTATAAGCTCTTGCCTTGACTTGACTCATCTCACCCAACAAGTCGGTAGGTGCCGAGCTTGCCCGAGTTGATACCTTCCTGGAGATGAGGCCTGCTCGAAAATGTTTTATAAGAAGGTGCGCATGAAATTATGTTTACGTTGAATCCTTGTCTCAAGTCCACTTTATGCACAGACTGAATGTAAAGTTTAAAGTGCGATCCGAACCGCTGTGCAATGTGCCTCCACAGAGTATCAAACCCGAGACCCCTTTCTTACAAGGCAACGTTACCCCTACTTCATTGAAGCCACACGAAATGACAGAATCCTTGAAGTCTTTAGTTTAATTAACGTGTAGATCACAGGAGTTACCCGACTTGATTCTTTTTATATATATATATATATAAGTGTTTAGATTGTTAGGAATGTTTTATACAGGACGGCGCAAAGTCGAAAAGGGGTTTAAACAATCATAACGTATTAAATTCCCTACAATAGGAGTTTCACAAAGTGAGGCTCTCTTGAGGTAATTTCCCATTAGGTCTGCCTGATTGCCTGGCATGGAGGTCCGTATTTGGGCTCGAATATTCTGCTCCAGCTGCACAAATGGTTCTGGGTTTACTGACATAAACATTCTCTTTAGGTAGTCCCATAGGAAATAAATCACGGGTTGTTAAATCTGGTGAACCGGGAGGGTAATGGAATGCAGATTTTCTGGAAATTAGACGCTCGCCCAATTCTCCATGGTGCACCGTGGCTCGAACAGTGTGTCACGCTGCTGATCGCAACCTTCAACATTCTACTGAAAACGATTAACATTCACATGATTTCTGGCAGATCTTCCGGTTTGTGGGAGAGCTTGTTTATATAAAAAAAAAAGTATAATCTAGAGTCGAATCAACAATTAAGACGCCTGACTGTACTATTTTTAAAGTGGATTATTCAACGGCGATGTTCAAATTTTTATTCTGTGATTCTGGTTCCCACAACAATCCATAATCATTCTCATAGCTGTACGTTAGAAGTTCTGACACGGAAAACAAACAAAAAGTAATTTGACGATGTGATGAATTTGCTCAATCAATTTGCACCACCCTGTAGATTTTCATAAAGAAAGGTTTTGCCACTATATAACTGAAAAACAAGTACTTTAAATTACAGTCAACAAATTTGTGAAAGAGTGCTCTTGCAGTGAGATATCAGACCGAAGCGACAAGCGACAAGGGCCCTTCAGTCTGCAAGCAAACATTCACCGGGCATGCACGAACAACACATCGAGGCGACACGATCGAGAAAAGGACCTAGACTATGAGCACCAGGAGCAACTGAAGGATCGCTTTCACCCCTGTCGCGTGTCGCTTTGGTCTGGAAGCTCACGAAGGCACGCGTGGACTGCAGAACCAGCAGCGAAAAGGTGGAGGCGAGCAAGATAGGAGGTTTCGTCGGCCACGTTCTTGCAACGACCTCATTACCTCATGAGTAAAAGTGCAGTGCAGATTGTAATCATTACAGAAGAAACATGAGGTGTTGTGTGCTGGCGCAAAGCTCCCACCGTACGTGACACTCGCTGGCAAGAGAGCAACTTAAACCAGGTTTAGTGCTTTCAACCAGCTTTTTCTGCTGTTGCGCACCAAGATCACAAATTTCTCCAATGCCAGCGTATAAGACGCACTTTTTTCCTTTAAAAATAGGTCTGAAAAATACGCCGATACTCAGTTCTGATTACATTTTTTTCTGGAAATTTTCTCATTGGGGACTGTGAAAACTAAGACAGTGGTTAAATAATTTAACAAGTGTGGCATTAGTAATGCATACATAAGGCAATTTGTTGCGTGTTGTGATTTAGAAGAGGCTTGAACTGACTCTTTATTTAGCTCTGTATTGATGAATGCCAGGGGTTTGACGAAGAAGATCTCAATTTATCTTTCCTATTTAGATTACGAAAGTTATTTATTGAAAGTAGACCTATATGTTACTTTATACTTGAAATATTGTAAATTAATTCTAATATTGAAAGATAAAGGTTTCTCCTCAAAAATGTCTTGTACGCAGGCACATATGGTAATTACGAGGTATTGAGAAATAATGGGAGTGCATAAGGAAAACCTAGAAAATGAGTTACAAAACACTCGAAAGAACAAATACATAAATCTCTTAAAAAAATTGTGCCGCAGCTAAATTCCCTTCTCACGAAAAAAATAATTATAAAGCCAGTTAAAAAATATCAATAAGAAATATTCTTCTCCTCATTCATTATACTTAATCCACGATAAAATATTTATATTTACTTTCTTTTTCTTGTATATCTGACATATTTATTTCTTTCGTCTATGTGTTTTAATAGACAATAACATTCCATTGAATTTTAGCAGCAGATACGCCTAATGTTGAAAACATCACGAAGAAACTAAGACATGTGATACCTACGGCAACAAATCGCACTGTGAACTCAAAACTTTTGGTATATAATCGTGTGACTAAGTGTGGAAGTACAACAATACATAGTCTAATGGGAAGGTAAGAATTATATTGCTCTTGGTCTTCAGTCTCCTCAAAGAATAAGACGTGATCAACTGAAACCCGTCTGAGACGTTGAAGTATCTTTGAATGTGCCGCTATGACAAGTGTAGGCATTACAGCTCGAGAAATGGTCGGAGCTGAAGCAGATCATATCCAGAAAAACTCGCCTCATGCATCATTCTGTTGCACGGCAATGCAAGTCCGCACATTTATCCTATACAGTTCAGGAAAAACTGGACGCAATGCAATGGGTGACGCGCCGAAATATCCTCTCTATAGCCCAGAACTGGCACATTTTAGCGCATTAATTTATTGTATAGTCCACTTTTACATGCTGACATACGATAATTGGCACTGGACCTACCGTTTAAATTTTTATAATAACCGCTCTGTAATGTTGTATTTTTGTTATTGAGCCTCGCTTTTCTGCATCTCTGGATAATCGCAACGATGAGGATGAGTAATGATTAGATGAAATTGATGAAGGGACACCCATGCCCACGCTGGGATTTGAACCCAGGACCTGTGACTCATACGATGTAAAGTTCTGGTTTTTAGGAATACTGAAGTGGTTTTATGTGAAACAGTATATCTCGTATCACAATATCATGGTAATTTGCTGGACTCATTATGTAAGCTATATAATCAATAAACGGGTTTCAGTTGAACACGCCTTTAGAGTTAGTGAGTTTCGTCACGTTGAAAATTGTAAAAAATAAAAAACTTGAAAAACTAATTAATACACGTGGAGTTAAATGTGCCTCAACTATTGGTTTCAGAGACTAAAAAGGCAACGTTCTTAATTATTAAATTGCATGAATGCATCTACTTTACAAAAACTGTCCCCACAATTTTCTTATATCAATTATTCCTTCTTGCAACTCCAAACGAAAGTCAAAATAAAGGATACATTTGCAGGAAACAATTTTTTTCCCCAGTTTTTAAATTGTAATTCGAAAATGTATGCTCTATCAGTGGATGTGTGGCTGCCTCCTGGGTGGATGAGTGCATTCAGTGGTCGACTCACGATCTGAGCTATGAAGGTGTCCCAGGGAGGGTACTTTCTCTTTCAACTTTATTTGGTACTGTATATTCGTGATTAAAGAGTAGGAAAGTGATGGCAAAGAATGAGGTATTGTTGCGGAATTTTAAAGCTTCACATGATTTCGCAATTGCTTAATGTGCGGTCGTTTTATTTTTATTTTTTTAAAGAAGAGAAATTCATGTTTATAAAACCAACATACTGTCAATATAAATATCTGACTTTAGATGTTGAAAGGAAGTGTAAAAAATTATACAAATTATAGATTTTAATAATATATTTAAGTGAGCTGTTTCACCGCAGGTATGGCTATGAGTAGGTGTAAAGCGACAGAGCACTCTGATTGGTTGCTTTATTTCTGGCTGTCGAATAAATATATAAAAAATTATCCATCAGATGTACGTTAAGAATGCAGATTAAAAAGAATATAGAAGTTGAAATAAATACATTATTGTTGATTCGTAATAATCCTTTGCGTTCATTTTGCTGTAATAAGAACATTAGGTAATAGTAACCGATTTCAACGGAATAATTAATTATATTTTTATTTTAGGTTAGGAAAAATTAATCATTACACACATCGCCATACAATAATCGATATCAAGAGGCGACTTTCGGACGAAGAACAAGTGAAGTTCATAAAGAACTTGTATTATTTACACAAGGGGAATCCTAGAGGCCTGAGTTTTGATCGTCACTTATACTACATCAATTTCACAAGGTAAATATATAAATGTCCAAAAAAACTGCAAACTTTAAATTATACAAGGTACTAAGTAGTGGAGTTTATAAACAAACGCTTTCATAATTAACCGAATATGAACATGTTAATAATTGGCCACGTGTCTAATCCTCGAACAAATATTCATGAACACTCGTGTCTATATTCGCTGCTTAATATGATGGTAAAATTAATCGGAGTAGGTATGCATCAAGACTACTTCCAGAATATCTTGAAACGCATTGGTCAATTTCTTTAAGTTTTTAGAGGCATCTAAATACCATAAAAACATCCGCTAAAACGCTATAATTTCAGGTAGTCATGGTCAAAATTGGGCGACTTGCCTCCTGTTTTGCCTCAACAGCACACAACATTTCAAAATTTCTATTATCAATTTGTGGTCTATGTGATGTCCTAAACGTGCTGAGCTTCGTTTAAGCCCTGAAAAGTGTGTAGCCGAGATGGCAAGGAAAATTTAATTTTTCGTCCGCCATCTAGAACGCACTGATGGGTTTCTCTTAAACGCATTACCAGACCAGACATCGAAGAAGAAATATATGATATCAGCAATTCAGCAAAAAAGATCTGCATTTACGGCAGATCGTGGTCACAATACTGGTGGCTTGCCCTGTATGCGACATGGATTGTGGTTGTCACGTGACCTTAGGTGTGTGTGCTCCCCTCTTAATCACCTTTGGGTGTCTTCATACGGGACAAGAGACAACTCTCTTACAGGCATGGGAACAGTACGTTTATAGACATGAGTTTCTACGTTAGTTTTATGACCCGCTAGTTTGTACAAGGAATTCACGAACACCCTGTATATATACTGCACTTGAAAATTTTCGAACGCCAAACTGGATAAGAAAGCTAACTACACGGTCAAAGTGTATATCCAATATCACTTCACCTGCATATCCTCGTTGGAAAACCTGAAGTTGGGAGGCCCATCGGAAGGGCAATGTTGTGATGAACCTGAAGGACATTGGTAAGTATGGTTGAGACTGGATTGCCTTTGTCCAGGAAGGGGACAGATGACAGGATTGTGTTATAGTGGTTTAGAATAACAGTTATTTATTTCTAGTAGGTTAATGGAGAGGATCTGATTGGTTGATCAACTGTTGAGAATAATGATATTTCATTTGTGTTATCTAGCGTCGTTTTCTGTCACTTTGGGCTAAAAGGGACGGCGAGGATGAGTGATGATATGACGAAATGGATGAAGATACGCTCACAAAGAACACTCATCCAGGTCAGGATTCTAACCAGGGAGCCCTGGCGTCGTAGAGCGCTGTGCTTGAGACAAACGAGAGAGCAAACACGAATAAGTATACATACTACCCACGACTGTAAAACATTTCATTCGAATTCGAATCTCGAGGATCAGCGATTCCACTTGGGAAATATTTTGATTTTGTTTTTTCATGGACAGGCTCTGACGTTCAACCAGCCTGGGGAAATGCCGGTTGGAGAGTGGTGTCGATCACATCACCTTCACAAATGACAGAATTTGTAAATGTGTGGGTCCCTATCGGCACATCCCCTATATGCCCATCCCTCCAATTGGCATATGCAGTGGGTAATTTTACTTTTTATCTAAGCATATTATAGCTTCTCACGCGACATTCATAAAATTGGCCTAGTAAATAAGGTAAACAAGTACAGTTAAAATTTGCATACTGCCTTGAAATTAATAACTTTCATTCTTTCAGGCATGGCTACCAGCAACCAATATATATTAACGTAATACGGGAGCCTGTGGATCGAGCCATATCTTACTTTTATTATCGTCGCACGCTGGAAGAAGCAGTTCGCAAAAAACTGAGTGGAAATTTTCGTGAAGACCTTGAGACCTGGCAACATAAGAATTTCACACACTGTGTCCTCAGTGGCGATCGAGAATGTCTCCATTCAGCAGGAACTCACCAGGAAACCATTGTGTCCTACTTCTGCGGGTCGGAAAATATCTGTATGTAAGTAAGAAGGATATCTGATCGCAGTGGCGAAGCGTCCTATGAGGCCAGGAGGCCGGGCCTACCCACGCCATTACTCTTTTAAAGGTGTATTTACTTATTTCGTCAAAACACATGTAATGCAATGGGAAAGTTTGGAATTTTCATTTATGATAATTACAAAAAAATTCTAACCTTGTCCAGTATACGAACTTTCCACGGAGTGAGGCACATTTGCTGGGGCCTCTTCTCTTCACATTCCGTCCAACGGTCGTATATGCGGGAAGCCTAATCTTACGAGGACTGTACGTATGCTTATAACGTGCTCCTGAGGTCGGCCTCGCGGTGTTACCCACTAGGACGAACAGAATATCAGCAAAACTGCATTTCCGCCAGGATTGGAAATTTGTGGTGTACCAGCATTTTTGATAAACATTAGCTTGTGTTCGTGCAGAGAGACTTCTATTTCATTGTACATTCCCCATATTTTGTACGAAACTTAGGTTTTCCTTCCTTCCATCGACAAGTGTAAGTGAAATTGAAAATTACGGTGTACTGTAGTTCTGATGGTCTTGTCGATTCACCCAACACCGTAGCGTAAACAGAAAGCCCAAAGTCTTCATACCAAATTACGTAAATTAAAATGATAGTTACGACTTATATTTACAAAGTAGTTTTACTTTCACTGGGAATAGAATAATTTATTTTTATCGTGAACGGGGATCCCCTCTCTCGTTCCCCCTCTGTGAAAACTTGCCTCCTGCTCACGACGCTAGAAGGAAGCTTGGCTCGGAGCGCGAAGTTCGTGATGGTAGAGCTTTGTTTTTGATTCGTGTCGTGTGCAGCGATCAGATAAATGCAAGAAGTGCTGGACTGAAATGCAAGAACAACAAGAACAATCGAGTTCTTAATTGAGTGAAGATGTAATCATCAGTAAGGTAGGACCCACTTTTGGTCATTCATGTTTCCTTCTTATAACAATCATTTCTAAAATGTTTTCAACTATATTTTCCTTTGCAAGTAGCAGTGGCAATTGACAGCAAAATATTTTTAAAAATTCAAAGTTGTTGAAACGTTATTTAATGTGTTAACACTGTCGTTGAATAAATATTACAAGCAGACATTTTTTTATGTAGCCGACACAAGCGAAGAGGTAGGCAGTTTCGTTTACCCTGAAGGGATAACAAGAGAAGAGGGCGGTGAATGAGAGTACAATGCAAGGGAAGACTTTTTGGGTTTAGGACAAAGACAGTTATGAGGTTATTGCGCGGGCCATGTCTGTTTCAGGTCTGGCGGAACAGGCCAGCGTTGTAACATTGGATTGGCAGAAAAGAGCTAAATTGCGCCTAAAATTGGGATTCTATTCTCTCAAGCAACTACATTTATTATAACCTGTTTATATGTTACATAGTAACGTGTCGTGTTGCCGGGTCCCAAAAAAGGATCCTGTGTTCTATTATCACGTATAGGTGTCTACTAACACAAGGGTTAGAACAAACTAGGATGCGAAGTATACACACTGAATGAGAGAGGTCACCTTTACTTATGTTTTTTCTTGAAAGCCCCGTAGTGGTCATCCTAACAGGGCGTAAGGCGACTTGCCGTCACAAACCATAGATGATAAACAGGTGGAAATATTAAAAGTTTGTCTGAGATATAACATAGACGCATTCAATAAGAATATGCCGAACACTTAACATTACATACACGACATATTCAAGAGTCCAGCCCTTGCAGGAAGTGGCAATGGGTGAGAAGCTGTGTCCAATCATTATGTTCTCTATCTGAACCTCAAGATGGTACTGGTTCAATACGAAACCGAGTTAAAAGGACGAGAGGAAAGGTACGAGGAACGTCATGCACCAACGGTGGGTTTGATGCTTGTTCCCCGTAACAAACACAGAGATATTTTAAAATATTGACCGAATTTGAAGGCCTCGCAAACGTAAGGAACATTGATTTCTAGCCCCACATCTTGAATTGTTGCAACCTATGTTTTTCCCTCAACTGCAATACTAGAGCAGGTCTCAAAGGTATTCAGCTGGTACAAAATTGACTGCTCACAAACTGGAAATTTACGGCAGTTACCGGGGAACGCAGTTGGTGGTCTACTTCCTTTATTCCATCCCCCTTCCGCAAATCCTCAACTGTGCATTCAAAGGTTTTAATGTCAAAAATTATAATGCAAACGATGATGCAAATTGGACAAACAAGGAAAGGTAATGACCATATTAAAAGTTCCCTAAACCGAAGATAGGCTACGGACGCCATATTGGTAAAAGGCGGCCAATTTTAAGATTTTCGCCTATATTTTTAAACTTTTGTAAATATGGGAATCTTTTCAAGCAATAATACAATTTTTTTTAAAAAAAAATGTTCTAAGATTTTTTTTATTCCAAAGTGTTTTTAATTAATTCTTGATATTTATTTGCAGGTTGTTCAACAACAAAGAAGGATTACAACGTGCTAAGCATAACATAGAACTGTATTACTCTGTGGTGGGAATTCTGGAAGAGCTAGAGAAAAGCATGTTCGTGTTTGAAAATTACATACCTCGGTTCTTCAGATTTATGCGAAGGGAATACAACAAGATAAGTGAGTTTCTTAATTGATAGCAACGGGTGTAGTTAAATGTATAATCAACACAAAAGCACAACTGATTGCTGCTAAGTATTGACTAGAGCTGCTACATACCGTAATATTTCCTGCTAATTATGCAGAATTTCATGGTAACAAACGTAGGTTTTAAAATTGATACGACGGTGGGAGACACGAGCTGCAATGATTTTCGATACCATTTGTGGATTTTTACGCTGTTAGCATACGGAAATTTTACTAACACTCCTGCACACACTCGTGCTATGCGGAGTTCTGACTGCGACAGGTTAGCTTATGAGTTTGGCTACCTGATGTCAAGAGGTGGGAACTTGAGTCAATGAGCATCAGTTGTTAGTTGACTCATTCATTGATTTGCTTCATTTTACTTCGCTTTTTTTCACCTTTGGCTATTCATTAAAATGAGGATGAGTGGTGATATGATGAAATTGAAGAAAGCGTAACATCCCAGCTCGATATCGTGCACAAACTTGTCCAGACCTGTAGCTGGTTTTAGCCGAGAAAGGTATTTTTTAACACAGACCATACCTTGAGAGGAGGTGAGTGAAGGTCAGGCAAAACCAACAAAACACTCAAAGAACACCCATGCCTACGAACCCGGAACCTCTGGCACTCTACTGAGGTCGGGTAAACCAGTCGTTCTGCTTACCAGGGTGGGAAGGTACTTGGATTATGTTCATACTTAGTAATGGCTAAAAAAGTTAGTACAATATGAAATTATCTCCAGAGGAAGGGTGTTCTTTCTCTTGATTCGACGTACACAAAATGATCATACTGAAATAATATGAAATTTCCTCACCCTCGTCTACTTAAAGTGCAACTTCTCAGGTGGCGAAGACCGTGGACTATATTCTAAACATAGTGTTAAAATAAGTGACATACACTACTTTTCCCGTAGGATAACATGCATCACACATGGCACACAATTAGGATTACCGACGATTTAACATAACCGTGATAACGTTACGGATTAACGTACACATCACTTACACAGGTAGAACATAAATAATATTACAGTTTTTCATTATATATCACTTTAAAGTTAAAAATTAGGGGGGAAAATTGGGCATTTTGTACATTCATTCTACACAAAAAGTTATTATGAAACGAAATTATCAATTACAGTAAGTTTTCAAGTTGTTCTGAAATTATAAGAAGGCCTATACAAAATTGCTGATGACTAGAGCCCGGATTTCTATGCAAAATGCATGTTTCATGTAGCATGCAAAAACGTATGGAAAATATTTTTTTCTTTCCGACGAACTTGTAAAGAGTCTTTTGAGACGCATATGGTAGCGCATATAAGTGCATATTTTGAGTGAATTTTGTTTTTCATGCATATTTCTTCAACTTTGCAGGATAAGGCATATTTCGAATTTTATTGCTACATACTAGCATATTTCATAGTCTATCAAGAAATAATAGCGTTGAGTTTGTTGCCCACATTAGTTGGTAAATTCACTTTCGACTGCACGGCGATAACCGAATGGCGAACATACCAATTTAATATACAATATACACTATAATTTTTAAAGTTTTTTTTCAGCATTTTATGTAGCGCTTTCTAAACAACAGTGATCTAGCACCTTCTGATGCTTTTACAACTGTCAACTAGCGCGAAGCCTTTCTCGCGACTTGGCAACTATGTGGAAAGGGTTTCTGCTGTCAGTATCAAAGGAGTTCACGAACGTGTAAGTGTTATTTTGTGTTGTGTTAAACATGACACCTGAAAAATCAAGTAAGGCAGTATTGTTGCGTAAATACGTACAAGAATTTGGAAGTAGTGTATTTACAGAAGATGGGTCAGTTTTGTTTTGTGTGGTGTGCGAAAAAAGAGTTTCAGCAGAGAAGAAATTTCAAGTTACTCAACATGTCAATACAGCAAGACAACAGGGAAGCCCTTCAAAGAAGATCGCACAGTAAACAACAACTGCTTACTATCGCGTCCACTAATTTAACATCTGAATGCACAGTAAGTGATACATTCTATGTAGATCTGTGTTCTGCGTTTGTGACTGCTAATATTCCTTTGTGGAAACTGATCAATACCCATCTACGAGGTTTCCTTGAAAAGTACACGGGAAAGAAGGTGCCAGATGAATCAACGCTACGTAAAAACTATGTGCCTGTTTGTTTTAAAGAGGCCATGGGAGAAATTCTGGAAGCGTTGAAGCACGAGAAAATATGGGTGTCTATCGATGAGACTATTGACGCGGCTGGACGTTGTGTTTGCAATGCTGTCGTTGGTGCAATGAAGGCGAGTGGTAAACCCTACTTACTGAATATCGAGGTGTTTGAGAAAGTGAATCATTCCACAATTGCCAAATTCTTTAACGGTTCGTTAACTTTGTTGTGGCCAGATCACATCGAGTATGACAATGTGCTACTGTTTGTTACTGACGCGGCCCCGTACATTGTTAAAGCAGCATCTGGTTTGAAAGTGTTGTATCCTAAATTAGTCCATCTGACTTGTCTTTCACACGGTCTTCATCGCGTAGCAGAAATAATCATATACCAATACCCGGAAGTAGACGCACTTGTATCAAATGTAAAGAAAGTATTTGTGAAAGCTCCTTCGCGAGTACGTCTCTTTCGCGAACTGGCGAAAAATGTTCCGTTACCTCCGCAACTGGTATTAACACGATGGGGCTCGTGGCTAGAAGCTGTGTCGTATTATGCAGAAAATTTCAATGAAGTGAAGGCAGTCATAGACTCACTAAAACCAGAAGATGCAGCCGCTATTTGTGTGTCACAGAAACGTTTCTCTAGAAGTGGCATTGAGAACGAAATTAAGTACATACACAACCACTTCTCGAGTATACCTGCAATTATTTCACAGTTAGAGTCCCGTAATAATCCTTTGTAGCATTCACTCTCCTTGTTGGGCGAAGTATCGCTAACTTTGTCCAGTGAAACTCACGGTGTCGCCAAAATAGTGTCAGAAAAACTTCGCCAAGTATTAGACAAAAATCCCGGGTACAGAGCAACCTGTGACATTGCAAATGTACTGAATGATGAAAATGTGCACTTGGAAGAGGACCTAACACAGGAGGAAGTTTGGTGTTTCTCACATGCACCAGTGACTTCTGCTGATGTAGAAAGAAACTTCTCGATCTACAAAACGTTTCTCACTGATAAACGCAGAGGGTTTACAGAAGAAAACTTAAGGAAGACGTTCATAGTTCATTGCAACAGAGGTCATTAAGTTTAATGTTTGGAAAAAAAAAAAATTGTTCATGCATATCTTAGTGCATATTTTTGATATTTTTCGTGCATATTTGCATGCATATTTTGCTGTTTGTTTGTGCATGGAAATCCGGGCTCTACTGATGACCATTCATATTGGGGGAAAAAATACGGAAGTATTGGAAAAAAAAAGAGCAAGTCTGTATATCGTGTAGTATAAGAAATATAGTCGAGCAAGCAAAGTGATGCAGAAATTGCAACATAGCTCGAGTTTTTCAAAAGGGTAGATTTTCGGTTAGTGGAAACTCTTAGGAATCAAGATACGTACAGGAACGCTTGAGGAACACATACCAGAGTGTGATGCCTCCAGTCCAGGTAATAAAATCAGAGCGTGAAGAAAAAACAAGTTGACTAATTTTCACACGTGTTTTTCGCTGCAGGAAGGAAAAAACAAAATACCACTCCTCATCCAGAAGCAACAGAAGAAGTGAAAAATAGGTTACGAGAAAATCTTAAGGCGGAAATCGAACTTTACAATTTCGCAGTGCAAAGGTTAAATAAACAGTGTCACGCCTTACAGTCACGTGGAAAGACGAACCCCAATTTGTAGGGCACGGGAATAGCACCACTATCCATGGAAGGAACGTCAAATTTCATACAAGAAGTGAACCGTGAGAGCAGTGCTGCTGAGTGTTTGAAACTGCATTAATGAGTAACAAAATATGAATACTATTAACACAACAAAACATTCTGAAGTGTCACTAATGGAAGATCAAGTTGCGGACTATTTATTTCACACTTTATATTTATTGTCAACACATACGTGAAATATAATAATGAATAAATTTCAAACCTTAAAGATGAGCATTATCTGAAGAAAGTTACCAGTAGACATCTATAGTTTGTTTACAGCAGATGGTGACTTGTGAAATATTAATATGACCATGGTTCAATTTCTATGAATTATTAGAAGACAAGTATTACGACAAATTTTATTAAAATGTTTTGAAATAAATAACATATTTACATTTTTGTGTTATAAATTATATTTATTTTCTTGATACTCTCGGAAAAACGTCTGAAGTATAGCTTTACCATATATTGGAACGGAGGGAGAAGTAAGTATCATCGTCGCCTTGCTTAGAATATCAAAATATCTTTTGTTGTCAAGGCTAGATATAACAACTTGTTATACCGTTAGAAGCAACAGACTGCTAACCTATAGGGTAGATGTTCTCAACCTTCTTCAGTCCGGAACCCATCTTGAAGGATATTACACTTCATGGCACCCATAAGCATGAGCGCCGGTAGAATTACTTGTCGGGGTGTGCACCCAGTTTATTATCATATTTTTGCTAACATATTTTGAATTCAATGGTGGTTAACTTAAGTCGTCGTAGTGCACATCAAGTCTATTTCAGTACTTATTTTCACTTGAATCAAGAGGATGAAAATACCGTTTCACACAAACATGAGGTGGAGAACGACATAAGCAACTTTAATGCCTCATCTAAAGTTCAGGATACTCACCTCTTAAAGATATCCAAAACTTTGTAAAGTCTTAATCTAAAAATCTGAATCTTAGTAATTTAAATGTAATAGGTTTTTAAGATACGGTAAATACATTTTGTAGTCCGACTTCGCGACCCACCAACAGTGGATCGCGCCCCATAGGTTGAGAAACGATGCTATAGGACCAAAGAAGTATCCTGGCATTTTATTGATGTATCCTAGTGGTTGACTGTAAGAATGAAGTTCTTACATTGGGACTCAATTCATGTTTGCGCCGCAAAATATGATTCTCCACCTATTTCAGAATACTGTTCTGGCGCTCCTATTTAAAAATTACTCGCTCCCGGAAATAAAAAATGGCTGTTTTCGTACTTTCGAGCAAATGCCCTGCTCTTCTTGGGATTCAATCCAGTAACTGTGCCACGATAGGTGTTATTTTGTGGAAGCTTCTTACTGGGCCATATGGTTGGTGTTAAAATATATAATTGTGGACAACGTTATGCCTCGTATATTCAATATAACACACACACACACCCCACGACAGTGTTCGAAATTAGTGTTTCCAAGATTCAAAACATGACGAGTCCCTATATAATTTTCTCAAGTCGTCACTTTTGGCAACTAGATAGGAGATGTGTTCGACGGACCAAGTATAGTTTCCAAAGAGGTTCGCTAACTAGGCGCGTTTCTTGTTCTGTCCGCAGTCACAACTACTGCCTGTTCTTGTTTGTTTGTGACTAACATTTAAAATATATACACAAATAATGGTAAGTTGGTACGATATGTAAAACTGCTCAAATAGAAATCTTCCAAAAGCTTAATATTTGTTGCAAATTTCCACTCACGTTCTATGTACATTTATACAACAAATTTTATTTGCCAAACGCTGAATCAAGTAGGGATTAAAATATTTTATATTTAACAATAATCCACAATTTTTGACAAAGAAAAAACATTGTACTGTTAATTTTTTATAGGAACTTGAGACATTCTTTTAAGATGTCGGTGTGTAATTGCTAGGGATTTGTAAAAAATGCACACGATTTTTATCTTCTATAATTTTTAATCACTGAAAAGGTTCTTTTTTAAAAAAAATCGTCTTTCACACATTTGTATTCTCTATTTTCTTTAAGTTAGGTGTAATTTGACGACTAAGTTTTCTACTTTGGCGATCACAGATTTAAAACATTAAGAGCCAAATGGCGCCTAAGGATTAAGGTCCAGTTTCGAAAAACTGATACAAACCCAAAGACACAGACACACACGAAAACAAACACAGTAAAATAGGGGAGAAAGGGGGTGGAAATAGACAAAAAGGAAAAGAAAGCGAAAGAACAAATGAATGTAAGAAGTATAAAGAAGCAAGATTCTTAAAATTCCCGCTGGCATAAATCAAATTTAAAGGTCGTCCTCGCCTTGTAGTCAAGAGATCGCGGGTTCGATACCGGGTGGAGGCACATAGTGGTTCGCATCTCACTTTAAACTGTAACGTGCCTGTGGATAACGTGAACTTAAAACAAGAAATCGTTAAAATAAAAGGTTAATTATACTATGCTTCAATGGAAATTACACGCGCGTTTAACTTTCTGTAAAAAAGAAAGTAAATGTTGTGTCTACCGTATCAAGCATGTTATCGAATGAACTGTACAGTCTGGGAAAATATACATTAAAACGCTCCAGGTTTCCAACTCATGTCATGGGACCCCCTACACATCAGCTTCTCTGGCTCTAGCGATTCTATATCTCATACTCAGCTTAACAAAACTCAAACGAAAACAGATTTTACTTTTACTAGTTATAATTTGAAACACAATGAAGCTACGTTTAAGAAGATACTGGAACATAGTTTCGGTGATACTAACGCTCGCACTTCTGTACGTGAGCTATAGCAGATTTAATACCCCATCGCCAACTCGTGCCTCACATTTTCGACTACACAAACGACTTTCTGGTAAGTGATAACTAGACCTAGGATTTTAGGTTCAAAAAGTGTGCTTTCAGGATCCTAAAATAGGCTCTAAAATCCTAAAATAGGTTCGAAATTAAAATGGTTTATAATTCCTGAAAACTACTACTTAGGTACAGTCCTGTCACAAAAATCTGTCGCATGGAATTTTTCTAAGTCCAACGTCTTACCAAATTATGTTGGTAGCTCTGCAACAAGGAAGTGTTGTCAAATATGTGATAACGTCCCCATTGGTTAAATATTGTTACAATAACGCGAATCAGCAGAAATATTGCGCAAAATTTTACATTGTCGCTATAATGGCGTTTAATCGTTTCAAATTAGTATTAAATTGTCCCATTTGTAGTTCACGAACTTAATATATGTATTCATGTATGTGTTTGACAATAATATATCACTCATTAGAACAGTTTTCACATTGTTTTCACTATGCGAGATGATATTTCATTTACATTTACGATAAAATAGTGGTTTGGATGTAATTTATTTATTTATTTATTAACGCCTTGTTTTAAATGGCGGAGTTAAGGCCGTACAAAGCCTTTTCTTCCACTCAACCATACACATAAAATTATACATTATTATATTATATACATTACCACACACACACATTATACTCATACACACAAGTCTTAACGCCCTGAATATAACACACAAAATACAAAATATAGAATACACAAAATACGATATAGGAATGCAAAATTGAAAATTGTATAGAAGTAATTACAAAGTATTTTAAGAATTAATGCACTTGCATATGCCCTTTGGTCTGCTTGACAGGGGAAGATCTAACGAGAATTCTGAAGAGAGTGGCGAACACGTCTGCTAAAGGAAGCGACGGACCTTACTGTTCTAGTGCTTTCTGGCAACTGATTCCATAGTCTTACAGCCGATACGGAGAAAGAGTTGGAGAAGAAGTTTGATCTGTGGACGGGGAGAGAGAGAGCTGAGGAGCTGCGTGATCTGGTGTCGCGATCGTGAAATTCGTGAAGAAATTGGAAGTGAGAGAGGAGATAGGAAGGTGACTTGAGGTTGAGAACTTTGTAAAGTAAAATCAGTGTGTGCAGCGTACGTATTTCTTGCATACGTAGCTACCTCAATTTGAGAAAATAAGGTGATAGGTGGTCCCAATATTTTAAATTAAAAATGTATCGTACGCAGGCATTTTGAACACTCTGCGGACGTCTAGCTGACTTAACCTGTTAAGCCGGAATACGCTACGCCAGGATAATCTAAATGGCATAAAACTAGGAACTGACATAGTTTGGCCTTGATAGAGGTGGTGAGGAACTTGCCCATGCGTCTTATAGAATACAGAGATGCGAAGGCTTTTGTACACGCCGAACTTGTGTGATGTGACCATGATAAATTTCCGTCTAATATAATTCCCAGATCTTTAACAGTTTGGTTAAATGGAATGTGAGTCGAATCTACAAGAATGGAAGGCTGAATGTTAAGATCTACGTAACGTTTCAGTTTATCGGAAGCAATCAAAAATGCTTGTGTTTTATTAGAGTTAATATACATGCTATTGTCTAGTGACCAGTTAACAATCCTCTCTATACCTTCATTAACCTTGGAAATGCCATCGCTTAACATTACTGGTGGTGCAGAATAGTACAACTGGAGGTCATCGGCATACAGGTGATAACGGCAGTGTTTTAAGATATTTGGCAGGTAATTAATGTATAAAGAAAATAATGAAGGACCGAGTACACTTCCTTGCGGAACGCCACAAGTGATCTCAGATAGCGCCGAGCACTTGCCATCATAAACCACCCTTTGTTTACGCCCAGTTAAGTAGGATTTGACCCAGTCGGTTGCAGAGGTGGTGAAATTAAAACATGATTTTAGCTTGGAAATGAGAATATCATGGTCGAGTGACTGGAAAGCTTTTGTGTAGTCCAATAAAACTAAAACTGTCGCCTGTCTGCAGTCCATAGCTTGTCTGACGTCGTCGGTTATGTGAGTCATGGCGTTGCTAGTGCCGTGATTAGGTCTAAATCCTTACTGAAACGGAGCCAGAACTTCATTTGTATGTCGGCTGATTTGGTCGTGAGCAATGTATTCTAATGCTTTCGATAGCGGGGGAAGAATACTGATAGGTCGGAAATTGTCAATGGAAGTATCGGGGTCAGTCTTGGCAAGATGAAGAACGTGTGCAATTTTCCACTTATCTGGCAAAATACCAGAGCGCAGAGAAAGATTAAAAATGTCAGTGATGTATGGCAATACATGAGGTAAAATCATCTTTATTAGTCGCAATGGGAGGTTGTTGGCTCCTTCAGAACCAGATTTGATCCGACCGATTGCGGTCACGTGTCCCTTGAAATTGTTGATATTGCATAATACACGAAACACTCCTTGGTGATGTGGTTATCACAGCTCGCTACGGCGCCAGGTGTCTCGGGTTTAAATCCTGGTCTAGACATTGGTGTCATTTGTTATTTCATCATATCATCCTCATCTACGCGATTAGCAAAAGGTTGCATAAAAGCGAATTAAAATAAACCAAATCAATCAATTATGGAGATATTTTAGAATGAATAATCTTGAATTTCAGTCTTCCCATTAATTTGTCTTGGTCAGTTTATAAATACTGTGAATGATTCTTACAGCATCGCGAGTTTCGTTAATGTTTTGGATTTTGCTCAGGCAAGATTCCCAAGTTGTTGTTTTCAAGTCGTCTCTCTTACCGAGGAACGCTAGTGGCAACCCTGCCACGCGCCCCTGGTAGTTATGTCAGAGCAAGCGTTTGCTGTGTTGGGTTGCATACGTCCAGGATATATTTTAAGCGCTTATAGAGAAGAAACTAAGCGCTTTCGAGGTAAACTTTATAGGGAAAAGTTACTTGTTTTTATGATATCTACCAGCACCTAAGCGTTGTTGAAAGAGTTTTGCGACACCCTGTATATATATATATACCGCGTGAGGCACCTAAAAGTACCATCTGAAATAGCGAAGAAACCAGAAACAGTAGCGATGTGAGGTTTGCGGGAAACAATAATATCAAATGGGACTCGTAAATCGGAGGTATGGGGTGGGTCGAAAAATATCGACAAATGGGACATCTGGAGCAAAGTCATATTTTTTTTAAATGGAACGATATACAATAACATGCATAATATAAAAGAGCACACGCAGAGAAACACAACGCCGTTGGTCTCATGCATCTACTGCACATAGGAACGAAGATATGGCCATGTGAAAATATGTAAACAAACTAACAAGTGGCCCACTTGACCGTCAGTACCACGGCATGTAAGACTTCTCAGGTGCCTGACAGAACTGCCTTTACGCAGAGCAAGTTTTGATAGTAGGTCCACGAGATCGTGTTAGTTCATAGCAAGCAGTCGTAGTGGTAAGAGCGAAGATTATGGTGTTCACAAACATAGAAAAAGCGGACATGATCCTGATTTATGGGGAATGCCGAAAGAATGCCTCAGAAGCCTACCGTGTGTACGCAGAGAGATATCCGGACAGACGACAGCCATCTCGACGTCTGTTTGGTAAGTTATTTATTAAATTGAGAGACACCGGACGTGTAACACCACGAGCACGTGTGCGGAACAAGCCAACTACAAGTGAGGCAGGTGCAACAAATGTTCTCGCCGCTGTTGCTGTGAATCCGCACGTTAGCTCCCGTGAAATTGCCAGGGATGCTGGGATGAGTCAGCGAAGTGTATTGCGCATTCTGCACACACACAAATTTCACCCATATCATATCTCCCTCCATCAGGAACTTCACGGGAATGATTTTGTGGACCGTGTTCGGTTTTGCACATGGATGTTACGACACGACACACCCGATTTGTCACGTATCCTCTTCACTGACGAGGCAACTTTTACCAATCATGGAAATGTCAACCTAAGGAACATGCACTATTGGTCGGTGACAAATCCACATTGGCTTCGCCAAGTGGAACGCCAGCGCCCATGGAGAGTGAACGTGTGGTGTGGTATAGTGGGTGAACATCTCATTGGCCCTTTTTTTATACAAGGGACACTGAATGCTGAACGATACATACAGTTTTTACAACATGAACTGCCTGTACTATTGGAGGACATACCACTTCAGACAAGGAGGGAAATGTGGTACCAACATGACGGGTGCCCAGCTCACAGTGCAAGACGCGCTACAGCATGTGTGGAAAATACATTTCCAAATCGTTGGACTGGACGTGGAGGGCCTGTCAAATGGCCGGCTCGTTCCCCAGATTTGACACAGTTACACTTTTTCCTGTGGGGAAAGCTGAAGGACATTGTCTACCGGGATGTGCCAACAACTCCAGAGGATATGCAACACCGCATTACTGCGGCCTGTAGGGACATTCCCTACGAGATGCTACATTCTGTGCAACGATCTTTGCGTGGGCACCTCGTTGCCTGTATCGCAGCTGACGGACACCACTTTGAACACACACTTTGACAGGTTTTCGCTTCTTACGCAGTGGTTCTTCGACATAATGTCATGGTCATTTTCATTATGCTGTAACACTGTCAAATACATGGTGCTGACGATGTCTGCTGTATTTTTTCTTCCTTTAACACGTTCTGTCTTCATCCTGTCCAATGGCTTCCGACATCTCATACTTGTACATGCCGTGGTACTGACAAGTGGGCCACTTGTTAGTTTGTTTACATATTTTCACATGGCCATATCTTCGTTCCTATGTGCAGTAGATGCATGAGACCAACGGCGTTGTGTTTCTCTGCGTGTGCTCTTTTATATTATGCATGTTATTGTATATCGTTCCATTTAAAAAATATGACTTTGCTCCTGATGCCCCATTTGTCGATATTTTTCGACCCACCCCATACCTCCGATTTACGAGCCCCATTTGATATTATTGTTTCCCGCAAACCTCACATCGCTACTGTTTCTGGTTTCTTCGCTATTTCAGATGGTACTTTTAGGTGCCTCACGCGGTATGTAGTCTTGGAAAGAAAAGGATCAAGGGCCTCCTTGGTGGCGCATGGTATCATCGTCGCCTTGTAATCAAGGGGTTCCGGGTTCGATATCCGGTGGATGCTCATAGTGGTTCGGATTCCACTTAATACTGTAGAAACAGTCCCGATTAGCCTTACTGTGTATAAAGTGGACTTAAAACACCAACTCAATCAAGCAATAAATTGGAAAGGATCATCATTTTCTTCTGTAGCCCCCAACAGTCTACGGATATACTCTCGCGAAATACACAGCTACTATTCGGGAAACTAAATGCAGAATGATCTCATTAGCTTAATGGCTTATACACCAAGAACAATGTTATTAGTCTTTAGATTTGTAAATTTGCTAAAAAAAATTGAGAAGTACATAAAAGTCTTTTCCGTGGTTTTAGATGTAAAGTGCTGGAATCAGGCTCACAAGTATTGGAAAATAGGGGCTGATAGCGTGTGTGAGAACCAGAGGGACTTAACTCCAATTTATGAAATTAATAGGAGAGGAAATAATGTATTCTTAGGAATATGACTCTTAAACGTGACTCCGCCTTACAGATAAGCATTAGAAGTGGAAAATGTCGATTTACTCCAAATACTCTTCAGAGGTTTTTTTTAACGAAACTGAAAACAACATTTTTGTAGTTACGTTCCTCTGATTCCCGTAGGACGATAGGTGAAATACATTTCATGAGCGATGTTTGAAAGAAGTTGTGCTAAGATGTCAAACATGTAGCCGACAGCCATGCTGTATGAAGAAAGCATAGAGGATAAGCTCCAATCACACTTAATCTAGGCTCACAACAAAGATAGCGGGTGAGTGACCTAGCGTAATGAAAGGCAAAGAAAACAGTTAATCATTGGAAGAAACAATGAGTTTCGTGTTTAAGATCATTCTATCAATTAATGCAGTTGCTTATAAAAAAAAAAAATGGTCCAAAATGCTTCAAAGTAATTGAAAATATGAGGCATTGCGGATACGAAGGGCGAACTCAACGAAGTGCATTGTGCGGGAAATGCGTTTCAAATATGCCAGGCACAGTGCAAACTCCATAAAATCTTTGAAAATCACGCATGAAACATTCCGATCTACTGTTACCAAGTTTTTGTGGAGCTCTAACTGTGCCTGACAACTTGAAACGCATTTCCCTCACAATGCACTTTCTTGAGTTCGCCCTTTGTATCCGCAATGCCCCATATCGTCTCTAGGAAAAACCAAGAAAATTAATACGTCCATTCAAATTTAAAACCTTTATTTGCATACTAAATAGAAAGCATTTTCACCAGTATGAGAAAATCTAAAATAAGAGGAATTCCTATCCCTGTTCTCGTGTTGATATTTCCTGGCAAATACTCTGTAAGAGGCGGTCGCGGTCTATTGCCGCGCTATACATTGACGAAACAATGCTTTATACTCCGAAGTCGATACTAAAGGTTCATGGACGTCTGCAGGATTTTTTCCGGGGGGGGGGGGGGGGGGGCAAACAAGATGCATAACAGTGTTGTCTCCTCAAAAAACATTGCTTTAATTTGAAATTATCATGTTCATCTTATTTGAAAATAAGATCCTTAGGAAAATATTTGGTCCTAAAAGGGATGAGGAGACAGATGAGTGGAGAACGTTACATAATTTGTATTCATGTCCAGATATTATTAGAATAATTAAATCAAGAAGACTTAGGTGGGCAGGCCATGTGACACGAATGGGAGAGGAAAGAGGAGTTTACAGGATTCTTGTTGGGAAACCTGATGGTAAGAGACCTGTAGGAAGGTTAAGACGAAGATGGAGGGACAACGCTGAACAGACCTAAAGGAAATCGGTAGGGATGGAAAAGAGTATATAGATCTTGCTCAGGATAGGGACAGATGGAAGGCCTGTGTTGCTCCAGCCATGAAACTTCGGGTTTAAGAAGGCTAGAGAGTTAGTTAGTCAGCTAGTTATGTTCATGCAATAATTAACATATATTATTGCAGCTGAAATGGAACTGTGTGATATATATATATATAATTTTTGGTTGACTTTCATTTTCCAGGTGGGTCGTGCACCCCCCCTCCCCTGCCTCTCTTTCGGACTTCCATGCAAAGGTTCTATTTTTATTTCGCGTCTACCACTTTCGGTTAATCGCAATGATAAAGAATGTGATAGGTGATGGAAGTGGTATAAAGACAATGACCCATCCATATTTTCTAGTCCAGGCTCTAATCCGACATTAGACTTCGCAGTGCATTACGCTAACCAATTTGCCACGGGATCGGCTTCTTCGTGTTTGTCTGCTCATCAAATGATTAATTAGTTATTCAAACTATATAGGTAGCAAAGCTATATAAAATAACGAAACAGAAAAAAAAATCCACTTGATGTCTTGTAGTACTATCAACCTACAATTTCATGCTCACAAATCCACACAGAAAACTTCTTGTGGCATTAGTTTTACGGAATGGCCTTCGGGAATAAAGATCACCCATTTCCTGGTTCAGCTCGAGACAATTCAGGTGCCTTATCGAAGCTGTTCTTGAGCATGCAGGGTTTCTAACATACTTCGCCGTAATACAGTTGTATCTTGATGAATATGCTGTATTGTAGAGCCAACAGCAGATTAAATAGGAGAAAAAAAGATTTTTTCGACGGAAAATAAGTTGGCAATGCTGCGAACACCGAGGCATTCTTGATAAGACGCTTGAGGAGCGTCGAACAAACTTGCCTGAAAAATCACAATCGAAGGTCATGCTACACGTGGATTGGCAACTTTCGGGAGCATGCTGTCTGTCTACACAATTCTACCCTAATACCTGTTTGAAAATGAATCTTCTGTTCGCATTTTATTTTTCAAATGTAGTTCTGACATTGTCATCATTTTGCAATTATTTTTATTTGTTCTTATTTTGCTTTGCTTTTATGTCAGTTTTATAATTAATCGAAACTATGAAGATGGATGATAATTAGATTAAATTAATGAAGAGACACCTAAAAAAGATATTTACAGATCAGGACTCGAACCAGGAACCTAAAACGGATAGGTTGTGGGGAAGACCGTTAATAACTCCCGCCACGAACTTACTTATAATTTTTGTAATTTCTCAGGAGAATTTTTTGTTCTGTTCATGCATAATACCTGCTTTCGGAAACTTAATTTATAAGTGACACACTTCGTTCGGTAGGGACAAGCCACGTATTGTTTGACTGGAGGGACACATCTCGTTCATATACTACTAGATACAATCATGGACTATACTTGAAATGGCCTCCCCGATGGCGCAGTTGTAGCGTCGTCGCCTTGTAATGAAGGGGTCCCGGGTTCGATACCCGGTGGAGGCACAAGTGATTGGGATTTCACTTTAATCTGTAGGGCCAGTCCTGATTAGCCTAACTGTGCATAAAGTGGACTCAATCAATCATATACTTGAAATGTGACGTGCTAAACACTACTTTCGGAGATCAGTTGGGCATGGCAATTTTGATATACAAGTTGCATTTTCTCTACTTAGATTCATTATGTCCAAATTTTATCCTAATAGATAATCTCCCAACAAAGCAAAATGTTTTAATTGACTCGAATTCACAATGACTCATATACAGTGTCTTTATAAATGAACGGTGGGGTTTCAAAAATTAATAATACATCTATTTATTACCTTACACGGGCAAAACTTACACCGTAAGCAGCAGCAACTGTCCAAGTTTATATAACTTTATTTATATTTGTATAAAGATAGAAATCAAGAGGGGGCAATTGCCCCTCTGTGCCTCCTTGCAGGTGCTCTTGACCGTCTGGAAGAAATAGTGCACGAAAGACGTGAAAACTAAATCCATCTTCAGTATCCTTTTGTCTTGCTACACTTAGATTCTGCTACCTTTCTTTCTATAGTTCAATGTTTGCCCCCTAACCCCCTAGAATTGATTTCCGTACAAGTTTCAGGGCTAATCTCCTCTACACCCTGTGGTTGCGCCACTGCACCTTCTTCCGCCGTTGTTGCTTTGTGAACTTTCATCGGCTTGAAAATACTTCATTTTCTTCAAGAGCATAATATCGTTTAATAATCGGCGATAAGATTCCTCAACCCTAAATTTCTGGATTAAAGTATAAAAATATAGGAACATGGAAAACTGAAAGGGGGAGGGGCGTGGATGGCCACATCTCCCCTTTAGAAAACGAATGTCAACTAAAAGTATATATTTCACGCGTATCATTTGATTCCAGTCATAGTAATGTACATTAATTATTATAATAGGGATGCAGGAATGCGATAATTTCGAATTCAAGTGGTGTTTCTTGAGGAGGCAACACTATTATCTGGTTAATATGCCCCATGGAAAAATACCTTGATTGTCCCTGCGTCGAAAATATCGGCAGACGTCAATGATTAGGGGGTGGGGCATGTGCCCCCCGCCCCTTGCACCCGTCTATGGCTACTCATTTCTACACTAGTTGGAAGCTGTATTCAATTTCGAGCCAAAAATGTAATTTTCAAATCAGGGTTGTTAAACGTCCATGTCTAATGGGTTCTATTGGGTTCCGCAACAAGACCGGAATCTTTTTTATCGCACAGTTTAAATTCGTTCCAAGTTGCGTATTCTTTCATTTCAATATGGAACTTAGACCGTCTTTAAATTGATCCGGAAAGAAAATACCTGTGCCGTATTTCAATTGATCCGGAGAAAAGGTTCCTGGAACGAATTGAAATATTTTAAACATAAAAAGGCTCTTTACGATTAAGATCCATTTATGCTTCCTAATATTCCCTGCTGAACCGGAATTGAATTGATTTAAAATTCCTGAACCTTTAACAACCCTCGTTGAAATTCATTTTTTTACTAACAACCATATTTTTAACGGCTATTTCACACTAATCCCATACGATATACGAGTTATTTTTCGCAATGTTCTAATGAAAGGTAAGAGATTTGGGCTATTCCTTTTTCTTCCTTGATATTAAATAGATTATATTCGTCACGCGCCTATAACGTTACTAGGTGAATTTGTGAAATTATTTCCTTGTAACGTTGACATCTACCACACTGAATTTATTTACGTTCCTTATGCAGATGGTATGTACCCAACTGCATTTTGTTCCGTTCCGCTACAGTGGTTTACATTTTCTTACATTCCTATGTAACGTTAATTAACCATATTGCCTTTCACTTCATTCCGTTACGGAGGATTGCATTCAATTACGTTCCTATGTACCGTTATTTACTACCATGTTGTATTTCGTTACGTTTTTGTAACGCTAGTATATACCATATTGCATTTCGTTACTACGTTCCTTGTAACGGTAGTAGTATATACCATATTGGATATTACGTTATGTTGCAATGTGCTCATTTCGTTACGTTCCTTTATAACGTTAATATCTACCACAATACATTTTGTTATGTTCCTTGTAACGTCAGTCTATAACATATTTCGTTACGTTACATGGGTACCAGCAGTTGAACCATACTCTTCCTCCTACAAAATGGAACGTACCGTGTAACGCAAATTGGGTACGTTACGACTCCCTGCCTCGAAGGGCCTTGGCCTATCTCCCGACTGCCAGTCTACCTCCCACAATCCTACGGTGTGGAGATCTTCAACTGATAATGAGGTGACGTGGGTCAGCACGTCGAAACCTCAGCCGTTATAGAAGATATCTAAAACCGAGTTATACCAGTCACTCGCAGCTCCCCAATTTCCTCACGATGGTGGGTTGCCACCGGTCCTATACACAGGCAGAGAACGCAGGCCGAATCGAATCCATGCCGTCCCGCAGTCGGAGTCCAAAGCACAGCGCCTTAGACCGCACCGCCACGGAGGAGGAGAGTTTTCATATCTTGTTTCTTATACATGTCGACAATACATTAATTCTATTACGCACCAAAAATTAGTGGAAAAAATAAAAGGTTCTGTAAGAGATTCAAACCTTCGATCTTCACTCAACTAGGCAGCTATTTTTAACAATTTCCCATTTTCTCGACCAAAAAGCTTCGTTGAACGTTTGTCTTAAGAGTCGTTAGGAATCTTGTAAACCTTCTTAACCTATCTGCTGTCCATCACAAATTTATTTTACAACCTGCAGTAGATTTTGAGGTCTGTAATTTAGAACTAGACTTTTGTGGTAAGTAATTCTCGACCGTCTACTATAATAAATAAATCAAGGTCTATATCTCATATTTTGTAAATGCGAAATGTGATTGTTACATGTTACAAAAGATTTCTCATTCCACCGTTAGTTAAAGATTTAGCCACAGCTACCGCATATTTGCATTCTGGACACCAGCGTGAAACGTGTTTACCACATTTGCAAGGTCAGGTGAACCCTTATCAGTTGTATTGGAGGCCTGTAAAAATGTTACTTCATACGTCATGGCGCCGTGGTGGATTTTTATTTATTTATTTATTTATTTCCTTCAACAGAGAAATTTTCTCCTTTTACAGAAGGTAGCCAATAAAAATACAAATAAAAATAGAAATACATAAACAAGAGAAACACATAATATAATACAGTGAGACATAAGACAGGTAGAACACATACGCAAATATAATGTAATATAAATTACTAAA
Source organism: Lepisma saccharinum (assembly GCF_977018435.1). Lineage (NCBI taxonomy): Eukaryota > Metazoa > Arthropoda > Insecta > Zygentoma > Lepismatidae > Lepisma > Lepisma saccharinum. The sequence goes on from NC_139255.1 coordinate 28,928,869, forward strand.
CTATACTATAGAATCATATAACACTCAATAACACTCAATTAGCAATTTAGAAGCGCTTCACCCAATATAATTTATGTTATAAACACTTGTCTTAATATTTTTTTGTACTCATTGACTGAGATACTAAAATCAAGATTAGACTGCAATATAGATATTTTGTTGTATGCAAAGGACATTCTAAATAATGGCGAATTCTTGAATCTTTCTGTTTTAGGAATATCATAAGACATCAATTGCCGCAGCCTTAAGCCACATTTCTTTCCATTGAAACATATCTTTTGGAGAAAAGTAGGGTTATCTATGATGCCAGTCATTGTTTTGTACAGAACTATTTGTTGTGTTATTTCCCTTCTATTAATAAGACTTTCATAATTAAACTCATTAAGTAGGTCATTGTATAATAAGTTATTATAGTATGATGGTACATTATACTTTTTGTAATACAAATATCTTAAAAATCGTTTTTGAATTCTTTCAATTACCAACTCCTGGGATTTATAATATGTAAACCAAACATTAGAACCATATTCAAGCTTACTTCTAACTAATGCATTATACAAGAGAGAAATACTGTCTACATTAGTTAGATTCCTCGTATTTCTTATAAGAAAACCTAATGATCTAAATGCATTGTTTACCATGTATGATACATGTTTGTTAAACATCATATTACGATCCATAATAATGCCTAGGTCCTTAATAAAATTTATTCTTTCAAGCTCTTCTCCACACATAAAATAGGAGATTTTAGAGGTATTTATTTTACTTGATAACTCCATAAAAGAACACTTCTTGATATTAAAATTAAGGTCATTGTTTATACTCCACTCATACACCATATCTAAATCTCTTTGAAGTTTTCTAATGTCTCCATCATTATTAATTTGTTTATAAATCTTTATGTCATCAGCATACATGAGACATTTAGAATATTCAATTTGTAATGGTAGGTCATTTATAAACAATACAAAAAGTAGTGGACCAAGATTCGATCCTTGTGGTACACCTGACTTCACAATATATTCAAACGACTTCGATTGTCTATAGGTTACATATTGTTTTCGACCATTAAGATATGAGGCCATGAGAGCCAGAAAATCACTAGTCAACCCGAAACTTGAAAGTTTGCGTAATAAAATATTGTGATTAATTGAATCAAAAGCCTTAGCAAAATCAAGATAGATCGTATGTATAGGTAATCGATTTTGAAATGCTGCATGAACATCTTGAACAAAATTAATTAAATTTGTTGTTGTTGACCTTCCAGGAATGAAACCATGTTGATTTTCATTTATGTAACATTTACTGTGATTCCAGATTCTTGTGTACAATACTTGCTCTAATATTTTGGCGGGCGCACAGAGAATTACTACAGGTCTATAATTTTCTATTTTACAGTTGTCTCCTGACTTAAAAATTGGGCAAACTCGAGTTGTTTTCCAGATATTCGGAAAAGTTTGATATTTTAGAACTAAATTGTATATAAAACAGAGTGGCTTCTTTAGTATCTCTGCACATGCCTTTAATAAATAGGGTGGAATTTTATCAGGACCACTAGCTCTCTTAGGTTTCAATTTCTTTACAGCATCAAAATATTCTTTATCAGTAATTATATGATTTAATATAGAATATGATACATTCATTTTAACATCATCATGAATATCATATGAGCTTATACCTTTCGCATATACAGATTTGAAAAAAGACGCAAAACTATTTGCTACACTTTGACTTGTTTCCAATTTTCTATTTTCAAAAACCATAGTCTGTTTAGTACAGTTATATCTCCCTCTTTTATTTTGAACAAAGTTCCAGAAAGATCTTGTATTATTTTTAATATTTTCTTCGGTTTCTTTAACATACCTAGAATAAGCCCTTCGTACCATTGTTTTAACTATTTTTCTTGTTTCTTTATATAACATGTTATTTTCTTCAATGCATTTCATGGATTTCCCAGTGTCTTTCATACATTTCCTATAATACTGTTTTAATTTTAATGTTTCTATAATCTCTTTTGTAAACCAACAGGGATATTTATTATTCCTGTAAAATTTTCTTTTTGGTATAGTTGAGTCAAATACAAAATTTATTCTATCATAAAATAAATTAATAGCTGTTTCCACATCCTTTAATTTATATAGAGAATTCCAATCTGTATCGCGCAGCATTTCATACAATTTTGGGAAATTAGCCTTACAAAAATTATAATCCAATACCACTTCATTTTTTGTATTATTTCCTCTTTTTCTTAGATTTAATTTCATAATTAGAGCTGGATGGTGTAGATCTTCTTTAACAAGGGGTAGATCCTCTTTACTTACTACCATAGTACTATCATAATTAGTTAGTACTAAGTCTAATGTTCTATTGTTAACATTTCGAACATCATTAATAGAGTGTAAGGAGTACAAATTCAAAAAAAAATTCTAATGCTCTATAACAAGGCCCCCCTTTTTGAAGTTCGTATGAAGAATCAATTATTAATGGGAGATTGAAATCCCCAGCAATTATTACATTACTACCTTGCAATTCTTAGTTATTTTCAAAGAAATCGTAAAATGCTGTGTATTGATCAATACCACTGTTTGGTGTGAAATATACGGTAACTATATAATAAACTACATTTTTTAGATTTACTTTGACACATAAAGAATCAAAATTATCGTGCAGAATAATATTCTTAGACATAATATTTTGCTTAATTCCTATAAGTACTCCACCACCTCTATTCCTATCTAATCTATCATGACGATAAATTCTATAATTATCAGTAAATAACTCATTGCTATATACACCTTTATGTAGCCAAGTTTCAGTAATAATAATTATATCATATTCATTTGCAATGTTATTTACATAGAATTGTTGTATCTTTGTGTTGAGCCCCCTTACATTTTGATAGTAAATTGTGACATTCTCAGAATTCGCCATTACATTAACTTCTCCACGTCTTCAATTGTTTTCAGTAATATTATATTTTGATCATCTTGACTTTTCTTTAGTTTGATATTTCCTGAATAATCAACCCATAAATAAGCATAATTCTTAGCATTTCTAATTTGTCTGGCCTGACTGAATATACGCTTTCTATAGGGAGTTAAAGATTGATTAATATACACCATGTCATTACTTGAGTAACCCAAGTGAGAAGTATTTAAATTTCTTTTTACTTTTCTCTTCTGAATAAACATATCTTTGTCAATACGACGAACAAATTTGACAACTATCCCACTTGACTTTTGATGTGGGAATTTTTTTAGCCTGTGACAAACATCTATCATGTCCTTTGTAATATTTAGATCTAAGGCTGTCCCTACATTTGCTACAACGTCAAAGGTATTTTCATTTGGTTGTTCAGGAACACCTTGAATTTCTATGGTATTTCGCCGTCCATACTGGTCCAGTTCATCCAGATCCATCTTGGTTTCTTGAAGTTGTTTCCTTAATGTGATATTTTCTTGTGTTAATTGTTCAATTTTAGAAACACACATATTAAGTTTCTCATCTTGTTTCTTCATTAATTCTAAGTTCTCGTCTAATTTCTGATGAACATTATCTAACGATTTACCAAGTTCGCGTTCGGTATCAATATTTGTTTTCTTTAAGTTCATAACTTCTTCCTTCAAATCTCGGATCAGTTTGTAAATATCGTCGAGAGTTGGCAAGTCTGTCTGCACAGTTTCTAGGTGTTGACTTCCTCTTCTTTTTTTGCTACAAGGTTTACAACGCCATGTTTGCCCTGTAGATTTCATGTATTCGACATCAGTTTCATTTAATTGAGCGCATTTTAAGTGACATAATTTCATACAGTCAATACATTGAACTTTCACTTCCTGTCTTGACACAGCTTTGGTACATTCGACACAGGAACTCATTGCGATATCTCGAACGACTAGTGACTTCGCTCCACGTAAATCTTTTTTGTGACTGGCAATACTGTTTGTTTACTTTCTGCGTATCTTACCGCAAGGCAAATATTAACTGAATTGCTGGCTTAACTCATCATTATAATGAATAATTTATATTCAGTGTGCATTAGTAATACTTACTGTTCTCCGTGTCTTACTTTTGTTGCCATCACTCACTTCAAACTAGATAAATTTACACAAAATGTCGGAGCACCCTTTTACCTTGAACGGTAGTAATCCCTGACTGGGAACTTCGAAACAATCACAGAAAAGTAGACTGTCTAAATAGCATGCCATGTATTATTTCGAGCTCCTGGTTTTGGAAAGTGAAATAAAAGAAACATGTAACATAAATTCATAATGGTTGGCTTCTTTGGGTATTATTTCATGTCACTTTTCTACTTACTGTCTGAAACTTTTGTCTACTGTTCTCAGTAGATCAATACGTGTTTTGAAACATCTACTGTGTTCAGATTTTCAAAAAGAGATAAATAAAAAAAAATAATAAGGGGGAATGAAATGCAATATTTACAGCCAAAATATTAAGCTTAACATATTATACACTACCTAGGTATACTGAATATTATTTTCACTTGTAGTTTCTCTACAGTACTGCTTTCAGTAGATCATTAGACGTTTTCATTGATTGATTTAGTTTATTTTACTTCGCGTTTTGTGCCTCCTGGCTGATTTGCGAAGATGGGGATGATTGATGAAATTGTTGAACAGACATTCCCAAACAACCAAGCCCGGGCCGGATTCGAACCCGGGACCCTTGGCGTCGCAGCGCGATGTCATAACCACTCGGCCACAGGGTCCGGCAATAGTCGTTTTGAAACATCTATGTTAAGATTTCTTTAATTTGAATTAAATTTTGGGTGCGTCAAAACCTAGGGTATTTTACACCCGTCACACTATACGGAGTCCATCCATTACCTTCTCTATCTGAAAGCCTAATGGCTTGCTCCGGTCACGTGACTAAGCGTCATCAATTGGAGGCGAGATAGCCGCCATGTTTGATTTGCTTCTTCGGAATCAATGTTGGACCTTTAGTGAATATGGAATTGTAATGCAAATTTAAGAACTGTAATCGAGTTTATATGACGTGTAAATATGCTTAAATGTGTATGAGGTCTGGTGTATAAGTGTTGTGTGCTCAATTGCAGAGGCAATTATGCTAAAAAAGGTAAAGAATAACACTCACATTACTTCAAGATGTTGCTGAAAATGATAAATGTTTAGGGCAAATCCATGTGATTCGGTCCCTACGAAAATATGCAAGTAACAAAAGTTTTATACTCATAAATAAATAAGAGCAATAGTTCATGATGTAAACATTTCATGTGTCCGGAATAGGCATCTAATATACTCTTAAATGTGGTGATGTTTTATCTCTTGTCAACATTTTTTTTGCACATATCAAATAATTTACTCTGAATTACAAACGTTGGTTAACGTTAAAATGCGATGTTGCTTATGATTGCAAATTAATTTGTTTTAAGATTTAGTCACCGTTTAAAATATTACGTTCGTGTCTACCAGCAGTTTGTTAGTGTAAATTTTATGCAAGCATTCGATAACATATTCATATTATTTACACAAATTTTCAGTTTCAAAATATGCTTAATGAAAGAAAGCTATACAACTGGGCAAAGTTGATCATTCTCACACAACTCAAGCTCTCACACTAACACTAATACTAGGAATATACTTCACTTTACTACAAGCATACGAATATTACGAATCCCCATTTACCATTGCAGACGCAGTATATGGATCCACATTCTTCATAGCAACAGGATTCCACGGTTACATTCTTATTTTACCCCGCTTTATGCTTCTTTAGGCTAATCGGAGGCTAATGCAAGATATGTTGTGCTTTCAAATACAAGGGTGTGATGTATAACAAGAACTTCGATTAAATATTCGTGTGTAAAATTATCGAAGAATATATTACTTATGTTTTAAACACAAATGTTATCACACAGAAAGCATTTTGTTACCTAGCTATGTTAATATGAACTACAAATGTATTAAGTTTTATAAAACTGTTTCATATGAACTGATTTTTATTTTATGTCTTTGTGAAGCTTCGATGTTCGTAACTTTGATTATTAACATTCTTCACGATTTTATTAACAGAGTGTAAAAACAGTGCAGTGCATTTACTTTGACCAGTTAAATTTTCACTGAAGATCAAATCCACTTATTTATTGTTAAGGGTTACTAAAATTATATTTACCCCAAGAAAACGGGGGGGGGGGGGGGGTGAGTTCCTTGAAAGAAGAAACGTATTATATTATCGATCTGAGCTTAAGAATTTCTAGCTAGCTTTCTGTAATGTCTCGTGAAACAATAATTGAATCGGTCATACGGTGGTAGCATGTTATTTGGTTTACCAAGGTTAAATTTTGTATCTTCACCTTAAGTTGTGTAACAATTTACGTTAAACACACTCACAAACACGATTTATATGCATATTTACCTAATTTCATTTACTACATTTAACCAATCAATGTGCTGGCTTTAAGTTTTTTTTCGAAAATCGAACAATTATAAAGTATGGACAGTTTGACATGGTATTTAATTCAAATAGACATAAATTATTACGTATTCATCCCAACTATTTTGAAGGGGATTATGATGAACGATTTTAGGGGCGGTCTTGAGTGACAGACATCCCTGTTTAGGGAGGAGAGGGAGACCAAGTATAGTGTTCAGTAAAGCTAAGAAAATAGTTGCTTTTCGTAGACACGCTGTCGTAAATAAATACTTTGTGGGGATTACGATAGGTTTCAGGGCGCGAATGATATGATTTGGGGGGACGCACACATGATTTTGAAGGGATGGGCACTGGGCACCCGTTGTTCCTCAACTGTAATTGCACATTAGGCCTACTGAAAGTGTTCAGTAGGAAATCATTGATTTTCAGTAGATTTCCAAGAGAGACAGTAGATTACTACAATTGATAACAGTAGATTCTGTCTGATGTAAACCGTAGAAATTACGTAGGATGATAACGACGATGAGAATGAAACGGAAGTAAAACCAAAGACAATGAAATGCAGAAGCGACCTGGAGCAAACAGGAACGTAGAATGTCTGGCAGCGAGACGCAAGAGTTGGTTAAGTGATTGTAGCGTCAAATTCGGTTTAGAGCTCATAATTGATATTTCTACATGAGCTCAACATACATCCAACGAGAGAATTGAATTGAGTTTGCGTCTCACGTGATGCGAGTCGAAACTATTGTTTCACACTGATTTGTGAAGTGGATCAATATTCAATTCGATTAATTAGTGAATAGTGATATGCTGAGACTTTGTAACGATATGAGCCGAATGGCTTACAGTATAATAAATTGTGGACACATTGAATTGAGTTAATATAGTAATTTGAACAATCTTATAACGTGAGATTTTGCATAAAAGTTTATTACTTGAATCTACATCACTTCATTGCAAATGCTACAAGGCATTTTATGGGGTGTAAAATTCTGTGTTCGATTCCCCGTTCGGTTAACCCTGCGATTTTTCTTTTTTATTAAACCGAAAAATTATTTATTGCATTTTACTTATTTAGAAAATTCGTATATTATTTGCTTTGCGAAATGTAGAGAAATATATTATTGTTTTTCATACTTTTACAAGAATACAACTACGCATGGTGAACAAAACAAATGTAAAATACTATTCACAAAAAAATGCCAATAGTATATATTTGTTGTGTTTCTTGATCATTTTCCCTAAAGTAAAAATGTATAACTTTCGCTGTACATGACATTTCGTCGAATATAACACATGGATAATTTTTATGCAAATGGTTGTAAAATGATGAGAAATTCAAAAACATATTCTGAAAAATCATTTTCAAAAATAACACTGAAAATTCGTTGAAAAAATAGTGTTACTTTTTAAAATAGATAACATTTTTATTTCTTTAAATTATTAATTAAATACAATACAAAGTTGCTCTATATAATAGGGGTAATCGAACAGAAGTCAAACTTTGAATCCTCGTCGTGTGAATCTGATAGCCTATCATGTTACCACATTACCATCTTAAAAAAAAATTAAGTGTTTTTTCCCTCGGAAATTACTGGCTAGTGCACGCTAGAACCTTGATTACCAATATCTATTATACAACTAAAAGAAGCCACGTCACAACCTCAATTTTACAATCTGTAGCCTCTCCATGTAAAACAACTTCGACGTAAATATAGCAGATTTTGCTTAAATGATTTTTGACATTCATACCACCTTTCCTTAATTTGATACAAAAGAGCGTTTGGGTGTGTTGTTTATAAAGAAGCTGGTGGAAATTATATTTCTAATTCACACTGACCGAATTCGCCTTCCCTTATAATCATACCGTATGAAGGAACGAACTCGTGGGGTAGTGTTTATCGCACTCGGTTGTCACTCTAATAGTCCAAATCCCCACGTTGGCAAAAACTTTTTACTTCTTTTATTCGTTCCCCATTGTTACTATTTGAATTAGTCTTCTTTGAAATTTACAACCAAAGATTATGCAATTAACTCTCTTTCAAAATGAAAAAATGAGGACAGGTTTCTTTTTATAAGAATTGGTAATTTCAGTGTTCTCAACTCATCTAAAATCCAAAATAATAGATCGACGATATTTTCCTAGTGAATTCTAAGTCCACTTTATGCACACATAGGTTAATCGGGCCTGAACCTACAGTTTAAAGTTAGATACGAACCACTATGTGTCTCCACCGGGTCTACGAGTATACGACCTGGACCCCCTTGTTATCCTGCAATGAAATTAAACAAACAGCTCCCCGCCCTCCTTTTCTAAAATAAATTGCATTAAATGTGGTATTTATAAGACAGTCATTATTGATTTCTTTTTTATCATTGAACATCAAATAAAACATTTTCTAAAACTAAAATAATCATATCTTCGTCCTATCTCACCCAATATCTTTCTGTTCCTCTCTCTCCCCTCTTCCCCCACCCCCACACATACATGCATCAAAATAATTAATTTCTTAATCTTGTATGTTTAAATATAAAATTCAATACCCAAAAAAATACTATTTATTCTCTACTTTCCCTCACCCCTCTCCCTCTCACACAACCCCTCATTATTATAGGCGTTCGCCAGAGCATATTTGTAATGTAACGTCTTGTAATCAGTGTATCCTTTTCCGAGTTCCAGTCAGGTGGTATAATGTTTCAGATTCCAATTTCAATGTATCCCGAGTCGTGATTAGCCTATGTGTGCAAAAAAGTGATATTAAAACTAACTCTTGACCTCAATAATGCAATTTGTGTATTTATTTTCTTTCAGCTGTGGTTCCTTCTTTTCCGAAAAATAACGAATTAACCTAATCGTTAACTCAACAAATAAAAATGCAACTCTAAATTAATTAATGAAAAGTGTTATTACATCCAAACCACTATTTTATCGTAAATGTAAATGAAATATCATATCGCATAGTGAAAACAATGTGAAAACTGTTGTGAGTGATATATTATTGTCAAATACATACATGAATACATATATTAAGTTCGTGAACTACAAATGGGACAATTTAATACTAATTTGAAACGATTAAACGCCATTAAAGCGACAATGTAAACTTTTGCGCAATCATTCTGCTGATTCGCGTTATTGTAACAATATTTAACGAATGGGAACGTTATCTCATGTTTGAAAATGCTGCATTGGTTGAACTTCCTGTGAAGAAGACCGTGAGTCACGCCTCCTGCTCCTCCGAAGCGAACTTCACTCTGATTGGAGGATCGTATATTTGACAACACTTCCTTGTTGCAGAGCTACCAACATAATATGGTAAGACGTTGGACTTAGAATCAATCTATGCGACAGATTTTTGTGACAGGACTGTACAATCGTTAGAAACAAAATTTCAAAAGAACCGTAAGAAATTTTAACAGATATATACATAACAACCAAATATTAAATTTCTAACCAAATTTTCATTTGTATACATCATTTTTAAAATTACCCATTTTTAAAATTATCCACAAGTTATTGTAATACTATACTTGTGCTGTTAGCAACAGTTACTTGTTGGTATGAATAATGAATAACCAAAATGTCAACACTTGGTTAGGTTCACAAATCCAAAGAGAATATTTCGGAAATAGATTGGTGTGGTGAAAGGGGATTGATGGATTTGCATTGTTTCACATGAAAGAAAATCTCTGAGAAAATGTAACACTCACAGGTTAAAAACGAGTTGATTTAACCATAAGACCCAATGAATAAAATTCTGAGTAAGCTACTATGAAAATTCTAGGATCACTAAGTGGTAAATATACATATTATAATGATATGAAAGCAAATTTTAATCATTTGAGGGAACTAGATTCAGAGTCGTTCGAGGTAACAATTAACTTCAATACAGCTAAAAATATTTTAATGTCATGTGAACAGTTTTGGTATTTGTTATTAATTTATAGTGAATCATTGTGGTTGCATTAAGACAATATATATACCTACCCAATTCCTTTGAGGCTTCCTAACAAATTAATAAAAATGATTAATGAATTGAGGTTTCTGCCACAAAATACAGAATTAATGGCTGTACGGATATTGTCACATATTTGTATGAGTGCCAAGAGAAAAAGAAACGAAAGAAAAATTAACCTAATTGGTTGTGTAACAGTTTCCAGAAAATAATTAAATCGCCTCACATTTATATATTATTTAAAGACTTACAAATTGCAGAAAACTATTATTTCGTTTGAAAAACAAACAATACAAAAAAAATACCATTCATGCATTCAATATTATATAACTTCTTATTTCCGGAATACTTATGCCTAAACGTATTAATATATGTTAAAATTACATTCAATTTCAGCTCAGCTTATGTCTCAAGGTGGAAAAATCAACAGTAAACCACGTGGCCTGGTCCCTACGGCAAGAAATCGTACTGAGAACAAAAGACTTCTTGTATATAACAGGGTAACTAAATGTGGAAGCACTACCATCTACCAGTTAATGCTGAAGTAAGAGTTCAATTGTTTCTTGTTTTTCAAATTTATTGAATGTAAGGTAATTGCCTCATAATGTAGTTCATAATTTACCATTCCATAAATTTGAATATAGAGAAATTTCATAAGCCATATATTACCAACCGAAATTATTCGTTGAGGATGTAGAGTGAGAGATTACATATTACAAACATTAGATTTATGGGTACTGGGTAGTGGTAATGGTATGCCCTAATTGGTCGTTTGGAGGGGGGGGTCTCATTTGCCCCTCAATTTTTAGACGTTTGAAGAGGAACCCTTCTCTAACGATACCAGACCAGTGGCGGCGATTGGGTTCCAAAACTGGGGGACAAGAAAAGTTTACTTTCCCCCCTTAGTAGACCAGGTTTAGGTTGACGGGGGCAAAAGTGGCAAAACGTAGGGGAGCAACTGGCCCCAATCCTCCCTAATCGCCGCCACTGTACCAGACTATTTCTTAGCATAAGACCCTTCTCAAATAATGAGTTATTTGAATTTTTGTTCTACGTGCACTTAATGCACAGGCAGGTTAATCGCACTGGCGTACGTAAGGGAGAGCTGATGGGGTCATAGACCCCTCCCCAAATTTTGGGAAAATCCATTTTTTTTTTAGAAAAAACAGTGGTAAATGTACACCCCTTAAAGCGACCTCCTGATTACCTTATTTCGTCCTATGAGAACCAGAGGAACGTAACTCCAAAAATGAGGTTTTCAATTTTGATTAAATAAAACTCCTCTGAAGAGATCTATTTAGAGTCAGATCGACATTTGTTTTATTGGAAAGACATGTGGAGTTTATAAAAGTTGCTATTGTTAAGCAGGCAATAATAGTATGCATAATTAGTATAACTCCTATGGATAGAGGATGTTTTATTTGTAATATTATAAGTGACATTACTAATATAATAGTAATTAATATTAATTGAATTTTAATATGAAGGGGTAGTTTAATTAGAATATTAGCTTGTAGAGTTATTGGTAATGTTGTTACTCACAAACATCTATGCCTAGGCATGGATTCGACCCCGGAACCCCTGGCGTCGTAGCGCGATGTGCTAACCAGGTTTGTTAAAGGTCCAAGAATTTTTAATAAATTCAATTCCGGTACAGGAGAGAAAATCAGCAATCGTAAATGGGTTCTGGACCGTAAATAACTTTTTATCTGTAAAGTATTTCAATTCGGTCCAGGAACTTTTTTCCCCGATCAATTTTAAATACGGTCCAGGAATATTTTTTTCTGAATTAATTTAAATTCGGTCCAGGAATATTTTTTTCCGGATGAATTTAAATACGGTCCAGGAATATTTTTTCCGGATGAATTTAAATACGGTCCAGGAATATTTTTTCCGGATGAATTTAAATACGGTCCAGGAATATTTTTTCCGGATGAATTTAAATACGGTCCAGGAATATTTTTTCCGGATGAATTTAAATACGGTCCAGGAATATTTTTTCCGGATGAATTTAAATACGGTCCAGGAATATTTTTTCCGGATGAATTTAAATACGGTCCAGGAATATTTTTTCCGGATGAATTTAAATACGGTCCAGGAATATTTTTTCCGGATGAATTTAAGTACGGTCCAGGAATATTTTTTCCGGATGAATTTAAATACGGTCCAGGAATAATTTTTCCGGATGAATTTTAAATACGGTCCGGGAACCTTTATTCCGAACCAATTTCAATTCGGTCCAGGAACCTTTTCTTTTCGGAAACAGTTTAAATAGGGTCCAAGTTCCGTATTGAAATGAAACAATACGGAACTTTGATCGAATACGGACCTGACGATAAACAATTATCCACTTGTGAGCATGAAAAACTAATCCAGTAAGTGCAAAACTTGGTAGGATCACGCGATAATTAGATTTAATCATATCACAATTCACTTTCCTATACTGTTTTTTCAGTATGGAGTAACCATCCAGTAAAGATTCCAGTAACTATCTCGATAATCTAAGGTACAAGGTAGAAATGGCCGAAACGCCAACGCTGCAGTCACGTTGCCCCTTCGACTCTTCGACAAGGGAGTTTTTGAACCTGGCCAATGAGAGAACAACAGCATTTTGGCGTATTCCCTGCCCTACGTTTTCTACAACTGCAGTGTGACATTCCAATGTAAAATGCACTCGCGGACATTTTTAGAAGGCAATTTTTGATCGGTCAACCCTGGTCCAGGAATCGTAAATAAATTCAATCCCGCACTGGGAGAGAAAATCAGCAAACGTCCTTTTCATATTTAAAGCATTTCAATTCGGTCCAGGAACCTTTTTCCGTATCAATTTAAATTCTGTCCAGGAACGTTTATTCCGGATGAATTTAAATTCTGTCCAGGAACCTTTATTCCGGATGAATTTAAATTCTGTCCAGGAACCTTTTTTTCCGGATGAATTTAAATTCGGTCCACGAACCTTTTTTAGGAACAATTAAAATACGGTCCAGGAACCTTTTTCCGTATCAATTTAAATTCTGTCCAGGAACGTTTATTCCGGATGAATTTAAATTCTGTCCAGGAACCTTTATTCCGGATGAATTTAAATTCTGTCCAGGAACCTTTTTTTCCGGATGAATTTAAATTCGGTCCACGAACCTTTTTAAGGAACAATTAAAATACGGTCCAGGAACCTTTTTCCGTATCAATTTAAATTCTGTCCAGGAACGTTTATTCCGGATGAATTTAAATTCTGTCCAGGAACCTTTATTCCGGATGAATTTAAATTCTGTCCAGGAACCTTTTTTTCCGGATGAATTTAAATTCGGTCCACGAACCTTTTTTAGGAACAATTAAAATACGGTCCAGGAACCTTTTTCCGTATCAATTTAAATTCTGTCCAGGAACGTTTATTCCGGATGAATTTAAATTCTGTCCAGGAACCTTTATTCCGGATGAATTTAAATTCTGTCCAGGAACCTTTTTTTCCGGATGAATTTAAATTCGGTCCACGAACCTTTTTTAGGAACAATTAAAATACGGTCCAGGAACCTTTTTCCGTATCAATTTAAATTCTGTCCAGGAACGTTTATTCCGGATGAATTTAAATTCTCTCCAGGTACCTTTTTTCGGATTAATTTAAATTCTGACCAGGAACCTTTTTCCGGATGAATTTAAATTCTGTCCAGGAACGTTTATTCCGGATGAATTTAAATTCTGTCCAGGAACGTTTATTCCGGATGAATTTAAATTCTGTCCAGGAACCTTTTTCCGGATGAATTTAAATTCTGTCCAGGAACGTTTATTCCGGATGAATTTAAATTCGGTCCAGGAACCTTTATTCCGGATGAATTTAAATTCTGTCCAGGAACCTTTTTCCGTATCAATTTAAATTCTGTCCAGGAACGTTTATTCCGGATGAATTTAAATTCTGTCCAGGAACCTTTTTTCGGATTAATTTAAATTCTGACCAGGAACCTTTTTCCGGATGAATTTAAATTCTGTCCAGGAACGTTTATTCCGGATGAATTTAAATTCTGTCCAGGAACGTTTATTCCGGATGAATTTAAATTCTGTCCAGGAACCTTTTTCCGGATGAATTTAAATTCTGTCCAGGAACGTTTATTCCGGATGAATTTAGATTCTGTCCAGGAACGTTTATTCCGGATGAATTTAGATTCTGTCCAGGAACCTTTTTTCGGATTAATTTAAATTCTGTCCAGGAACCTTTTTCCGGATGAATTTAAATTCTGTCCAGGAACGTTTATTCCGGATGAATTTAAATTCTGTCCAGGAACGTTTATTCCGGATGAATTTAAATTCTGTCCAGGAACCTTTTTCCGGATGAATTTAAATTCTGTCCAGGAACGTTTATTCCGGATGAATTTAAATTCTGTCCAGGAACCTTTTTCCGGATGAATTTAAATTCTGTCCAGGAACGTTTATTCCGGATGAATTTAAATTCGGTCCAGGAACCTTTTTCCGGATGAATTTAAATTCTGTCCAGGAACCTTTTTCCGGATGAATTTAAATTTTGTCCAGGAACGTTTATTCCGGATGAATTTAAATTCGGTCCAGGAACCTGTATTCCGGATGAATTTAAATTCTGTTCAGGAACCTTTTTCCGGATGAATTTAAATTCTGTCCAGGAACGTTTATTCCGGATGAATTTAAATTCGGTCCACGAACCTTTTTTAGGAACAATTAAAATACGGTCCAGGAACCTTTTTCCGGATGAATTTAAATTCTGTCCAGGAACGTTTATTTCGGATTAATTTAAATTCGGTCCACGAACCTTTATTCCGGATGAATTTAAATTCTGTCCAGGAACCTTTTTCCGGATGAATTTAAATTCTGTCCAGGAACATTTATTCCGGATGAATTTAAATTCGGTCCACGAACCTTTTTTAGGAACAATTAAAATACGGTCCAGGAACCTTTTTGCGGATGAATTTAAATTCTGTCCAGGAACGTTTATTCCGGATGAATTTAAATTCTGTCCAGGAACGTTTATTCCGGATGAATTTAAATTCTGTACAGGAACCTTTTTTCGGATTAATTTAAATTCTGACCAGGAACCTTTTTCCGGATAAATTTAAATTCTGTCCAGGAACGTTTATTCCGGATGAATTTAAATTCTGTCCAGGAACGTTTATTCCGGATGAATTTAAATTCTGTCCAGGAACCTTTATTCCAGATGAATTTAAATTCTGTTCAGGAACCTTTTTCCGGATGAATTTAAATTCTGTCCAAGAACGTTTATTCCGGATGAATTTAAATTCGGTCCAGGAACCTTTTTTAGGAACAATAAAAATACGGTGCAGGAACCTTTTTCCGGATGAATTTAAATTCTGTCCAGGAACGTTTATTCCGGATTAATTTAAATTCGGTCCACGAACCTTTATTCCGGATGAATTTAAATTCTGTCCAGGAACCTTTTTCCGTATGAATTTAAATTCTGTCCAGGAACGTTTATTCCGGATGAATTTAAATTCGGTCCAGGAACATTTTTCTGGATGAATTTAAATTCTGTCCAGGAACCTTTTTCCGGATGAATTTAAATTTTGTCCAGGAACGTTTATTCCGGATGAATTTAAATTCGGTCCAGGAACCTTTATTCCGGATGAATTTAAATTCTGTCCAGGAACCTTTTTCCGGATGAATTTAAATTCTGTCCAAGAACGTTTATTCCGGATGAATTTAAATTCGGTCCAGGAACCTTTTTTAGGAGCAATTAAAATACGGTCCAGGAACCTTTTTCCGGATGAATTTAAATTCTGTCCAGGAACGTTTATTCCGGATGAATTTAAATTCGGTCCAGGAACCTTTATTCCGGATGAATTTAAATTCTGTCCAGGAACGTTTATTCCGGATGAATTTAAATTCTGTCCAGGAACGTTTATTCCGGATGAATTTAAATTCTGTCCAGGAACCTTTATTCCAGATGAATTTAAATTCTGTTCAGGAACCTTTTTCCGGATGAATTTAAATTCTGTCCAAGAACGTTTATTCCGGATGAATTTTAATTCGGTTCAGGAACCTTTTTTAGGAACAATAAAAATACGGTGCAGGAACCTTTTTCCGGATGAATTTAAATTCTGTCCAGGAACGTTTATTCCGGATTAATTTAAATTCGGTCCACGAACCTTTATTCCGGATGAATTTAAATTCTGTCCAGGAACCTTTTTCCGTATGAATTTAAATTCTGTCCAGGAACGTTTATTCCGGATGAATTTAAATTCGGTCAAGGAACCTTTTTCTGGATGAATTTAAATTCTGTCCAGGAACCTTTTTCCGGATGAATTTAAATTTTGTCCAGGAACGTTTATTCCGGATGAATTTAAATTCTGTCCAGGAACCTTTTTCCGGATGAATTTAAATTCTGTCCAAGAACGTTTATTCCGGATGAATTTAAATTCGGTCCAGGAACCTTTTTTAGGAGCAATTAAAATACGGTCCAGGAACCTTTTTCCGGATGAATTTAAATTCTGTCCAGGAACGTTTATTCCGGATGAATTTAAATTCGGTCCAGGAACCTTTATTCCGGATGAATTTAAATTCTGTCCAGGAACCTTTTTCCGGATGAATTTAAATTCTGTCCAGGAACGTTTATTCCGGATGAATTTAAATTCTGTCCAGGAACCTTTTTTCGGATGAATTTAAATTCGGTCCAGGAACCTTTCTTCCAACATCAATTTAAATACGGTCCAGGAACCTTTTTTTAGGAACAATTAAAATACGGTCCAGGAATCTTTTATCAATGTAACAATACGCAACTTGGACAGAATTTAAATTGTGCGAGAAAAAAGGTTCCGGTTCTGCAGCGGAACCCAATAGAACCCATTAGAATTTATGGGTTACTGGACCTTCAACAACCCTGGTGCTAACCACTCCGCCACGGAAACCGTCATTCAGATCGACATATCTCCACTTCCAAGTAAGAAGTAAGGAGCTGAAGTTCATATCTCCACAAAACTGACTCTTTTTAAGAGTCAGACATAGTCCTAAGAATACATTATTTCCTCTATGGTAAAGTTGATAAATTGGAGTTACGTCTCTCTGCTCTGTTTCTCACACAACGATTTGTCTATGAAGAACTTTTAAAACGAAAGTTAAAATGGTAATTACGAAATGATTTATACTGTATCCCGTCCCCACTAGAACGGAACTAAGTATAATACACACCCTTACAATTGCAGCCCCTTCCGGAAAAGGGCCAGTGGTACAGTTTAAAGTAGCATCCAAAACTCTATGATTCTACACCGAGTATAGTTTGTTTTGAGTTTCTTAAAGTTCACTTTATGGACAGAAAGGCTAATCGGGACTGGACCTAGAGTTTAAAATGGAATCCGAACCATTATATGCCTCCACAGACTATCGTACCCGGAACTCGTAACTCCCCCAAATAAATCTAATGTGGTACAACTTTTTGTAATATCACTTAAAATGCAAATTACAGTACTCGGAGGTGTTTGTGGGTTCTTTTATGCAGTCAAATACACACCAAGTGGTTAAACGTGTTTGTTCAGGACTCACAAATTTGGAGTACTGTGGAGTATTTCCCTTATAAATCATAATATAATTCACCTTTCTTTAATGTAATTTAACTCCATACTGAAAAACAGTATAGGAAGGTGAATTGTGATATGATTAAATCTAATTATCGCGTGATCCTACCCATTTTTACAGAATTGCAATAATAATGAAAATTGCCCATATCTTCTTCCTCAGTAAGTGACCTAGGGTCTCGACCTTAGGTCTCGAAAGAGGATAGTGGTTCTGCGATATCAATCTTCAACTGTTGGATGATATATGATAGCTATAAGAACTAGTTCTTAACAGCACAGAATAATATAAGAAAGATAAAGACTGTTAGAAAAATCCACAATGCACTTTTTTCTGGATCTAGTTAAAAGGAATAATATATTATGCATTTCAGGTTAGGACTACTCAACAATTACACGGTTAAACATTCGACAATTGCTGACAATCGCCAACTGTCCGCCCCGGAACAGATAAAGTTTATAGATGATTTGTACAACTTAATTAATAAGTATCCCAGAGGTATAACTTTTGATCGACATATATATTTCATTAACTTCAAGAGGTAAGTACATCAAATGCATATACAAGTTTGTCGAATGAAATATACAGTATATCCAGTATTTAGCGTTTAGTATATTTCTCGTCATAAGCATTAAATTATATGTAAGAAGAAGCAAATAAATAATTCAATAATTTCTGTCACGTTTAAATTTCGTCCCTTACTGTTGTATTATGAATGTTTGTATAGCCTTTAATTTTTCTACGTACCGCATGTGCACGCTCTAAAGAAAGTCTTAGAGACACTTTATTCTATCCAGAATTAAGGAAAGAACTTGCTACAGGCATGGGTGTGATATTTATTTTCCTCAACTCAAGATGGAAATTTCTTCCGTTCCTAATTCCGTTCTCAATGGGATGCAGAAAGCATCTTTAGGAACCATTTTGGAATTTCATGAAAGCAGCAGTCACTACATATTCGACTATTCACTGTAATGACACTGCGAGGTTGTCACTATTTGTATATTTGTTACGTTTACCGTAAATATAACCTTGAGTGGTCGTAGAGAAAATGTATTATTTAACGAATATTTGCTTATACTAATGTTTAGTACACAGGCTATAAGACATGTGTTTCAAAAGTCATCGCAAAAAATACTGATTCTTTTACATTACATTGCATTGGCAGTTAATACAAAAAATCTTTAGAAATTAATGATAGGATTACAAAGAGAAAATTATAGCAGGGTTCGTAATTTGTAGTTATATGAGAATTGTGTCACCTTGATCTGTGTGCAAGTAGCAATAGTCATATGCAGCACTTCATGGGGTTTGGAAATAGTGATCTTAAGGATGAATTCATAGGCAGATTCGGACATTTTCTTTCTGCAGAGGGGTCGTGAATACAAAATGTCGCCGTCACCAATAAATTTTCAGAGTTTATAGAATATGAAGAAGAATCGATTAGCCTATTTGTGCTAAACTTTTTTTTCTTTGGTAGTGTGGAAAACTATATTATCGAAGGATTATATTTTTTGGTGCTAGAGCTTTCGTTATTCGGTGGGATATAATGTTACAATCGCATTTCACAATATTTAGCCATAGCTTTGTACTAGATCACACTGTTTGCACAAAGACTTAAGGGGGGAAAGGTCAACTCGCTTTAGAGAGCATAACACGAATTGACGTTGTGATATTTACACAAACGAATGAAAGACCGACTACACCGAAGAAATATAGGCCTACTTAAAAAAAATATAGGCTGCATAAAGAAGTAACTGAGGGGTATTTAGTAGTAAGCACTGGTGGAGTAACAACATGCTAACAAGTTCAGCATTTGGTATGGCTTCAAGCACGACGAACAATTCGGTGGTTAGAAGCATTTACGTTCTTGAATGTTGTCAATAAGTTATCAATTGATGCCTCTTTTCAGATATGGCTACGATCAGCCGATTTATATTAATTTCGTAAGGAATCCTGTGGACAGAGCTGCGTCCCACTTTTACTTCCATCGCAGGATGAGCATAAATGCTCGCAAAACAATCATGGAAAACCTGGGTGAAGATCCTGACACTTGGTATGGCAAGGATTTCTCCAAGTGTGTTCTCAGCGGGGATCCAGAATGTCGCTTTATTACAGGCTCTCGAAAGGAAACAATCGTCACCTATTTCTGCGGGACGGAAGAAATCTGTATGTAAGTATGCACCCGTAATGTTTTACAAATACCTTTCACGATACGTTATAGCCCGACCCTGTGGCCGAGCGGTTAGCACATCGCGCTGCGACGCCAAGGGTCCCGGGTTCGAATCCCGGTCGGGCTTGGTTGTTTGTGAATGTCCATTCATCAATTTCATCCTTTCATCACTCATCCTCATCTTCGCAAATTAGCCAAGAGGCACAAAACGCGAAGTAAAATAAACTAAATCAACCCAACGATACGTTATAGTGAAAATCCTTCCGGTAATAATACTTTTCAAGGGTGTTTTTGTGATAGTGAGAACAAAATGTTCCCCAAGACGTGAATTCAAACACTTTGTCCGCGAATGAGAAATAAAATGGTTCCCAACCATGCATTCAAATAAAATCATTCACATTATCGATGCACAAGCAACAAAATGGTTCTTAACCTATGCATTCAAATGCAACCATTCACATTGTAAATGCATAAGCAACAAAACGATGTCAAAAAGTGCATTCAAATGAAACCAATCTCACAGTCAGTGCATAAACTATAAAATGGTTCCAAACAAGGGAATGCTAATGAAAACATAGACATTCTAAGCGCATGATAAATAAAAGGTTTCTGGTATGTGCATTCACACGAAATCATTCACACCGTCAGTGAATTCAAAAACTTCCATTGAAATATCCAAATACAACAAAGATAGAACAATGAATGCCGGGAAAATATTCTACAACCAGCTGCTTCATGACATAAAAGTGATATCTCCAAAAAAAATAAGCAAATACAAACAATAAAAAAAAGATTTGGCAGAGAGAGCTCTCTACAGTCTCGCAGAATTCATGGAACAAGACAATATAACTTAGAAACATGCTCAATGTTTATACACTTCACAAACAAACCTCATGATAGTTGAACTAAACAGCCCCCCGCCTGATATTTCAGCATAATTATAATAAATGTTTTTTTAAAAATCTTATTCTTATTTTAATGATGCAAGGTCAATGTTCTAAACAATATGTATTCTAATTGTATTCTTATTTCAATGATACAATGCTAATGTGTGTTTATTTTTATTGTACTGTAATAAGGTATATTTCTCAATTTTTACTTTGGTGTAGTGTTATAATGTACTTCACAATGTTTCTTCTTTTTTGTTTTGATGTACTAAACTAAATACTATTTTATTTTATATCTTGACGTTTTTAAGGGTCAAGGGAAGAAAATAAAATTCACATACAAATTGATTGATTGAATTGGTGTTTCAAGTCATCTTTATGCACACTAAATTTAATTATACAATAAGGCTTAGTAGTGGTTAATTTCTACTTTTCATTGCAGGTTGATCAATAACCAAGCAGCATTACAACGTGCCAAGTACAACATAGAAATGTATTACTCTGTGGTGGGTATTCTGGAAGACTTGGAGAAAAGTATGTTCGTATTTGAGGAATACGTCCCTCGGTACTTCAGATTCATGCGAAGAGAATACAACAACACAAGTGAGTTTCGTGACTGTTTAGCACCACGTTTGCTGTTTAAAGCAAGGGAATTATCATCTGAAAACTAAAGGAGCTGTAAAGTCAATTTTCGACATGAAGTGCACATTAAGTTTGGTTTTGCACTATTTTATATTGTATGCGCGTCAACTCGATTTAAACCCAATTGTGTCTTTGCCAAGATTCCATTCTACTTAAACTCTCTTGATCTTCAAATCTCCAATTCTCGGTACTGTGTGTTATACTTAGTTATACAACGTGAGATAAAATTCACTTTCCCCAAAAATCTGTGACAACATGATCAAGCATAAACACATATACAACCGCCACGAATTGAACAAACAAACTTTCATGTGGTTGGTAACCTTGGCAGCTTCCACGTTTAATGAAATATAAACAATTATGTTGTTGTTCGTTAAAATTAATGGGGTAAAGTGACTTTTATCTTATCCGGTGCATGAACTTGTTACTTTCAGGACTTGTGGTTAATTTTATAGGCTAATGTTATTCATCTCTTTATTATATGTTAATTGTCGAGTGTATTTTCAAAACATCTCTTGTCCAGTTTACAAATTTTGTGGAAAAATATAAAAAACTATCAGTGCCTCAGAAACTTATCGGAATGATGGAAATATTTGGTGTTTGGTATATTTATGTTGGTAAGAGTTTATTTTCAAACTAATTGGCATTATTATACTAATTATTTCCCAAATATTGAGGAAAATATTTTGGACAATATTTTGAAAACAAACCTTCTGGACAAGTGAAATTTTGTTCCAAAATTGTTAATGGCAGACTACTTTTGCCAATTAAAAAGTTTATTACAGAAATATATTTATTTCGCCAATGAAAATTTATTTCAGGAATATATTTATTTTGCCAATCACAATTTTCATTAGAGAAGTATATTTATTTAGCATTGTATTACATAATTATTTTTTTGCCAACTACAAATTTTATTGAAGAAATATTACAAATCTTCGATTACAATCATGTTGATGTGATACTAATACTGGAATGTCAGTACTATGAACACAAAGATGTCAACGAAAAAAATATACACACTGAAAATACTAAAATACAAGGAATGAAGGAATATCAGAATAAAAATGAAGGTCTGGATTGCTTAACCAGACTTTTCTAAAATGAAGCGTGAGAAGTTTTTGCACGTCCTCGACCTTTTCCTTTTTAACTGGAACACTTTTTTCAATCAACGGTAGTGTGAAGTCTGTGTTGCACACACTCTTCTTGGATATTTTTCGGGCCATGTTGGCGTCAGTGTCGTAGGACTGTTCCCCTCTCACTACAATGGGTGCAGTTGGAACTGTTTCACAAACAATGACTAACCTTTGAACTGTTGAAAATTTGAAGTGCCATTGATTTGGCTTATTTATATTTTCCTGCAACACTTGATTCCAGTTGTACAAGGGACATTGGTCAAACATCTTGACTACTGTGCCATGATTATGGAACACTTCAACATATTCTTCAGGCTGTACCATAGTATCACGACCCTTAAGTTCGAGCTCTATCCTACGATCAGGAGGGAGATAGGAGTGTCCTGGAATGGGAAATATTAAATGAATCTCCTTGACGTTAGATGGAGCGCATTCATTCAGCCAATAGGACAACATGCAAATCATCTAAGAGTTCTTATTCTGCCTTGCACATCCATCTGCAAAGAGTCGAATTTTTGACACGCCTTCAAATGATGTGTTCTGCAGACGGTGAAAAACTGCTGATGCAATTGCGATGATCTTTTGGCTGCGTCTGCAAACACTTTGTCCTTGTGTTGCCAATCGGTTGACGTCCCTTCGTAGATTGTAAAGTTGAACAAGTAAAACTGCCTGCTGTAATAAGCGGCTTGATCCGGATCTCGAGGAAGCACTTGATTCTTTTGACAGTCGAATGAAAGAGTTACTTCACCATTGTTGCTACTTCGCAGTAAGGAATAGAATGTTTCACCTTTTCTCTTATGTGTTAAAAATTCAGTTTGACAAGAGGTATCCCCTGATTGAAGTCTCAACTCAAACTTAATATATTTCGAACATTTATGTACAGCAGGGCTTCCAAAACTTTTATATATTGTATTCAGTTACAAAAATGTTGTAGAAGATCGTTTTCCACAACCTTATTGTACAGTTGGTGAAGTTTTGCTACAGACTTGGTAGGTAATGCTTCTTTCCACTTTCTCCTCTGCAATAATGTTTCTCTACAGGAACCAGTCTTTCATTGAACGATTTAACAGCTTACTTTCTGGTTTGAAACATGTGGGACTTACGGTCTCCTCCTCTGTTTTATGATGTCAGCTGTCCACTTACATACCAGCTGAACCCTTTTCTCAGACACTCCCAAAACATAACAAAAAAAATTCTTGCACACTTGCACCAGTGTTTTTGGTGGCACCAACAGATTTCAGGGCATAATATCGAATCCAAAGCTGTGTTGTCAGTTTCCGGTTATTCCTTGGCCTTTTCCCTTGTGGTGTTGAGGACACCGTATGCATTAGTATAAAATTGTCTTGGGTTATTTTCTTATTATCCGAGTAGAAGCACTCTTGGAACTTGCGAATATCTTGCATATACATTTATTTACATCTAAAACTCTTCCCTCCTACATGGTTACAGTCGGGGTGTTGCGGCAAGCATTTGGGTGAATAGCGTTGTCTCTTTTCTGTATTACGTTTCCACTTGTCAATATTTCGCATTTTCTTCCTTCCTTTCCCACGTAGACATGGTGCAATAACGTTCCTCTCTTCCAAATCTCTTGGTCCTTCCATTTTCTTTGACATCTATGCGGTGAATGCTTTCTTTCACAGCAAAGAGTGACATTTTCCAGCTATAACCGGTAATACCACTCAACTCTTTTGCGAAGGAGAAATGAATGTAAATCCCGCGAAATTTAATTGTTTACCACTATTATCTTGCTTGCTGTTCCAATGCACAGCATTGGGACAAGAGACGCTTTGAACCAAAAATGGCCAATAACCATTCAATGATTACGGACAAGAGACGTTTTGCTTCAAATAATCCTCTCCTTCCTTTGCAGTGCGCCATGTTGTTGTGGACAAGATTCCTTATGAACCCAAACTCACTTTTCAAACTGCGTTTTTAAAGGATTTTAGACGATTTTGAAAGGAAATCAATTCAGGCACATAAAGATATGGCCTCAAAGAATTAAATGCTACTGATATTTCAATTTTCACAAAAAGTGGAAAAGAACCGTTTTGATAATAAACTCGTCAAATATGAATTATGAAAATTGTATAAGTGATTGTGAAGGTTATAAATAACAGAAGGGTCTCTGAAACATCTTCGACACAGTAATACTAAAAATAAAGCAAAAATAGTCCACTTCTTTTAAATCGCAATACATTCCACATGGAGGCAAAGAATTGAAAAGAACCTCTGATTGGTCGAATTTTTAGCTTAATTCAAGATGTTATTTTTTACCTACAAGTGCCGAAATTTTTTCAAGGGAACGATGACTGTAGATTTTCACCCGACCCAAACATATAATATTATGTACCTGTGGAAACCTGCCGCAAATATTTATCTGGGCACGCCTCTGACTACAATGTCCTTCAAAGTCAAGCTTAACTCTTTATGGCCTTAATGTTTATGTAGCAAAGTATAGGCCTACAGATTTCTCGTTGCGCATTTATTTCAAACTACAATGAACAGAAGTTCAGCTAAAAACTTTGTTAAAATATTGCTTCATAAGAAATACAGTTTATAATTTCATCCAATTTGCTTCACTTTCAGATAGAAAAATACAAAACGATACACCGCACCAAGAACCGACGGAAGAAGTGAAAAACCAACTACTGAAAAATATGACGGCAGATATGGAGTTGTACAATTTCGCAGTGCAACGGCTAAATAGGCAGTTTAACAGATTGCAGCCGGTTAGAAAAGGAAATTCCACTAGTTAAAGAGAGACGACATAGTTGTCAATGGGAGAAATGCAGCTCTTCTATACAAGAACTATGAAACTATGAGGCAACGCCAGAATTATTTGCTTCCATGTGGTAAAACAAATGATGAATAACGTCAGGCTCATTGTTGCTACTGTGAAGATCATCAGTAACGAGAAGACTGGTAGATACAGAAAAAGTTAACTGGATATGTTTGAGATCGATTCTTACCTACTTTTCATTTTACCACCCACATGTACTATATAGTACGTACATGTATATATTAATAACTGTAACTGATATTGCTAAATAAATTTACAGGTAAAATGAAAATCTTTAGTTGAGTATGATGTACTGGTCTGCTGAGAATCCACATATCCCGCACGCTGAGCACCAAGACACCCCTCCATGACTAAAAAAATGGTGTTTGGTGTGCAGTTTCAGGAATACGTACAGTGGGTCCAGTCTTCTTTGAATCAACAGTGATTAGTTTATCGTGGCTTCATGCAAATGTTTTACGACGAACTGACACCAGAAGAAAGACTATACTCCTACTTCCAACAAGATGGGGCCACATGCCACACTTGGAACGAATCCCTGGCGTTAGTGCATGAACTGTTTACAGAAGAGCGCACAGTACGCAAAGGGTTGTGGCCCCCTCGTTCCCCGTATTTGTCCGCCTGTGAACAGGTGTATGCAAATAACCCCCATACCCTGGCTGAACTGCAGCAAAACATTACCAACATCATCCGGAGCATCACCCGTAAAGAGCTACAGGCTCTGTCAGCCAACACGCTGCGAAGTGCGCAGAAGTGTCTCGACGTTAACAGGGGCCACTTTCAGCATCAGGTAAGTCAGTGTTCACATTTCTCTACTCTTTCCTACGTTCCTTTCTGCCGATATCCGGTATTACCACGCCGGGCTACTTTTATGTGGGCCACTCTGTACTTAGTTAACGGCAACAAGGATATTACCAGTATGGATATTATCTTTCAAACGGTATAATGTTGGTCAAATAGATTAATGCCACTTGCCTCGAGCAATTATAACTGAACGCAGTTCTAACTGGCGGTTGACCTTGATGGCTTTTCTGGCGCTTACTGTCCCCCAATCATTTGCAGGGGGCGTGTGGTCCGATGGGTGTCAACAAACCTGTTTGTCTATGCAATAAACTCAGTTGCGAAGTAAAAGCTGAAGGGATCACATCGCACTCCCGAAGCAACGTTGCCAAGCGTACTTCTGCAGGCCCGTAGCCCCCCCCCCCCGGCACTGCCGTCAGCCCCCCTTGACATTAGGTAAACTACATATTTTGCATAATTTGTTTGCAGTAAAGAGTGAACTCACAACTTTAAGGATATTCCACAGAATATGAACAGTATCTATTACATTCGCTCATTTTGTTTATGAGCAGAAGTAGCTGCAAGTATTTAGAATATTCTCTAGACTTCAGAAATTACTTTCTAAGGGAGCTTCTTTATCTGTACCTTCACTGTTCCTGTTGCGACCTTCCCGTTTACACAGAAATCTGTGACTTTGATGTCATCATGTAAAATCCCTCCGCATCTGCGTCAAAGATCAACAGCTCCCAAGTTTTGGGAAGGAAGGGGAGTTTAATTGCTTCGGCCGGGGGTGGAATATAGACGGTGTTAAAGGCGGAGCTACTGCGGAGCATGCGCACTCGTCTGGTCCTCCTCGAACATCCGGTTACGCTTACGGTGCTGTGGACGTTATAATGCAGAAGGCCTTAGAAAGTTCGCTTCGCGGGCTTACAGCAGACAACAATATGGGGGTGTGTCTGCGAGAACCAATCAGGTCCGCGAATGAGCGAGCCCGGTTGCCACAGCTAGCTCTCGCTGCACCCTTCTGGAAGAGTGAATGACCTCTGCCTCTTGCTACCTCGGCCTGTTTGTTCGGCTGAGGAGCAGACGACACGAGAGTATCGGCAATAGTGTGCGAGCGACGTCTGCTGTTAGCCCGCGAAACGCTCTTTCTAAGGCCTTCTGCACTATAATATGAAAGGGCAAAGTGGAGATTCTTTTACAAGAAAATAGGGTGTCAGCTGTGTAGCATATGGTTGTACAGTTCGATCGGGAACAAATTTATTGAGACAGGTATCACTTCGTAGGTTTCCGAAGGACGTAGAGAGACGAAACCTATTGACACAAGCAGAACGAAGATAGGATTGGTACCCGGAAAGGATTTGTACTGATTGCATTTTGTTACAAACATGTTGATCGTTTATCTGCGTATTGTGTTGTAGTGAAAAGCACGCCTCTTAGTGAGGTTTCAAACCAACGCGACACGGGACAGCAGTGGTTCGTACCGAAGTGACAAGCGACACAGGCTCATTTAGTCTATAAATAAGCATTTACCGCTCATGGGAAATCTGAGCGACACGTGCAGCTTGTCGTGTCGCTTCGGTTCTAAAAATGTTATTGATCACTGAGGATTCACCTTTAAGTGGCACGGAGATTACACACCGAAGCGACAAGCAACAACCCCTTTACTCTAAAGGAAACAACTCACCTTGCATAGGAGTACAACAGACCGAGGCGACACGATGAATGCCGAATGGTACTCTGAAAACAGTCCAGTCCAAGCGACACGTGCATTTTCTCGTGGTGAATTGGTTCGAAAGGAAGCTTTCAGACTGCAGCGATACGTCTCTCTAAGAAACCAACATTCAAAAATAAACAACACCTTCCGAATTAAAGAGACGCGACAAATTGCAGGTGTCGCTTGTCGCTCGAAATGGGCCGTTTTATCAATACCGTGCATTGTGTTGCCCCGGCCTGTTATTTGCGCAGGCGTGACTGGTGAATGGTTTGCTTTAGATCGAATGCTTCTGTGCGAAATCCCGATATCGCTTGTCGCTTCAGTGTGAAAACTCCCTTGTTGTTTGAAGTATATAAATAAATAAATAAATAGGTTTTCCCTAAATCCCTCACGCGGAAAGGCGACGTTGAAAGCACATATTTACTAGCATTTGTTATGTGTCATTTCATTACTTCTGCAGATTTGTTCGTCGTGCGTGTACATGAGATACTTGTATGTAGTATGGTATACAGACAAATCATATTTTAATAATCTGCTCTGCAGTTGATCATCCGACGGATTCTAGACGTTCACTCCTTCATAGTAGAACTTTAACAAATACCATTCTTGACTATCGTCGCATAACTGATGAAAACAAGCGCCCATTTCTTACTTCGTATGCCGGTGAATCTGCACTGGCAACAACGGTGACTGGCCTAAACCGGAAGTTCCGGGGGAACCGGGCAAGACCTCACCAATGTTTATGTTTACGTTTATAACACGGCCTATACTAGGCACTGTGATTGAATATTGTGCATTTTTTGTGTGTGATATAAATATCTGTATAATAATGCAGTGTGTAAGGGATGATTTCAGTACCAGTCAATTAACACTTCAGGAGATGTTTTAAAAGATGTAGAAAAATGTAGTATTTGTGTAATATATGATATTTATAAATTAATGAGCACCACACACACACACATAATTTAGCTTCATTTAATACTGTTAATTTGTTTAAAAAGGGACTTCGTTTACAAAGCCCCCCTGATAGCCCGTGAGCCCCCTCTGGAGATCAATTCTAGATACGGGCCTGCGTTCAGGACCGCGTGACCATAAACCCCCGCTGATATCTGGTGCCGACAATACCGTTCCCTGAGACCGCACTCTTTCTTTACAGTACGTTTTGTAACATGTGGTGGACCCAACGCTTTTGTTTCTGTTTCGTCACACGAACAAAGTTCGGTACCTTGTGACTCGAAAATATCCGACCTCAGTCGAATAAAATTCAACTGATAGTTGATTCGCTGTTTCCAAGCGTTGAGTTGCGTTAAGTAGAGCATATATCGTACTCAGCACGACGAGGATTACACGAAAACAGGTTTAAATTCAACTTATACGACTCTCCACGCAAAATGAATCCAGGGTTACGGAAACACTGCGTGATAGCCACAGTGGTATTGGCGTATGTAGTTCTCTACATAAGTTACAGCAGAATTAGGATCTTGTCTCGACGTGTGGTTCCATATTTCACAGGACAAAAACATTTCTCTGGTAAGTAAACACGTACCAATCTTAAGTCAAATTGGACGACACTTGCAGTAAAATAAAAATTCACGTGTGTACACATAGATGGAGTCAAGGGTAGAAAAATGCAGGGCACCCAGTCGCCATGGCCCTTGAAAACTTTCACCTGGCGCCTGAATTCTCAAATTCAGTTCTAACATAAATATATATTACGAGTTCCCTCATGGAAACTTCCATTACCTTTTTCTAAAATAACGAGTACAGTCTGTTTTTTGGTTTTCTGTATCACGTGTATCATTAAATCAGAATAATAAACACGCCATTAGATAAATTTGTGCAGTGTTGCTAGCCAAATTTTAAATTTTCGGCGATATGTAAAACCTTTTTTGGGAAGGCCACTCCTGAGCAAAAATGAATTGGGTTTAATCCATTCTTGTATTAGAGTTAATAAAATAAATATTTTAAGATCATATTTCAAAATGTGTAGCTTACATTCACAACTTTTGACTCAACCTGAATCTACATGAAGAATATAGTTTCATATCTAATATACATTTTAAATAAATCTACGTTTGAAATATATTTATAGTTATGTCTAGTCTTGAAGTTTCTTCATTTCCCAGTTCTACCCGTGCTTCATTTAGTATTGTGAAGGGGCTAATTTTGGGTAAATTTAATCTTAAATATTTCTCTTATTCGGAAAAACAGCTTCACCAAATTTTAATAATATGATGAGCCCGAAGAGTGTGTGTGCTTCAAATTTCAGATTTCTCCTCCGTCCCCCATTTGGGGATACAGAGCATCAAACTTTTGATTTTTTCAAAATTTTCAATTTTTGAAAGCTTATAGAAAAAAAGGGGTCCTAGGTACCTCAAAAGTTTAACAATTTTCGGACTTACCCGGCACCGCACAGTAAATATAAGAAATGTGGTTAAGGTGTCTCGCCTCCATCATGGCTATTTTGTGCCCCAAAAATGAGAAATTATGAAAACATTTCTATCGGGTTTATTGTAGTTTAGGATGGACATTACTAATCAGGAAGCAAAAAGAAAGAACATTTTTTAATTTTTTTTCTTTTTAATCATTACATTTGGAATTGTAGACCAGAAGTTACAGCGATTTTCGTAAAGGTCTGAAAACGCTAAAATCACAGCATGCGGTTGATTGGAAATGGATGCGATCCAAACGCAAGCCTGAAGAATTTTTTTTAAGTTGGTTTTGAACACTTGAAATATGTAGAAATACGTGATTAATATATTCATATTTTTAAAAGTGGTGAGGTGACACGGGTTGATACATTAATACGAAATTTAATGTATCTCTTTTTATATATGAATGGTATAGTATATGGAGCTTTCATTTTAAATACTATTTTTAGTGGAGTGCAAAAAACTATAGTCCTTTCCCCCCTTTTTTGGCAATAATTTTCCAATTTTTTCCCTGTTTACAGGAAAATTTTTCCCTATTTTGTCCTTTTCAGAGACACTTTGAAATCCGGTCTCTAGTAATGACCAATCCTCGCAGAATTCTGCTGTTTCACTGTAGCTGTGAGGTCAAATGAAAAAAAATTGCATGTGTTCATACATTGCTAGTATCAACAAATACACCATATGTAATGAAAAATCTAAATTGGTGGGTGTCTGGGTGATTTGATGGGGAATGAGTCACGCCAAAAATATGGTACATTCTATTTCTCCAAAGTCTAAAACACAAGAATGTTGTGTCTTCATGGTATTTCTAGTTTTTAAGCACATGTGTTGAAATTCGCGAAAATCCACAGTTCGGATGTTATGACAAATTTCTTATTTGGGCATGCGGTTTTTTATTTTATCTTATTTTAAGAACCTAAAATAACTTTTCAGAACCTAAAAATCTGAGGTCTAATCATTACATTTAATAAGTGCAATAAATACATACATAGTTTCTGCTTCGGGTTCAATTTTTTAATAGATCATATCTTATTTAATAATAGCTGCAATTACATTGGAAGAAGAAGGAATCACGAGTAAAATAAGGAAGCTGATGCCTACCGCCACAAATCGCACTCCACATAATGAATTTCTTCTGTATAATAGGGTTAGTAAATGCGGCAGCACAACAACACTCAAGCTAATAACGATGTAAGTCTTGCGATGATTTATTCACTAATTATTTAACAAGAACTAGTATGTGTTGACATGCGAAACAACGTAAAACTAAACCTTTGTAGGCCTAATCCATGTGGTATTAGACAATTGCGGAAACAATTTGGAGCCATGTTCATTGGGTAAACAAGATAAGACTCCACGGATACTAATCAGAAAACGCAAAGTAAACAAGTTTTTGATTGATTTGCTTTTCTTTTACCAAGTGTTTAACAATATTTGTCAGGTTTGTTTTCTTCTATTTTTGTACGGTTGCTCAGTTTCTACGTATTGTTATTATCATGTTATCTATTTTTCATTCCTCTACTATATTTTCAAGATTTAATGCAATATGTAGGACGTTGTAAGTTGGCAATTGCGTTTAGAGAAATGCCATATCTTTACAATATAAAAATAAAACAAGCAGTAAAATCAGAATAACTCTTACTCTGTAATTATGTTAAACAACGTACTTACAGCCTTCACCAACAGACTATTGACAGCATGTGTACGTGTAGGTCATCAAAGCGAACAAATTCTCTTAACGAAGCTTCCCTGTTTGATTCGGTATAAGCGACATTTCATCCAGAAGGTATGCAGCCCATACATTGTAATTTGTGGTTGACACTGACGGATTAATTACAATATATATATCAATAGTCTATAAATAAAGGGTGTGTTTGAATAAATCATGTAGTAAAGTAATTTTAGTTTAAGCGAAATTTACAAGTTACATCTCGGTATAGTCTCGATTTTACATGGCCGCCTGTATCGCATCGACGCCTGATAAAAATAATCGGGTTATAACGCAAAAGCGAAAAATTAAAATGATAAAATCTTCTGCATTTACATTTTTTTTTAAAAAAATGAAAGTAAGGAAATAGTCTTGTTATGGACGACGAAACATTAGCTGAGAAGTTGGTACACAATGGTAAGTGATTCAAAAAAAATAACTGACGTTTTATTTTCCAGATTGGGACAAATCAATAACTTCACAGCTATCCATTCAGATATTTATAGCACACGGCGACTATCGGATGATGAACAACTAAAATTTATACAGGAATTGCATGATAACTACACGACAAATCCTAGAAGTCTAAGTATTGATCGCCATATATATTACATCAACTTCACCAGGTAAATACAAGTTTTAAAAACAAAACTTTTTAAAAGTACAAGTTACGAATCCAGTACTTAAGTTTCTACTTAAATAGTAACTTCAATTTGGGCACGTTGGAAGCTACGTACATAGCTTGTCGTAGCAAAATTCTCGGGCCCGCTGCTGTGAGAAATGTTTTTCTTATGGACACTTAGAAGCACTATCTCTGCCAGAAAATTCAGAACCACCATTTACGGAAGAGATGGAAGAAAGAAAATCAACAGAACAAATTTCGTCCTTGAGAGATTAAGAAACAAAAGGCTACAATTATGTAATGTAAAGTTTAGGAAAGGGTAACAGAATCTGAAGGTACCGAACATTGGGAAATGAAGCAGAGATGTGTATTCGATTACGTAGACTTTCTGCTCCTCCAAGTTAATTGCGACGATAAGAATGAATGCTCAATTTGATTAAATTAGTGAAGAAACTAATTGGACTGCCTGATTGGGTAGCAGCACCCTCCAAATGCTTTTGCTAAAAAATCTGGTGGATCTATAAGAATATATGTATCTCGGAAACTACATAATATTTTTCCACAAGCAAAATTTTCATCCAATTAATAATTCAACTAATACACTGCTGGGGTAAAAATATATTCTCATACTACTCAGCCTACCCTACCTACCCTTCAGGATGAAGTTACTGAAGACATTCTGTACATACATCCCTTGAAAATGCGGAGTTAAAAAAACAATACCAAATATATGGAAACCATTTCAGTATTCCAATAGCAATTTGAAAACATCAGCGAGACAGATTATCTTGTTTCTAATTTTATTTCACGTAATTTTTCAATCTTTGTAACTTAATGGTGCCAAAGTGGATAAATCTGACGAAGTACACAACAGAACGAAAACCAACTCCAGCTTTTGCACGGAATTCATAGTGCTGCACTATCCAATAAATTACGGACGCTCCATATATGAATATTATGATGATAATACATGTATCTTATATGATAATGTGATCAAGAAATCAAACTCCTAAAACAAATAAACACTGTTAAATTATAATACTTCTATAAAATAAAATAAACCGCCTAATGATTTTTCAGGCATGGCTACAGGCAGCCGATTTATATTAATGTTATAAGGAATCCCGTCGATCGCATTGTATCTAGCTTCTTCTACCATCGAAACTCGACGATGGAATCTCGTAAAAAGATTATGGCACCCCTGGGTGAAGGACCTGAGACTTGGTATCAAAAGAATTTCACAGCGTGCGTCCTCGGTGGAGATCGTGAATGTCGATTTGCTACAGGAGATACCAGAGAAACTATTGTTTCCTTCTTCTGCGGATCAGAAGACAAATGTCTGTAAGTATATTTGTTCCGTAAATGACATGCTCTCCATCTAATCTTTCTCTGAATAAAGATACAGTTCCTTCGGGGAGAAAAGCAGGTTCTTTCGATAATTGTTTTATGGCAGAAGGGGTTTCGTATATGAGGGTACTCAGGGACACAGTGGATGAAGTAATCCAGTTTGTAGGTGTTACGGTGTACTGTAAAGGGTGTATGAGAAGTGGCGTACTTCGTCAGCAACCACGCATTGGTAGGCGCAGAGAGATGGTCATCGACAGGGAACGCCGCAGTGTTCCACGACTAATGGGTAGAAAACATATTTGTCCGGTATACATTTAATAATATTATAAAATATAATTTATAATAATAGATGCATTTATATATAAATATTACGTACACGTTCAATCAAAAGAAATCATTCACTGACAGCGCATGAAGGAAAAAAAATCTAACACGATTAATTAGAATTATAATTTCTTTATTCATGGGCGAAGTTCAGCCTGTGGCTGCTCTACCACTTAACCCGCAAAATCTACTACAATAAAACAGACAAAATGAAATTACTACTATAACATACGAATTCCATTACATTTTCGCTTCTAAATATTTCAGTAATTAACACACTAAAAAGATAAAAAAACAATTTTTCTCATTCACACACATCAAAATGTTCATCTTGGGTTCGAATCTGCTCATTTTTTGTTTTGATTTCAACGTAAGCATGCTGAATCTAGTCATGTGTACTGAGGATTTGTCCTTGCTCATGTAGAAGTACTTTTGTTACTGCCTTTTTAAAGCTGTTATATGTCGCACACGAGGTAACATCTGGTGGCAGCGCATTCCAACAATATGCAGAAGCAGCTTTGAAGGATGACAGGAATATGGATTTTGAGAATCTGTCCATCTATCTATACCGCGTGTTTCAGAAATAATTACGGGTTACACAATTTATTGCAAGTAAACTATTGAACTTTCGTTAATGAAACCAGTCCAGAACGAAACAGGAACGTAAATGCGTGTATCTTTTGTTAAGCTGAGAGATCACATTCCTGCTCTAGGCGACACTCACATCACACACAGTGTTTTGGTCCCCAGGATCACCGAACATTACACCGTGTGACTTCCTCTTGTGAGGTGGGGTTTCGTCCCACCGATGCGGCGTGATATCCTAGACCTATGGGAACGTATCATCTCTGCGATAGATACTATCGACAGGCCCATGTTCATTCGAGTGTGGAAAGAAGTACTTTCGTGTCGATGTGTGCAGTGTCACCCGTGGTGAACACATTTGTAGGTTGAAAAAAAACTGACTTCCTCGTTCGTTCTGGACTGTTTTCATTAACGCAAGTTCGATTTACTTGCAATAAATTTTTATAACCCCTCAATTATTTCTGAAACACCTGGTATTGAAAGCACATTTGTCGCCAAATATTTCCAAACAGGTGAATGATTGAACCATGAATATATATATGTTTACCAAAATGCAATGATGCTAGATACGGGTTAAAATTCCTATCATGTCCGAAAAGTATAGTGTGGAATCAGCTGCTTATAAACTGCAGACTGGAGAGATATGAAAACTAATAATTATGATATCAACAGATTAATACTGGCACCGTGCCTCATTGAGCCTCGGGTTCAGGCGAGACAGAGTGTAAAAATAGGTCTAACAAAGACTAGATATAGCGATCAAAGGTGGAGTTTCATAGTTCGTACAGCAAAATTTAACGCCTCATTTTACATTAAACGCAAAGAAGATGAAGAAATCAAAGATTCTGTTGATAAAAACATTTCACTCTGTTTCCTGTTTTTATTACAATCCTTTCCTTAAAATGATTTCTTCTTTTTTGGAAGTGTAGTTGTTTGCAACGTAAGCCTTGCATGACCTGTTATTTGAATTATTAACACAATATTGATTTCCACTGCAGTCCGGATCATGAAGAATAGAAATGAAAAACATACAAATTTAACTCTATATTTCTATTACGTATGTGTAAGAACTGGCCGTACAGTGGACCAAGTTAAACATTTCCATTTCCTCAAATCAGGCTTCATTTTTTAAATGAAGAATTCAACTGCATTTTGTATGAAAACATTCGAACCACTATCAGAGCAAGAAGAAAATTGAAAAGAAAATTAATAACTAGCCCTGGTTGTTGTATAGATATCAATATTGAACTCTTGTAACTAATTTTGAATTTTATTTACATATTTACATTATTCCTGAGTAAATAAAAAATAATCGATCAGGCAATTCGATTATCGATGGCGGGGAAAGAACTTCCGGTTTGACCAAATCCCCAATGTAAACAAGTGGGATACAGATTATCTTCGAGTTCATTTTGTTACAAAAGATCGCATACCGACTGGATCGCTTGAAATTTGAAAGCGATAAAGATAAACGAAAGTACGTATCTGGAAAAACTGAAGTTCCCGGATCCTTTAGATGCAGGTGTCACGAGCCGGCAAAAGGGACAAAATACTAATATTTTCCAAGACAATATTGATCTTCTACCAACAGTTTCGTGCTAAAACTTCTGCAGGTTGAAATAAACCTTACATAAATTATGAAAATTGGAATGTATAATTTTCGACATTGTGTATTCAAACACAACCCCTTTAATTTTATCATATGGCTTAGAGAGATTGTCGTCAGAAATTTTTGTAGGAGGTAAAGGCCTTTAATAAAAGTAAAATAGTAGTAATAATAATTACGACGGTTATAAATGTTATTGTACAATAACTAATTACTAAACTAATTATGTATACAAATTTTATTCGAAATTTATTACTATTATTTATTCATGCTATTCGATCCACAAGCCGAGTGAATATCCAGTACAAGTTTTTTCCATTAATTCTGTAGTTACAATACTGAAATGCACAGTTATTGTATCTTATTATTAACTTTTGCAAGTGTCGTCCAAGAAAAAAAAAG
Source organism: Lepisma saccharinum (assembly GCF_977018435.1). Classification (NCBI taxonomy): domain Eukaryota; kingdom Metazoa; phylum Arthropoda; class Insecta; order Zygentoma; family Lepismatidae; genus Lepisma; species Lepisma saccharinum. The sequence continues at coordinate 28,965,933 of NC_139255.1, forward strand.
ATGTTAAAATACAATTTATTAATAAAGTTTACATTGTGACCTCACATAAAATTATCATTTTTCGAATTATGAATGATTATAAACAGTTCCAATTTCTAAATTTAGTTAACACATGTGCGTTAGACAATTATTATCTTCGACTATAGAGCCTATTCTCTCGTGTTTGTGTCCAGTCTTCTCGCTTTACTGCCTGAATTCTCTGATTTTTCCGTATCGGATCTGTCTGAAAACGGTGCACAGATACTTGAGAAAAAAATATTTGTTCCCAACCTTGTGTTGTAACCAAAAGCCATAACATGATTGTCGCCTTTTCTTAAGACACTGCCTTTACTCAATGTTATTCATATCAAAACCGGAAGTGAAGTTCCCGCCCGCGCCAAGGAAGCATATAAATGTAAACATTCGGTGAATAACACTCATATGATGTTATGTTCCTTCGTATCTTTAATTCAGTTTATTTGTTCGATTTCATAAGGTGAAAAAATATTTGATTTGTGTTAGAAATGTATAAATGTTAATCTTTCATTGCAGATTGATCAATAACCAAGCAGCACTACAGCGTGCCAAGTACAATATAGAAATGTATTACTCTGTGGTGGGTGTCCTGGAAGACTTGGAGAAAAGTATGTTCGTATTTGAGAATTACGTCCCTCGGTTTCTCAGATTCATGCGAAGGGAATACAACAACACAAGTGAGTTTCTTTCGTACATGATTACGCATTGAGGTTACGTCCGCATCAACTGTAAATTTCTCGGGCGGGGGGGGGGGGGGGTATTTGAGATATTCTATTTTGTACTATATACGTTCGGTTATTCAATGTGATTTCACCTCTTAGCTTTTCGCTGTGCGGTGAGTGGTTCTCGGGAATCAGTACAAAAGGAAACGGCGATATTCAGAATTGACGAAATTCATTCATGGCTGTCGAATTTACACAAATTGGTATTACTGAAACACTCCATGTCTATATCTTAAATGCAACATGAAACAAATGACATCTATCGGCGGGGATACATTTCATCAACTCCTCCTGCAAGTTCTTCACGACCCCCTGAATCTTGTCCTGTGAAATAGCCCAATCTCGTCTCGGATTGTAAATTTCAAGTTCCGAAAACACTCTAGACGTCGGAAGAGAACTTTCATTTTGAGATATTGCCAAAGAAAATAGTCTACGCCTGTGAGATCTGGAGACTAGGGATGGCCAGATCCGGATCCTAGCGGATCCGAAATCCGGATCCGGTTGGTTCCGGATCCTAAGGATCCGGATCCTAAAATTTTTCGGATCCGGAATTTTCAGATCCGGATCCGGATCCGGATCCAGAACTTTCGGAATCCGGATCCAGAATTTTTGGATCCGGATCCAGAACTTTCGAATCCGGATCCAGAATTTTCGGATCCGGATCTGGTACTTTTGGATCCGGATCCGGAATTTTCGGATCCGGATCCGTTTTGCCATCCCACATGCGCTTCTTTGGAAAGTAAGAATGTGCTTATAACATATTGTTACCTGCTAATATACATATATATATAATATACATACATACACATCTATATATAGTGTGTGTGCGCGCGTGCGCGATTTGTAATTAATTAATACACTTACAAGGGAGGTCTAAGTCTCCCCCTCCGATTTCCATGAAACTTGGCAGGTGTATAGAGGTCCCCCCTCAAATGTCAAGATGAGGAGAAATTGAAGTGGGGATCTGACCCTGAAACCACGTAAATATGGCATAGGAAGAAACAGGGGGCATAGGGCCTCTCTATACAGCTGTCAAATTCCATGGGAATCGGAGGGGGACACAGGGGTCAGATGATCCCCACGTCAATTTGTCCTCATCTTGACATTTGAAGTGGGTTTTGCCCCCCTAAAACAGCTTTTTAGCCGAAACCAAAAAAAAACACGTATTTCTTCCTTTGGGCCCCTCTATACACCTGCCAAATTTCATGGAAATCGGAGTGGAGGACAGGGGTCAAATGCCCACTTCAATTTGTCCTCATCAAAACAAGTATTTCTTCCTTTGGGCCCCTCTATACATCTGCCACGTTCCATGGAAATCGGAGGGGAACACAGGGGTCAGATCCCCACTTCAATTTGTCCTCATCTTGACATTTGAGGGCCGGACCCTGTGGCTAAGTGGTTAGCAACGTCAGGGACCCCGGGTTCGAATCCCGCTCGGGCAGGGTTGTTTGTGAATGTCCATTCATCACTTTCATCATATCATCACTCATCCCCATCTTCGCAAATTAGCCAAGAGGCACAAAACGCGAAGTAAAAAAAAAAATCAATCAATTGACATTTGAGGGGATTTTGCCCCCTAAAACAGTCTTTAGTTGAAACAAAAAAACACGTATTTCTTCCTTTGGGCCCCTCTATACACCTACCACGTTTCATGGAAATCGGAGGGGAACACAGGTGTCAGATCCTCACTTCAATTTGTCCTCATCTTGACATTTGAGAGGGTTTTGCCCCCTAAAACAGTTTTTTAGCTGAAACAAAAAAACACGTATTTCTTCCATTGGGCCCCACTATACACCTGCCAAGTTTCATGGAAATCGGAGGGACACAGGGGTGAGATCCTCACTTCAATTTGTCCTCATCTTGACATTTGAGGGGGTTTTGCCCCCCTAAAACAGTTTTTTAGCTGAAACAAAAAAAAAACACGTATTTCTTTCTTTGGGCCCGTTTATACACACACCTGCCAAGTATCATGGAAATCGGAGGGGGACACAGGGGTCAGATCCTCACTTCAATTTGTTCTCATCTTGACATTTGAGGGGGTTTTGCCCCCTAAAACAGTTTTTTAGCTGAAACAAAAATACACGTATTTCTTGCATTGGGCCCCACTATACACCTGCCAAGAATCATGGAAATCGGAGGGACGCAGGGGTCAGATCCTCACTTCAATTTGTCCTCATCTTGACATTTGAGGGGGTTTTGCCCCCTAAAACTGTTTTTTTAGCTGAAACAAAAAAACACGTATTTCTTCCTTTGGGCCCCACTATACGCCTGCCAAGTTTCATGGAAATCGGAGGGGACACTTAGATAACCTCCCTTGTTAGTCTTACACTTTGTAATTATATAACACTGCATATATTATAATGTTTTATTTTAATTTGTAAAACTGTAACTGTAGAACAATTGTATAATTTTTGTATAACATTTCTATCTTGTTATATGTGTTAAAGGTCTCATCCTGGAATGGAATGTCTCACATTTATGTGTGTTTTCATTTCCAATACATTCGAATGAATACATATTCGTTTCAATGGCATTTACAAAATCACCTCTGACATTTTATGTTAACCAAGTAAGATTATTTTTGTGCACGAGTGTGTTAGCCGATGCGTAGCAAAGTATTTTAGGAACAACACTTGAAAAAATTCTTGTAGGACTAACTAATGAAAAATTTCTTTGTAATCGAAGATCATAATACCTTTTAAGGTGTGGTAATATTATAATGGGATTGAGATACGAAACTCCCGGATCCGGAACTTACGGATCCGGATCCAGATCCGAAAGTTTCGTACCCGGATCCGGAATTTTCGGACCAGGATCCGGATCCAGATCCGGAACTTTCGGATCCGGATCCAGATCCGAAACTTTCAGACCCGGATCCGGATCCGGAACTTTCAGACCCGGATCCGGATCCGGAACTTTCGGATTCGGATCCAGATCCGGAATTTTCGGATCCGGATCCAGATCCGTAACTTTTGGATCCGGATCCGTTTGGCCATCCCTACTGGAGACCTGGTTGGCCAAGTGATATCGTCTAATCTTGACATCAGTCGACTTGGAAAAAAACTACGTGCGTTTGGCTAATGAGGTATGGGTTGTAACCCACCTTTCTGGAGCCATGTTGTTTAAAGAATTAATTACTTTTGCGGGTCTGGCAAAATCAAGTTTTCAAGCATGTTTGCCAAACTGCTCGGTGGTCTATGTTCAGGTTTTGCATGAAGACAGTCAGTGTAAGGTGCTGTTTGAAACGTAACGGAAATTTTGCGTAGTCACAGATCCATTCAAACGAAAGTTCTCTAAACAAACATTACCAGAGCATTCAAAATGAATTGTGCAAAAGTCTCACTTATATCTGAAACCACAGCTGCTGAATAAATTTCAGTTTTTTATACAGATGGAACTTATAATGCAACTTCATAATGAGGGGCATATGTTATGTGTCCATCCAGCTGGGGACTTTGATGTAGAGCTACACAGACTCGTTGAACATGGGTATTTTAGGTGGATCGTGTTTCATATCGATGACTGATCCTGTTCGTCATCACGATTTCACTCACTGAGAAACCGTCAATCAGTGTGGAACACGGAAATAGATCGTTTCGAAGGCGTCATCTCTTAGGCTTTCCTTTCACGCAGGACTCCACAACTTGAATATGCACCTGCACTGGCCAATGATTCATGGCAAGCTAAATTGGATACTTATATGCTTCTTTTGGGTAATACAGATAGCGCCAATGCACAATGCACATTCCTCTCTCTGAAGTTACTGCGCTGTTACCGGAGGACCACCCTGTAAATGTAACAGATTAATACGTACTTTTACTATCGACTATCGAGAAAAATAATTTACTTTATCTTGTGAGGTCATAATATCCACACTTGCACATTTACGTTTTCGGTATTTGACAAAGGCGGTGGGTAACGAGAAAACATTTGATGTTAGCTTATTCATTCAATTAGCGAAGTTGCATAGCTACTGTTGGTTAGCAAGGTGATACTTCTATTGTATTTTTGCTTTATTTTCCGTCCCATTCTATCAGTTTTGGCTAATACCACAATAAGGATTAATGATGACAGCATGAAATTGATGATGAGGCAGACAAAGCATTTCTGTCATATCTGGCTAATCGTGACGTACAGGACGAATTATGAATAGACGACTTCTATGAAATACATGTCCAGGCCTTCATACACTGGAACCGTGCCGGTGCCGAAGTCGTGAGTGGTGTACCCACCGATGCGGCTAGAAAAACTGTTCAAATGAGAGAATTAATAAATTTTATCCAATTTGCTTCACTTTCAGAGAGAAAAATACAAAACGCTACACCGCACCAAGAACCGACGGAAGAAGTGAAAAACCGACTACGGCAAAATATAACGTCAGACATGGAGTTGTACGATTTTGTAGTGCAACGGCTAAATAGGCAGTTTAACGCCTTAAAGTCACGTGAAAAACGACATTTCAATGCTCTAGAGCCAACAGTGGTTTAAGTGGGGAAAACGTGATCTTCCAAACAAGGACAACGAAATCTGTGTCCTGAGACCAGTGAGGATTGTCTGCTTCCATCTGGCATAGAAAAATACATCAATAATGTCAAACAGACTCGTGGCTCCCACTGTGAGGATCTTCATTAATAAGGAGAAAATATTATTAAGTGTAGCGCTAAGATATGTAGAAAAGCCTACAAGGGACTGTTAGAAATCGACTCTTTAAGTACTTTTCAATTTGCCGACGCACATGTAATATATGCACACATACGTGTGTAACTATAGCCTTGATAAGGGAATGTTGAATAAAGAATAAAATTGCAGTAAAATCTTGGATGTGTTAATCGACTTGAGCTGTTCTGAAATCAACATGTCACACCTCATTTTCACATATTTCTACGTTTTTTATATTTATCTATTTATTTATTATTATTTGTAAATATGTGGTCACTCATTAAATTGATTGATTGAGTTGATGTTTAAAGTCCACTTTATGCACAGTAAGGCTAATCGGGACTGGGCCTACAGTTTAAAGTGGGATTCGAACCACTATGTTCCTCCACTGGATATCGAAGCCGGGACCCGGTTACTCATTAAACTGCTGATATTTTCTTGTTGATTGATTGATTGATTGTTTTAGTTTATTTTACTTCGCGTTTTGTGCCTCTTGGCAAATTTGCGAAGATGGGGATGAGTGATGAAATGATGAAATTAACAACCAAGCCCGAGCGGGATTGGAACCCGGGACCCTTGATATATACTATATATGTGTGATTCCAGACAGGTTGTGAAATTTCCGGAGGTTCTTTATCTTGGTTGAAAAATACATGTTTTGTTGACTGATTAATATTATCTAGGAAATTGTATAATGTTCGTCAAAGAGATATAGAAACGCCCCAGGATTCAGCCTCAAGTCGTCAGACCTCATTAGCGTCATGCAGCTTGTCACGTACATATATCACATTCAGTATGCCGAAGATAACTTGACAACACGTTCCAAATTTACTTGGTACGATTTTCCAAGCAAAATGGATCGACATATACGAAGATACTGGAAGATAGCTATAGTGATATGGACGCTCACAATTCTCTATATGGCTCACACCAGAGTTAAGAACCAGTCTACATATGATGCTCCACATTTTAACCGAAATGAACAATTCCCTGGTAAGTAATAAGTATTTGTCTTAAGTCAAAGCGCACTACACTTGCAGTACAGAAAGACCAAAACGTTGAAAACATAAATATCACATTAAATGGTTGGGAGTTGAGCCTCCTCCTCAATTATAGGGTAATAGGGTTTCGACCTACATTTTAAAGTGGGAACCGAGTGTGCTGGTCGTGTGGCAGCGTGAATTGTATCTATGTGTTAACACATCGAGCGGGTATTTCGAACAGATTATTTTCAAATGTCCTGTGAATTCCAACGTATGGGACACACACCCTGTATTCTTCCACGGTGTGAATACATACATTTCCAAAACTTAATCACAAAATGCATGACTGTAACGATGCCATCCTTCCGCATGTTTACCTATTACTTGGAGCTGTCGGACTAAACTTTGTTTTTTATGGATGATGAAATTCGTATCCGCCGCTCAGTGGTTGTGTCCGACATTGCGGAAGAAGTTATCCATCGAATGCAGTTGCCAGCATAGTCCCCTGATCTCAACCAAAAGGAGAACACTTGGGATGATTTTTGGGAGATGTGTAGCTAAGCACCACGAACGATTCCTGAACTCCACCGAGCGCTGCCAGAGAAGAGGTAAGCTTTGTCTCAGGAACTGTTCATCAGCTTTGGTCTGAGCATGCCAGACCAATATATCTCTTATGCTGGGGAAGAGCATATCTCATACTTAGAATGTTAAGCACTCTAATATTACATAATTGGTACCTACACAGAAAAATAAAAGGTTTCCAATTTAGTTTATGCACATTAAATAGATCAATTGAAACACCCATAGATAAGGGTGATTATCTGCGATACAACTATTGGTTTCGTCATGTGAAACTTCTGATCCGATGCATTTTTAAAGCGTCAATAGAAAATGAAGTGTTAAGATACATCAAGTAACACGGTGAAACGCACTTGGATACCTGAATCTAGAATTTCATTCATTTGTGTGTTTCAACGACTGCTCTTTTTGTTTGGTCTTGTTAATATTAGCATTGGTAATATGTTGCTACAGATACGGAAAAAGTTCTCTCAAACAATAAATTGTAAATAACGTTCCAAATGATGAAGAGGTTTTCTCTGGATGTCAGCCAGGTGATTTTCGTATAGGCTTCCGAGCTTCGATAGCTGTCACTCTCTCACGTCAGGATCAATCCCTGAAGATGAGAGTGACGCTCGCTCTCGAAAACTATACGGAAATCACCTGGTTGACATCGCGAGAAAACTTCATTATCACTCGCCGCTAGGAAAGCTTCAAGAATTATTTAAAATTTCAAATGTTAGGCAATATAAACATTGTTTGCTGCATTCCATAGAAGAAAACACTATGCGAAACGTCATTGTGGACAATTATATTTTTAGAATACAAAGTAATTTAGTATTGTTTGAAAAATGTATAAAATATTTGATACACTTTAATAATTATACTTCAATTCAAATTTGAGAAATTACTGTTGTAACTTATCTAAAACTTTCATATTTTCTTATGAATACTTCATGTTCAGTAAAATTTCGTTGAATGATGATAAGAAGAAGATACTCCCATACCTGTCACTTTGTTTTTGTGACCGAATTAATTTTCTACTATTCTTTTAATAGATAATAAATGTAGTGTTCAATTTTTAGCAGCAGTTAAAGATGAGAAGCTCATGACTAAATCAAGGAAGGTGACGTCTACGGCAAAAAATCGTACTATAAACCATTCACTTCTTCTATACAACAGGGTTAGTAAATGCGGCAGCACAACCATGCACAAATTAATGAAAAGGTAAGTATTAAGTTGTTTAGTCTCCATTTCTTTAACTATACAGTGTATGGTCTAGTTTGTTATCTTTCCCGCGCTAGTTATCACTCGACAGTTCCTGTGCCAATCGGAATGATAAAAATGACGTCTGATGTAAACGAGGGGCGAATGGAAATCAGAGAAGCAGCGCTTGCGCATACGCGTTGTTGCCACTTTGCTATTTAATCCCCAATTTTTTATGTCTTATTGAAGATCTTGCTTTGCTCAGTTTTCGAGGTAGTGCTTACTGTTCATTCGTTTAGCTTATCCCTAGCGTGGCCTCCCCTCAATGTGGAGGCGACAGTGGTTTCTGCTAGAAAGGTCAACTTAGACAAGCGCGGGAACAGCAACAGATTAGACCAGGCTTGGGCAATTCGCGTATAGTTGAAGTCCTCTAGAGAGGAAGCCGATCGGATGCGTGTCTAGTTTCTAGCCAGCACCTGTTCTCTGAGAAGCACCGTTGTCACCTTTACCTGCAGTGTTTAGACATCCAACACGAACTGCGACGACGTAACACAAAGTCTCCACATTGTATAAAAAAATAGCATAACACAATAAAACACCCTAGCAAAGATATTATTTTTCTTGTAGTCTACGGTTGTTAGAAGCATGAAAACGCAGTTTGTTGTGACGTTTCAGGAGAATACACGTTCCCTTCATCAGACATTTGATGAAAGATACAGTTATAACAATAAATATAAAACAGACTGATTGTCTCACAGTTAAGCTGATGTATTTTAATAATGTAACATTGTATAACTGATTCTTTTTTGTTTCTTAACCATTGTTATAACTGTATATTTAAACAAACTAAAAATAAATGTCTGATGAAGGGAGCGTGTGCTCTTTTTAAAAGCAACAACAAACTGTGTTTTTGTGCTTGTAACAACCGTAGACTACAAGAGAAATAATTCTACAATGCAAGCAATGGGTACATACAAGAAAACACTAGCAACCTCACGTTATGAAATCTCTAAAGGAACTGAATTGACACTGGGCTCCAAGTGGTTGTCACAGGGAAACTGAACTTTCGGAACTTTATTTGAAGTAAAGTGGCGTTCGAATCAGGACTTCAACTTTACACTTGTGTGCCCTGTGCGGTGGGAGCTTTCCGCCTGCACCTCAAGGCCAGTAAGCTGCAGAGCAGGCGTGGGGCGAGGTACTCGCGAATACGACGATGAGAGCTTTCCCGCCCCTCTTACATTCTTACAACGCTCCAGCATCGCTTCTCGATCTGCAGTGCACACGAGAGCGCTCTTCCACTACTACAACGGACTGACCAGGCCTGGCTTAGACCAAACACGGTATAAGAAATAATCTGAGTTTGCTATGAGGAATAAGTCTACCTGCTACGGATACTAAACGAAAAGGGTCAACTGATAATTCTTTTGGTTACACAACACACTGAACAACTAACTAACTAACTCTCTAGCCTTCTTAAACCCGAAGGTTCATGGCTTCGGCAACACAGGCCTTCCATGTGTCCCTATCTTGAGCAAGATCTAGATACTCTTTTCCATCCCTACCAATTTCCTTTAGGTCCATCTCAACGTTGTCCCTCCATCTTCGTCTTGGCCTTCCTACAGGTTTCCCAACACACTGAACAATGAAGTGAATTTGTATTATAATAAACGATACCAACTCCAAAATTTAAAAATCTAGTCTAGACCGAGACTCGTGTCCTAAAGTCTCCTCTCGTTCAAGATTTTAATAACTATACTAACGTTTTCACTGTATCAAAGTTGCATTACTATACAACTTATTCAGACACACAGATGCGTCTAATTAAATACAGACAGGCTATATTTGTTGCTTAACGAAATATATCGTAAAACTGACAACTGACATGTTCTAAGACGAAACAGTAACTCCAATGACTTCGAGAATGCCACCTTCTGCAGTACTTCGGGCTTGAATTTCGAGAGGAACAGTTGAGGGAAGCATTTGCCTTGTGTCGATGGAAACTAATATAAGGTTCTGAGGTGGTAAGTCGAGCTTTAACGTACTATACCTGCTGTTGGATAAGAATGAGTGATTTGATAAGGGGGGAACATTTTGTACATTTATAATGAAAATTATGTACAATAACGATAATATTTTATTTAGTTTGTATTTTTTAACCAGCTGAGAACTTGTTACACAGTAGTATGTAATTCGAAAGGAATAACTAATGAGTTATATTTTTCAGGTTAGGAGTACTCAATAACTACACTCATATCCATGCAAATACGTATGACAAGCGCCGAGTGTCAGAAGATGAACAATTAAAATTTATACAGCAATTGTATGACAATTACAAGGCGAATCCTAGAGGTCTAAGCTTCGATCGTCACATATTTTATGTAAATTTCACCAGGTAAATGCATATTCATATCTTGTACTAATAATAGCATTTTTTCGTGAATGGTACATTGCAGTTGGGCCGAGCGCACGTGGACTGAGCGCATTCTGTCTGGATGATATTTAAGCGACCGTAAGTTAAGTACACACTTTTGTCCAGACTTCTGACTGAATAACATGTAGTATAAAACACGTTTCAAGGTTGTTCAATTTATTTTAGATCTAGGAATCCATAAATTTATTGGTAGGTTGTCATTTCAAAAGTATTTTGCTCGACGGATATCGGTACCGTCAAATGATATACCACTATCAAAATTGTATCAACTCGTGCTGTGTTAAGTAACGACGCAAGTGCAAGGGTTCAGTGAAATGTTGCCTAGTCGGGAGCAGGAAGAGAGGGACATTTCGACGCCAGTCAACGTCATCTCTAAGCAAGACTTTCGAAAACTGGTGAACAGAGCATTTACCATCCAAAATGTATAATTTGGAAACACCTGCTGAATTAATAATAATAATAATAATAATAATAAAATAGTAAGTCTTTTGCTTTATTTTACTTCGCTTTTTGTGCCACTTTTGGCTAATTTGCGAAGATGGAGATGAGTGATATGATGATGAATGGACACTCACAAACATCCATGCCCAGGCCAGGATTCGAACCCGGAACCCCTGGCGTCGTAGCGCGATGTCCACTCCGCCACGAGGGCTGCAAAATAGTAAGTCTAAACAACCATGAAACACTTACTGAATTAATAATAATAATAATAATAAAATAGTAAGTCTAAATAACCTTTAAACCAGCAATGTGTATTATACTGCACGTTGTTCTGCCCGAAGACTGAAAAAAGTGTGATTGAAGGAACCAGATGGAGTGCACCCAATCCACGAATTTCTTTGTGCGCGCGCCCTGTGTAATCAAAGACACACTAAAAGTATAAACAAATCAAAACAGGTGGCGTGCCCCGTATTGTTGATGATGGAATAGGGTTACCAGACGTCCGGTTTTTTACGGACATGTCCTACATTTTAGCCTTATGTCTGGTGTCCGGGAGCTGCTGATATAAAAGGAGCTTTTGATAACGTATGGTGGCCCTTTACACTCGCTACATTGAGGGAACTTGATCTCCCAACAGCTCTTTATAATGTGATCAGTGATTATCTAAATAACAGAGGGGTCAACTACGTTTGGCACGATCAGAGTTTCCATCGTGAAGTCAATAAAGGATGTCCCCAGGGCTCCGTATTAGGCCCCAAGTTATGGAACATCACCATAGAACCGCTGCTAGAAGAACTGAATGAGAATCCCTTGTCCATTGGAGCAATTGCTTACGCAGATGATCTGATGATCATGGTAGGCGCCAACAGTAGAAGAGAACTGGAACTAAAGGCTATGAATCTTTTAACACAGTTAGATGCTTGGTGTTGCAAGGCAAAACTTACCATTGCAACTCATAAAACTCTCTCAGTATTACTAAAGGGGAAGCTTATGAGATCTCCTAGTGTAAAACTTAATGGTAGACCAATTCGGAATGTTAAGTCCCTTAAATACCTAGGAGTATATATTGACTCCGGTTTAAGATTTAGATCGCACGTTGACTACGTTATAGAAAAAGCAAAGACGGAGTTACATCGAACGTCCTCGAAGACTGTATGGGGAATACAGTCTTCAAGGTTCCCTTTGATATCGCATTGATTTATTATAAAGCGATGTTTCTCTCAATTATAACATACGCTGCCAGCACCTGGGCTAATATAGCTTTTGAAGAACGGGTGAAGTCCAAACTTAGATCAGCGCAGCGCAACGTCCTTCTTCGGATCTTGGGAGGTTTTAAAACCACTCCAACTCTCTCACTTATTGCTATTGCTGGGGTCCTCCCCCTGGACATTGCGGTACAGCAGGAGGCTACCAAGTATTGGATTACCAAAGGCACGGGACAGAACTTCCTTGCGAACCATCATATCGGATTACCAAAGGCACGGGACAGAACTTCCTTGCGAACCATCATATCAATATTATGAGGAAGCAAGAGGTTAAAGCCTTCTTCGGAAATAAGTGGGAGCACGAATGGAGTCAAGATGCTTCAATACGTACTAGGAATTTCATAACGACCATTGGCAAGAGGAACAAGTGGGTATACGTTAAACCATCCAAAGGTCTCACACACTTTATAACAGGGCATGTGCCCTTTAAAATGTATCTCAGGAGATTCAACCTGAGAAATAGCGACACCTGTGATAACTGTGGCGAATTGGACACACCTGAACATAAGGTGTTTCAAGATGTGTGAGTGAACTTAGACGTAACCTACGCCAGTTCAATAAGGAGACAATTTTTGACAGCCAAATTAAGTTTAACATTCTAAACAAACTAGCTGCTGAAATTTCATATATGGAAGAACTTAATTATAGTGTCAGATCCTCGTCTCAACAAAATGAAGTTTCGTCTGTTCCTACATATGTGAGAACAATCAATACTAGATCGATGACAAGGAGATCACTCAGGACAGAATCCCCTGAACAGTGTTAGACTAGATTTTATGAAGGTCCCTCTTGCATAAACAGACGGAAATTTTATATTACGTCAAGTAGATCAAAGTGAAATCGGTGGGTGCCGGACTATTTGGCCCCGAGACAATAACGGAACTAAGTGATCTTAAGTGATAAGTCTGAATTGGAAGAACTGTATGCAAAGTGCTCTTAGATTGAGGCTCGTGTGAGTGTGGAATTGCAACTTGGCTCTAGACCCTTTTGAAGATTTAACCGGATAAAACTTCGAGGGATTCAAGTGCTGTATTAGAACGGAAGAAGTTTGAATGAATGTCATGGACAAAGACAACTTAAGAACTTAGAACTCCCTTGTTGGGAACTATTCTTCCCTTGGAAATTCCCTCAGGGAAGCCGAAGGTGAAAGGATAAGGAATTTTATCATATCATCTATTCAAGAAGTCCGACTTCCAAACATCTTCCACTGCCTTGAAGAGTAGGGAGTAGATTGAAAATGAAGAAGAAATTATGGAACCCTCAAGAGTTAAGGTTACACCAAGAAGCCAGATTGAATTCACAGCCGAATGATCCATCCAGAGCTCCAATGCCAATGGTGCCTTAGGGCTCCCTGTGTGCCACCCAGCTTAGAAGGAAGTTACCAGAAGCCAAGAAGCCTGGAAGACTACAAGACTGGAACTTCCCATACTTCGGGAAAGTCCTTCCTTGGGTAATTCCCTTGTTTTCGGGACGCTTTAGGTCCAAGGACCTGTAATGCATATATTATCTATTTATCTGTACACTGTTATTTTCTTGTATATATTTATATCTTGTATTTTACATAATCTATCATATTATTATAATATTTTCTCTATTAAAGTGTATCTAATATATATTTGATTACACAGTCAAATAAATTTAGAAGACCTAACACTTAGTCTAAGGACTAATTTAGTAAATACTTATTACATTTTGAACATCTTAACTTATTGCTTATTTTCTTTTCATTCATATATTCTTCTTCTGAGTCATAACTAATTAGTACATACACCTTGGTTTATAACATAGGTATCAAGGTATAGAACCCACTCTCCTTTCCCTGTCCTCACCTATTTACCAAGCTGTAAATCTCTTTACCTGCATAATGAATAACCTCTTTCTAGTTTCCATAATCCATAATTGGGACGAAACCGCTCTCAGAATAAGAAAAAAAACCGTAAGCTTGATATGCAAACAACGAAAAAAAAACAGAGAGAGAAGGTGAGGTTGTGAAAGAGGCGAGAGGAGGTTGGAGGACCTCGTCCCTCAACGTTCCAAATCCTGTCCGGGAGGACTTTGAAAAATATCATAAATGTCCTACATTTTGAGCGTCATATAATATGAATTAGGACAATATGTGTTTCAGTTGAACAAAAAGAAATCATGCAAGTTACAAGTCTATGGACTATAGTACTCCCAAATTCAATAGCGAAATTTATTTTGTTTCAGTTATTGCCCAAAAATAAAATAAAAGTGTGTCCTGCTAGAACAAAAATGGAAGCAATTTATGAAGAAGTTTTGGGGCCACATTCTGATAATATCACTGCTCGGTGCATCAGAGAAATGTCTTGCCCTGGGGTTTATACTGATGGAACAAGGTGTTTCCCATTCTTACTTAATGCTTTGATCGTAAAGCAGGGGATATAGAAAACAAAGTTATTGAACTAAAAACTACCCCAGATGAAATATCTGGAACCATTTCAAGTGACGGTAATTGCTGTCCTAATGAAAATGTTGAGAGAGTACTTTCATTACAATCAGCACGACTCATAAGAGATATAATTTTTTCATAAATTCTGTAAAACGTTTGGTGCTTTTTCAATATATTTTAAAACAGTTTGACTGTTGAGTCTCTCAGAAATAGAAATGTATTTTGACTAAACTTGGAGTTCTCAAGAAAATTGGCTCCTCTGAGAAGTACAAGTTAAAACATGTAGTAAGAAGTGTATTGATCAGTATTGACTACAAGTTTGGGAATTTTGCATTTAAGATTTCATTATTTATTAAAATTGAAAAGTTTCAATTTTAAATTACTTTCTAACTTGTTCTAGAGATGTGTATATTTTGTTGCTAGTCTTACGTCCTACTTTTCCCTCATAGCTAACTGGTAACCCTATGATGGAACATTTATCCATCATTGTCCCACACGTGGAAACATATACAAATCACCATTAAAGAGGAACCATACCCCCCTTCCCACCTTTTACAAGGTTCCCAGGTAAAGAAAACAAAAAAAAAACAACAACAGAAGAACCTTCGGAAAAAAGCCTTCGCGCATCTTCTCCTTCATCCGGTTCAACCTGCTCCACTCTACCCCTCCCCTCCACGCGCTAGTACGATGCACAGGACATACGGTTCTGCGCAGGCACAATACTTTCTCCTTACAGTGTATTTGTTGGGTTCAAATATCAAATTATTGCTCCAGTTGCAATAAACACCACGTTTTAAAGTACAGTGTTTCAGAAGTTTCGCACCATTTCATCTGTAACAACTAGAACATGGTTTTTGCGTATTTTCCAAATACTTTAAGTTATGAATTCACTCTATACAGAAATCTCCACAAAATAATACATAAGGTAAGACGCACAGTCATAACTCCCATTCTCGTGACTTGTGTCATTCTAATCTGTAGTTTGTAATTCGAGTTTTGTAATTTGTAGTTCAATGTCTCGTTACCGGCCATACCCGGAAACCCTATCCTAAGATTTCCCAACTCCCGACAGCACTACAAATGGGTTCAACAACCGGCCTCTGGAGGAGAAGCCAACTAGCACGCCAAGGATAAAGATCGGGTCGCGAGAGCGCGACAGTGCCGGACGTGGAGTATCGTCTAAAGGGCCGCCCAGAAGCCGTGGGGCCCAAGCCGGGATCTGTCCAGAGGCGAGACGCCTCAGGCCAGCCAGCGGGACCAATGCCCAGCCGACCTCTCCAGCGTCCAGACGATCCGGAGATAAATATCTGCCCCTTTATGGCGCTAATCCTTCTCCCCTAACTTCTCCCTCTTAAATAATATATTGGAGTGCTTACTAAATAAACTCAGTCACTTAAATATTCAATTTGTGTTGCATTAATTACCTGCTCTACCTCTGACCCGTCGCCCATTGGTCAACGGGTCATACCCTCTAATACAGAGGGTGAAATCCGGTACGACTAAGGTTTTAACGCCCGCAATTGTGTCTCCAGGGACCAGCCCTGGGACAGGAACCTTAGCTCGTAACGGTCTGATTGGTTTGGTAATACCAGTTACTGTACACGGAATAAATGAAAAAGTTCTCTACACGATGTATATAATTTCTTTCAGGCATGGCTACAGGCAGCCGATTTATGTTAATGTTATAAGGAATCCCGTCGATCGCATTGTATCTGCTTTTTATTACCATCGAAAGATGAATATAAAATTTCGCAAAAATATGATAGCACACTTGGATGAAGACCCTGAGGCTTGGTATGAAAAGAATTTCACAGAGTGCATCCTCGGTGGAGACCGTGAATGTCGGTTTGCTACAGGAACGCGCAGAGAAACCATTCTCTCCTACTTCTGCGGATCAGATATCATATGTCTGTAAGTATACATGTATTACATACATATTATCCACCCAATTCTTCTCTAAAAGAAATTACAGGAAAAATGCTAGTACTCTGGCTATATATTAACACGTTCATTTAAAAGAAACAACCCATTGAGAGTGATTGAGAGACAAAATGTTTCCTAGGAGGTGAAAGGAGAAATAAGAAACAAACATTCGGAATGGCTAGTGATGGGCTTTGTAAATGATTTCATCTCAATAGGCTTCTTGAGGACCGTTCTTACTTTTGTCCTATGCTAATCATATACACAGAAACAAGCCAATTAAATTAATTAAATCGTCCATGATCCACTTTTAAAATTTACGAAATCTGAATTTAACAGAAAAGAAAGAAAAATAACTTAAATATATGTTTCTATATCAGTATTGAAATGTTATAACCAATTTTCGCTTATGTTCCCTCTTGTTTCTAATTCAGTCTGTTCGCCTTCAGTAGGTGGAAAAAAATGATCTGCAAGGTAAAAGTTAATTTTTCATTGCAGATTCATCAATAATCAAGATGCATTACAGCGTGCTAAATACAACATAGAAACGTATTACTCTGTCGTGGGAGTTCTTGAAGACTTTGAGAAAAGTATGTTCGTGTTTGAAAATTACGTTCCTCGATTTTTCAGGTCTATGCGAAAGGAATACAGGAATACAAGTGAGTTTTTCTTAATCGATTATACACCAAGGCAGAAGGTTGATTGATTAATTTGATTTATTTTACTTGGGTCGGTCAGAAAAGAATGAGACTTGCTTGATTTGGGAGTGAAGATTCCTTAACAGAATTTGGAGATTCTTAGACGTGCTGGACAGAAATTATGTGGCAATTTTTTTTTTTTTTTTTTCAGAATCTACGCATGCGTGCACCGTTGTAAGTTTCAGTCTTCTCATATCAGATACGTGCCAGGACATTCATCAGTTTAGATGACGAAATTATAATTTTTCAATCGACCTTCACAACAAATAATAAGAAATCAAAATTGCAATTTTCATATTTACAGCTGTTGCGAAATACACAATACAACTCTGTCCATACATTTTGCAAACAAACACACACTATATTGCATATTATCTATTTAAGTCACGCAATAACCATTTTAGCGTTTTTGTTGCTCTTTTTCTTCATTTGCGTCGATTTATACTTTTCTGGGTCAATCGCGACGATGAGGATGAATGGTAAATTTATGAAATAGAAAATGGGACAAACACATATTCATATCTCGCCAAAACTCAAACCTAGGACTCCATTATTACATACACGCAAATTTTCCATTACGACAGTGGCTCTGGACAATAGGTAGAATGATAATCATTGTAGTCTGACACAGATAGTTGGAACTCGATATAAACAATTATTGTCTTCTTGCTATCTAGTATTAAATGAAGCGCTCGGATGTAAAACATGGTAAGTGACATTTTGGAGTTACAATGTGCATCGTGTAGTCCATCGTAAATGGAGTCGAATCGTACTCGAAGTGTTTCGTTTCGTCAACACATGATAGAGCCAGACGTGTTGAAAGTTATGGTATCTACCAGTTGTTTCATGTAAAGTATGGTAAGTAGCAAAGATGGCGGCGAAACGGCTGTTACTGAATTGCAACGTGTCTCAGAAAGTTCGCGAGTATTGAGGCAACAGCAAAGATGAGAACGAGTTAGAAAGCTTATATGATTCCCATAATGACCCGGAATATATACCACCGACTAAGAATGAGGAGAATGAAAAGGTTGCCAATCAAAAATGCGACTAAAATTGTGCATGGACACGTACATTCTATTTCATGTAAAACGTGGTGTATATACTGTAGACGCCATTGTTTACATGCAGCAGTGCTGATAAGGGCAGTTTCGAATTAAATTTTACTCTCGTACCTGGATGTGAACTGCGATCTAGTAGATAAGCACATACTTTTCTTTTACTAGATATAAATAACTGTAGTCACATAGAAATTCGTTTGATTTTTAATTGGGTATGCGCATTTAAGGTTGCTTTAAGATACCATGCCTTACAAGCAAAGTCAAAAATGTATTACACTTAAGGAATATGTAATTTGATCTGAATCTTATCAATTATTTGGAACAGTTGACACGTTCTTTAGTCAAAAGAACATGATTTAACTAAGAGAGCAAATAATAAGTTCACAAGAAAGACTCGAAAGCATTCGCGTGATGCCTCTCAGGGTATGGGGTAATATATATCTGTTAGTTCGTCAATTAAAAATCAAAGTTAAGTTTGCACTAAGAAAAAGGAAGTCTATTTTACTTCTTTGCAAACTAAATACTTATATGCCTAACATATAATCCATGTCACTCAAAGAAATTAAACTTCTTATAATTCAACTTGATCGCTCCATTCCAAAAACCGAGCCCGAACTTTCAAGTCCAGACAAAACACACTCGTAATTGCCATGGTAACAGCCCTTACAAGATAAGTATATACAGGTTAGTCACTATCCTGACATTATCAGTGATAGGTAAATTACAGAAATTAAGATTAAAGAACAATAAACATTTGTGCAAGAGAAAAGATAATTAATAACAATAAATATTAGTGCAATGGGAAAGGACGTGTCACAGTTTAGTTTTTTATAAAATATTTCTTTCATATGGCTGTAATGCGCATATTAAAAGTTATAATATTTTTATGGTGGACCCAACAACGTATTTGTAATTTAATTAACTTTTGTATTATGATATGTGTGACTTTGATGAAAGCAAATTATTTTATTGTTCACATTGCAAACATGTCTTCTTCTTGATTCGAAATTATAACTATTTTAATTTATAAGAGCTAAATATCAGTGAAAACTATTAAAAACTTAAGCCCTGTGTACATTTGAATCATTCTTTACAAACACGTCACGTTAAAGAAAAAAACAACAGAAACTTACAAGGTCATAATTGTATCTTCATTGATTAGCTTTATTTTACTTCGCGTCTTGTGTCACTTTTGGCTTATTTGCGAAGATGGAGATGAGTGATGATATGATGAAATTGATGAATAAGCACTCAAAAACATCCATGGCCAGGCCGGGATTCGAACCCGGGACCACTGGCGTCGTAGCGCGATTTCCTAACCACTCCGCCACGAGGGCCGGTAATTGTTATCTTGAAGATATAGATTTAAACTAAATCGGTTTTTTTTGTTTTTCGAAAAAAAAATCGTCTTTCGTTTATCGAAAAAATTTGAATTTTCGCTTTCATGTTTTTCGAAAAAAAAATCGTATTTCGATTTTCGAAAATAAAATCTTTTTTTGTTTTTCGAAAAAGATCGTTTCTCGAAAAAAATTTCGTGCTTTCACTTTTCATTTTCCAAAAACTGATTTTTAGATTTTCAATTTTTCGAAAAAAAAATAGGCCATCCCTATTTTGTGTATACATTGCTTATTGAATCACAAAAATCTAATATTGCCATTGTATGCAATTTGGATAGCCTACGTAACACAGCTTTGTATCAAGAGAGGCTTGTGAATCGCATTCTGCTTGGCATGCTTAGGTAATAAATAAGAGCCTCTCTGTGTGTGAAGTAGATACGTGATGCTGAAAAACCGCCAATATATAAACATTTTTTTACGAATATTGATCTCCATATAGATAGATATAAGGAAGTTATTTTTAATCACAAGCATCCAGAACTTTTTCTTTTAAATACTATTGTAATAAAACGATGAAATCTACTTTTCTAATGGTTTTTCATTTCAGTCATAGACATAGGAAAGCAAAAACTTGTTACAACAAGTAGATCAGGTTATTGTTTATTGAATACAATTATTATTATTAAAGGCTTTCATTTTTGTGTTACAAATTGTTATGGTTGGTATAAAAAGTTTAATGTCAAAATACTATTATTGAACTGACATCACAACTAAGTTTGAATAAAGCGGTATCTGATCACTCATTTTGATAATATCGTTGCATGTAAAGCATGTTAACTACAACAATTCCTTGAACAACCTTCAAACAAATCGCATGTAGCACCACCGAAAAAAAAAATTCGGATGAAATATCATGTTTGTATGATAGTAAACATACAAGTGAATCATATTTGCTGTAAATACTTTAGAAATTTATGTCAATTTGTATTTTGTCACTTACCATGTTTTACACATGAGCCTTTCAAATAGTACACTAAAACGCCCTTAACTCTTCAATTTCAGTGTTGGACGACTTCGTTGGTTTTAGTGAAAGCCTATTAATGTCATGACGTTTCGTCATGGCTTTACGTTATGGAATTTTACATGTTTTGTATGAACAGTGGGGTCACTAGTTGTAAAGCCTGCCTGTTCTCGTCTCGCAATATTGGGTCGGTGCATAAATTCGTAGCGTATTATAACATACATTAACAGGAATACAATAATTAAGTAGCACAAGCACACAGGTGGTAAGATGAAACATTGTTATTGTAGTCTAACAATACACAGTCACAACAACACTCGCTCAGTCAGTAATGTAGTCGCATCCATTGTCGATAACATCTGCCAACGTCGGGGAGGAGTTTGATTCCTCGCCTGTAGAACTGCTGTCTTTTCAGTGTATGGCATTAGCCCAGTACACAGCACAAATTATTCTTGAGTTGAAGATATCAATTAGCCAAGTTTCAAGAGCAGCTTCATTAGGAAAGACTTCCTACTGCTGCACTTGATCCTCCGTTAAACTCGGTTAAACTCAAAGGGCAGAATGTGCCGGAAATGTTCAACTTTGTCCACTTGACACTCCATCTTGTTTCGTCTCCAAAATAGATGAAATCTGTTCAGAATTAGAATATACTGTTTTCACGAACACAAAACTACAAACTAAGCAATAACAATGGAATAACGGACAAGGAACTCTTGGGAACGCATAACAAAACGCTGCGAACTTATGCACCGACCCAATATACACTATGTGGAAGAAAGTCATTGGACACCACATGTCAGCGGATACCATCAGTTTTCTTGCAATCAATAGGACGTTGGTCCGCCTTTGGCAGTGATAACAGCAGCTACACATTGCGTTTCACTGGCCACAAGGTCGTGTAGTACACCGAGTGGGATATTCCGCCAATCCTCCTGCAGTACAGTCACCAACCCTGGAAGTGTAGATGGGCGAGGCGATCGCGACCTCAATTTGCGCTCCAGTTCGTCCCATAGATGTTCAATAGGGTTGAGGTCAGGGCTCTGAGCAGGCCAATCCAGTCAGGTGACATTATTTTCTGCATACCTCTCCGTGCTAGCCCTGGAAACATGACAAGTCGAATTATCATCCTGGAACACATATTCTTCGTTTCCATGGAAACGCTACAACTTGTGGAGCATGGAGTTGTCGAGAATATCTCGGTAGGATGCAGACGTCATGTGGCCATACACCGGTACCAGTGAACCCACGCCATGCCAGCTGAAACAACCCCAGAACATGATGCCGCCACCACCATATTTCACTGTGGGTA
Source organism: Lepisma saccharinum (assembly GCF_977018435.1). Lineage (NCBI taxonomy): Eukaryota > Metazoa > Arthropoda > Insecta > Zygentoma > Lepismatidae > Lepisma > Lepisma saccharinum. Next base: position 28,987,966 of record NC_139255.1, read on the forward strand.
CTACACACTCGGGTAACAGACGTTCTCTGGGTAATTGCCTTACCCACACTCTCCCATCTGATCGAAACAGTGTGAAGCATGATTCATCGCTCCATAGGACCTTCTGCCATTGCTTCACCGTCCAGTTTCTCCGCTCTTTACACCAGCGTAGTTTCTGCTGTTTATTGTTTTTTGTTATCAGGGGTTTGTGGGCAGTGGCTCAACCATGATAACCGAGTGCATGGGCCTCCTTGCGAAGTGTCTTGGTCGAAACAGTCAAATTGGTCGCACTTTGAAACTCTTCTGCAATCGAATGCATCGGACGGGTCCTGTTTATCCGAATCTCCCTCTTCAGCACTCTCCTGTCCCGGTCGTCCAATTTCGTGGGTCTTTCACTTCGTGGTGCATTGCTGCAGTGTCCCTTTTCCTTCCACTTCTTGATGACAAAGGCTACAGTTGATTTAGGGACCTGTCGGGCGTCAGCTATGCTACGTATACTCATGCCTCCTATGGAGCAGCCTACTATGATCCCTCTTTCAAACATGCTGAGCTCTTTCCTGTTCGTCATTTTAACAGCGATTGATCTGAGAAGCCTCCTGCTGCCGTATATATACCCATCTGTACTCTCTTTTCCATGAGGAGTTCGTTTCAGAGTTGAAATCGGGGTGTCCAATGACTTTCTTCCACATAGTGTATATAATTCACATGTATAGCGTGTCATCGTGCAAACTTTCACAGCGCGTGGAGACCATTAGGGCAAACAACTTTTCTTGATTAAGTTCTTCCATTTGAATCCTCGTTTCAAGGCTACGAACGCCCGAAAACAGGAATTTCATCCTGAATGTATGCAACCATCCAGCACAAATTCAGAATTACCATTAATGGATTGGCTAAACAAAATATACGATTCAAATCAGGTAGATATCAGCTTGTTACGTCTGAAGAAATCGCAAAGAGCAGTAAATTTGGTTTACGTAAACTGTACGAAAGTGCTGAACGAGACCGAGAATCTCGGACATAATTCTTGGTCTCGTCTCGATTTTGCAGAGGCATGTCTAGTTCTCGATACAATCCCTACTTCACACGAAGTAACATTCTTCTAGTCGCAAACAGCCTATATTACAGACTACCCATAAATACTGCTGAAGGTACTCTCGACATAAATAATGTGGCAGGGTCCAATTTATGGGTGTGATTATACTCCGGCATCTACTGAAGAAGATAATGACAACCGTCTTACTCAGAGACCATCTCAAACGTGGTGACAACCACAGAATAGATGATTCAATACCCTCCGCATCAATACTGCGGACCATAGGCTCTTTCACTTAGCACTAAACTCTGCTACCAGTACGAAAGTAAGTTCAAAGCTTGGAGAAACTAATTAGCACTGATAAAAGTTTCACTAAGTATTATTTACCGGAGAAATTATGACTTGAAAAGTAGCTTACGTGAGCATTCGCGCAGGTGTTGGAATGCTAAGATACCTAAATTTTATCCTCCTAACCTAACAACGAAAGCATTTAGGGATCTAATACCCCTTCGCACCCCACGCACGTGAAATAGATGGCACCAGCGGTCCGTGTCCAAGACAACAGTAAGCCAATGGCTAATCGCAAAGAATCATTAGGAGTATGCGGAAGGGTAAAATCGTTCTCCAGAAATCACATTATAAGTAATCGTCAAGGATACCAAGTATGTGTTAACAGACATAAATAGAAATCCAACTACGAAAAAAATGCCTGTGTACCATGATTACTTCGGAATTAAACAATCGGAACTTGTTTGGCCATGATTTTTTCAATTACAGTTGTAAAAATTCCACACACACAAAAAAAGTAAAATCTACAAGGTTAGTCAAAAACCACTTTTACGAGATTGCGTCATCCACTAGATTTGACGTCTTATCTGAAGAGTATTCTATTTTCATTTTAGAATTTTAAGTGTTCAATTACTCAATTAAGCGCAGTAGCAAACAAAATTATTAAACAAATTACATTTTTCTTTAATTTCAGGAAAGAAAAGACACAAGTTAAATCAGTATCCAGATCCACCAGAAGAAGTGATAAATCTGCTACGACAAAACCTGACGGCAGACATTGAACTGTACAATTTCGCATTGCAAAGATTAAATAAGCAGTTCCACGCATTGCAATCACGCCGAAAGTGAAGTGTCAATACTCAGGAAGGACACAGATTCAACGCCAGTTTCTGTGAAGGGGAGTCACTTTCCATACCATAACAATGAAACTGTGACACTACTGTCGGCTTCTTATCTTCAGAGCGTTTATTCTGGACATTATTTCATGAAGAAAGGGCGACATTTGTTGAAAATAGGGGTTTCATCAAGGAGTCTTCCAAGTTGTTACAATGATAAAGCGGATGAGATTCGCCGGACTAGAACGTACTGTCAACGGCAAAGATAATGGTAAGCAAATTGCTCACCGCTATTTTCATTACTCTTTTAATTCTATACCCTGTGTTGTTTAAGGAACGAAACTATGTTGGTTCGAAGCAGGCATTGTTCTCTGCTAATTGGCGTCTATATTTCAATTCATTGTCATCACACTGTGTAATACAGACCGAATGAAAATGGTGGTGGACAATTCGCCTACTGTTTCTTTCGCCGTTGGGTGTACTACGAGTACATACTCTATGTGATCAGAAGTATCCGGACACCCACCTGAAAATAAAGTACAAGTTTGGGCAACCCTCCATCGGGAACATTGGCAGTCAATACAGTGTTGGCACACCCTAAGCCTTGATGATAGCGTTCACTCTCACAGGCATACTTTCAATCAGGTGCCGGAAGGTTTCCTGAGGAATGGCAGCCCATTCCTCGCAGAGCGCCAAAATGAGAAGAGGTATTGATGTGGATCGGAGTGGTCTAGCACGAAGTCGGCATTCCAAAACATCCCAGAGATGTTCTATGGGTTTCAAATCAGGACTCTGCGCAGGCCAGTCCATTAGTGGGACGTTGTTGTCGTCAAACCACTCCCCCACAAGCTCTGCAGTATGGACGGGTGGTCGGTCGTGTTGAAAGACACAATGGTCATCCCCGAACTGGTCTTCGACGGTAGGCAGCATGAAAGCTGTTAAAATGTCAACGTAAGCTTGTGCCGTGACATTGCCACGTAAAGCAACAAGGGAGCCAAGTCCCCTCCAGGAGAAACATGACCACACTGTAACCCCGCCACCTCCGAATTTCACTGTCGGCACTATACAGGCTGGTAGATGTCGTTCACCAGGCATTCGCCACACCCACACCCTACCATCGGATCGCCACATTGTGTACTGTGACTCATCACTCCACACAACGGTTTTCCACTGTTCTATGGTCCAGTTTCGACGCTCCTTGCACCACACGAGGCGGCGTTTGGCATTTGTCTGTGTGATGTTTGACTTATGGGCAGCTGCTCAGCCATGGAAACCAAGTTGCCGCACCTTGCGCCAAACAGTAATGGTGCTTGGAGTAGATCCTGATGCATTTCGGAATTCCTGATGGTGGCGATGGATGATTGACGATAATGCTGTACAACCCTCTTCAACACTCGATGGTCTCTGGAGGTCAACATGGGAGGTTGGCCTGCACGCTTTTGGGTTGTACTGATCCCTTCTCTATAACATCGGAAACAGTGGACAGAGGGATGTTTAGGAGGGTGAAAATCTCACACACAGACTTCCTACACAAGTGGCACCCAACCAACTGACCACGTTGAAAGTCTGGGAGTTCCTCAGACAATCCCATACTGCTGTCTCACACTGTCTGCAGACTACTGAGTTCGCTGACTATGTGTTCCACGCGGTAGATGGCAGTACTGTGTCGCCCTCTTGATAAACACACGTTTCGCGGTGTGTCCGGATACTTTTGATCACATAGAGTATGTGAGCATTCTCTCGCCTCCTCCTGGTTGCTATACTCAATTCCAGGAGTCAGTATAGCATGCGAACGAAAACCAGTCCTCTACGCAAGTAGTGACCGACGGGGCTGGATCAATGGTCGCGTGAGAGGAGAAGTGAGTGCATGGAGGGGAAAACGCGGTTGCAGCTAACAGCAGTTTGCAGCACCACACACTGCTTCGCTCGGCCCGCTCGCTTTCTCCTCTTCTCCACCGTTATGCGCGACGTTGCTTCACAGACTTCTGGGACGTAGTTTGATTACGCATTTCGCTATTCCTACCCGAACTTTATTCCACTGCTTGTTGATGTTAAGCTGATATGGTTTATTACATTTTTTTTTGTTACTTTACCTCGCTTTTCTGTTTAAGAAGCTAGTTACGACGGGAATGAATGGTCATTGGATGATTAATGAAGGGACACACTCAGAGAGATACCGCAAACCTCGGTGGCAGAGGCGTATATTCGGGGCTATGTAGGCTATCTGTGAAGCCCAGACTCAGTGAATAAAATACAGAAACAATATATATCAGAAAATGTGCATAAAATTGTTCATTTCAATAAGAAGATGAACCTGATTTCTTAGAGGAGTTGGAAACATTGCCCGCTTTCTTTTAATTCGCGAGGCGACTGGCCCAGCGCCGGCGGGCAACTCCACGGGGGTGACGTGCAAGCTTGACAGGACTACCACAAAGATCACCCGATCAATGTTGCAAACCACTTTTTCCCAGCATGTAATTTCCCCAAGGATCGGGGAATTGTGGAGACAAGCTGTTACAGGAGAGAGAACAGGGTTGCATATGGCGGGGGGAAAACCCTCTGAACTTCCTCAACAGTCTGGGTCAATGTTGCAAACCCATTTTTCCCAGAATGTAATTTTCCCAGGAATGGGGAATTTTGAAGCCAAATTATCGCAGGCAAGGAGAAAGTGTGTCATTTGGCAGGGAAAAGAACATCATCGAACGCTTGCAGAGGAGTTGAAAAAGAGGTCGTTGACCTTCAAACAACTAGAGATACAGTGGGGAGTAGAAAATTGTTGGCTGAGCGGGAATGGTTTATGAGTGCATCTAAAAATTACCGAAATGACAAGGAGCAGTTCTAGTCTAGGTCGCGTCGAGTGGTCCTGGTGCGTGGAATTTATTTAGAGGCAGCGTGTGAATGCAGTAGTGAGTGGATTGTATTTTTGTGAATGAGATGTGCTGTGTTGTGTAGTGGACTGAAATGAGGGACATAATTAACAAGCTGTCTATTCGGCTTTAATAACGATAAGCTCCAAATCGTTGTGAATTTTTCTTTTATGTCCACTTTATGAACATATAAGCTAATGGGGATCGGACCTACAGTTAAAGTGGTATCTAAACCACCATGTATCGAACTCGGGACCCCTTAGTTTCAAGGCAACGACGTTCGCACTGCGCCAACAAGGAGTACCCGAAATTAAAATCGTGAAAATAGGTAGGTTGAAATTTTATTTTTATTCTCGTACGTAGGCCTACATAATATTTCACAATATGGACCTCTTATTTATGCAAATAAGAATGAAATTCTTGGAATCCTTTCCTTACTGACAGCGTACATTTCCATGTTTTATTTATGAGGTGTATATATCTTTAATCACAGAGTCACCCAGGTTCTTAACCCAGTATACGCCACTGATCGGTAGTGAAATCGTGAATCTACAACGCGCTAGGAGACAAGAGTCTCAAATATGAATCTTATTTTTCTGGGGATGAAAAAACACTATTCATAGGTTCATTTATTCTTTGGATTAAGTGGAACGAAAACCACAAGCTCCTTCGGTGGACGTACACTTTGAGCAGCAGGCTCACAACCTCTCTCCTAAAAGATTCAGAATTCGAGAACCGTTTTGGGCATCGGTGTGAGCACAGACATATGGATTAGGTTAGGTTAGATTAACCTAATACACTTGTCTGTGATGTCAGTGTCCCTTCTTCAATTTCACCCAATCGCCATTCATCCTCACCGTTGCAATCAGGCTAAAGTTTCAAACAGTGACACCAAATAAGGACAAATAAAAATGGAAATCTCAAGTTATGACCCGATCTTTACGTTATAGAGTTTAGTTTTTGCAGAAAATTTGTGTGTTTTTTTTTACTTGGATCCGCGCTATTTACACATAAGCTTATCATTTGCTGATTTCAACAATAAAATAAAATACATGGGGGCGTCGAATGATTCGTTCACCCCTCCCTGGAAACGCCTAATAATTACTAAGACATTTTGCAGAAAACCTAAAGTACTAGACGTAGATAGAGAGAAAGGGGGAAAATACTACATAAAGAATCACTATAATAACCCTTAAAAACTAGTATGGGTGAAAATTCATTCAGTGAAATTTTGTAACAGATGCCACTAGATAACAGGATATCACACAGGTTTGTACTTCTGGGTGTTCTCAAGTGGTTCAGTGAAGAGTAAGATTCCGGGGTGGAAGGAGTGCATCGTGTTGTAGTTTAGGCTGTGCTGAGTGTGGGTGGGTGAATATTCACCCATCCTAGCAATAGTGTAATATTTTCTCAGTACCAAATATTCCAGTATTTATAGATTTAGTGGTTGAAAACTTCATATTTTAAGAAGAAACTGTTCGATTTTGGTTGAATTTAGATGCTAAAAACGTGGAGGAGGAGGAATGCTAAAATTTGTTGATTCTGAAGGTGAAACTATCTACGGCACGGCACTTAACACCTTTATTGTCTAAGATTAAACTTTTTCTGAAAGCTTTTGATTATTGTTTCAAGAGTGTAACTGTAATTACATCAAATCAAATTAATATTTCTTTCTACTGTTAACAAAAAGGTTAAAATTTTAAAAACTGTAATACATGTATGTTACCAAAAAAATTGGTAATAATATATATAATTCTCTTCACCCTGCGGAAAAAAACGTGTGTTTTAACATTGTTTCTCGCATACATCCATTTTTTACGGAAATTTCAGGGTTCACATACACTACAAAAATTTAAAAGAAAATGATATGGGTGAAAATTAAGCAATCCTAGTACAGTCAACGGCAAAGATAATGGTAGGCAAATTGTCCACATCTTTTTTCATTACTTTTTTGTTCTACATCCAGGAATGGAAACTATGTTGGTTCGAAGCAGGCATTGTTCTTTGCTTATTCAAGTCATTATTTCAATTCATTGTTATCATTTCATGTAATTCAGACCGAATGAAAATGGTGGTGGACAATTCGCCTACGGTTTCTTTCGCCATTGGGTGTACTAGTAAGTAAGGAATGGGTGCTAGTGTTAAGAACGTAACAATGATGCTGAAAATAAATAGCTATACTCTGTCGCGTCTATCTCTGGGGCAAGCGAACGAAAACAAGTCTCTGCGCAAGTAGTTGCGAGAGACGGCTCCATCAATGAACACCTGAGAGGGAATGGGATTGCATGGAGGGGGAAGGGATTGCAGTTACCAGAGTTCGCAGCGGCGTGTACTGCTTCGCTCTGCACACTCGATTTCCTCCCCTTCTCTACCACTATGTGCGGTAATGCTCCACAGATTCCGGGGACAGAGTACAGAATAAGAACGGTATATGTTCTCTTCCGCTCCCTTATCCACAATCAAAGTATCCTTGACATAGAAATATTTTTCATTAGTCCTGTTAGAAATTGCTTTAACCTTCTCTCTAACAACATAATTGACACCTATATAGCACAGGGCCTCCCCGATGGCGCAGTGGTAGCGTCGTCGCCTTGTAATCAAAAGGTCCCGTGTTCAATTCCCGGTGGAGGCACATAGTGGTTCGGATCCCACTTTAAACTGTAGGTCCAGTCCCGATTAGCCTTACTGTGCATAAAGTGGACTTAAAAACAACAAACCAATCAACCTATATAGCACAAGCGAGAGAAGTTACTGACAACAAACTTGACGCAACTTTCAATGTAGGACAATAATGGGACAAAAGTTATAGGCGAGCAGTGCCACATTTCGCAATCATTGGGAACATCTGGAACAGGTTCACAACTGGCACGTGCACCTGTAATGTACGTACACTTGCATCGACAAAAGACCCTTTATTTACCAGTGAGAATTAACAAAACCAAAGAGACTGACAGGGTCATATTGGCACCAGAAACGGTGGTTATGCCACTTGACGTATGTCGCAACACGAGATGGTGACAAGTCCAACCCCCCCCCCCCACACACACACACACTAGTTCATGGTAATGGATTGTGAGGAAATAGTGCTGCAGGAGTAGGTGATTCTTGCAGCTGGAGCAGATAGCGACAGTACCCGTGATATTTAGAGGAAGGGTGTTTCACATTACTCACGAACAGGGAAATTAAGAACTGTGTTTAAAATCTTTCTGACTGCACCGTACTATAATTTCAGCACGATCGGAACACCCGATTTTTATTTGTAGAATTTCAAAGAGAGCGATCAATTGAAACACTAAAAAACAACAAAATCGCCACTTTTTTTGTTCTCACAACGATAGAAGGCAGAGTAAGAAAAAATTGGGTTAGCATAGATTAGTGCAGAATTGAATAAGCTAAAATTTGATTATAACACCATTAAGTCTTGTTTCCATGATTATGAAAAACTAAATATGCAGACCAAGGCAGAAATTTATTTTATTAAAAACATAAACTAAAACGTAACGTTTCAACCTTCTAGCAAGGTCTTCATCAGACTCTGTATCAAGTACAAAAGTAACAAGATACACAAAAAGGGCATTATATATACACAACCATTACTCCCTTCAGACTATTAGAAAGTTGTTAGGAACTTTCTAGCAGGTGGCTTTCACTTTCCAACTCTACTTTCACCTAAAAGGCTAAACATAATTACTTTCATATAGAATGTGAAGAGATATTCATATAGAATATCTCACGCTCTTTTTCCTTCATTTTTCTCCCTTCTCCTCTCCTCTTTCTCTCTTGTCCTTTCCACTCTTTCTAACACCTTCTTCCATTCTTTGTTTAACTTCAGTCCCCCATTCCAGTTCATTATGTCTTTTTCACCTTTCTTCCTTGGCTTTCTTCCATTTTCTCACTAGCATTCTCTTCTCCCTTCCTCTCTGCTTAGCCTCATCCCACTCTATGTCATGTCCTGTTTCTCTCGTGTGTTTAAATATTGCATTTCTCTCTCTCTTAAGTCGTCCATCATCCCTATGTTGTTTCAACCTGTCTTTCAGCCTTTTTTTTCGTTTCTCCTATGTACACACTCTGACATTCTTTACATTTCACTTCGTAGATAATCCCTTCCTCTTCCTCTTCTCTGTTCTCCTTTTTCTTGCTTGCATTCTTTGCTATTCCTAAGATGCTTCTCCCTCCCTTCCTGTAAGTTTTAATTCCCGCTTCCCTAAGCACTTTGCATATCTTTTCTGTGGTCTTCCCCATACTCCTTATTCCAAACCTTCTCTCCTCTTTTTCTCTCTCTTCCAATTCTCCCCTGCCCGTTTTCTTACTTCTTCTGTTTATGTCCAGTCTATCCTGCTTGTACTTGATACAGAGTCTGATGAAGACCTTGCTAGAAGGTTGAAACGTTACGTTTTAGTTTATGTTTTTAATAAAATAAATTACTGCCTTGGTCAGCATATTTAGTTTTTCATAAAATTTGATGTAACTCGCTTTTATGTAGGTCTACTGGTTGATTCTTAATTGGAGTCCAAACTGTAGTATCTATAATTATTAATCCGACAGTAGATATACCGTATATTAACATTATGTTTACTGTCATCATTTTTAAAAAAGTGAGACTAAAAAAAAGATGGATGAAAGAAGCTATAGAGAATAAAGAGAAAGTAAAATAATTTTACAGAGAAATATAGAAGTAAGAGAGAAAGAAAATTGAAAAGTGAGAAATAGACAAAGAAATACAGTAAAACCTTTGTTAATCCGGACTAATGGGGAATAAGTTGACCGGTTTAACGAAAGCCCGGATTAACTTAAATAATCTAAAAGAACAGTAGAAAGTGCATTAAAACTCAGTTTATAGCAACAAAACACGTTTATTATGGTATTATTAAAAGGCATAGGCCTAAATACACTATACAGTAGAGTAATATGTAAAGCAATACTGTAGATACAATGCAGCACGTACATAAGCGATAGAGGGAGATTATTTCCGTAACATCTTTGGCAGTTATGCATTTGAAGCTTCGGAATGAGTCACAACTCTCGAAGCAGCCAATTAACCAAGCGAGCCGCTGACTACATCTCAACCCAGAACCTATTGCTAAGCCCCTTACTCAGGTTCTACACGCCCACTAGGCTCGCTAGACAGACTCGCGCAGTCAGCTGGAGATGTTCCGAAAGTAATTCGACTCTACCTATATTATGATGATGTGCCCGACGCACCTGGCTCTGCATCACTCGAAACTCTTGCTGTGGAAGTTGTTGACTTCTAGTCACATTTAAATTTGGGGGGGGGGTTTCCGGATTAAGGGAAGTTCGTCTTATTGGGGTCCGGATTAACGAGGTTTTACTGTATAGAAAATAGACGAACAAAAAGAGAGATAAAGAAGGAAGGGGATAACAGAAAAATCGTTAGAGAGAAAGAATAAAAAAGAAACTGACATAAATGTCAGAAAAATAAATGAAGAAGGGAAGAAATAAACACGAATGACTAGGTACTAAAACTGAGAAAAGGTCAAAAGTTAGAAAGAACATATGCGGGAAGAAATATACAATATAGTTACAAATAAAAGGGAGGGAGAAGTAGGCAATTTTTCCTTTTTCCAAGGGGGGGGGAGGTTAAGCGACCCCTCTTGTCCCTCCCTGAGGACGCCCATGATGAAAACAATAAAAAACAACACAGTTACAAACCAAGTTGAAGAGCACCGTAACTTTTTTCACACACACACTACACACACACACACACACACACACACACACAGGGCGTTTGAAAAGTTCGGTCCCATACGACAACTCCGTTATTAGTACATATAGCTAAAAACGGAAAGACGGAAAAGTTGTTCGAAATATCTGGATTCCAATCTAAAATGTTGAATTTTCAATGTAGAATGTACCGTTGAGGCTGTACACTGGCACAAGCTTCAATGATACTGAAAATGCCGTCTTGCCGCGTGCTTGTTTCGGAACAATTACAGGCAAAGTAAAAAAAAAAAAAATGTGAACAGGTAACACGTGCAGCCTCCCCCTACCCAGACCACTAGAATACGTGGAGAGTATTTCAGCTTTCAATTCTGCGAAACCCACATCTTTCGAACACCTTTTCCCTCTATCAATTTTTCACTATGTGTACTAACAACGGAGTTGTCCTGTAGGGACCGTACTTTGGAATCACCCTATACACACACACACACACACAGTGCCTTTCTGGGAACAGAGGCTCCGGTACTCTTGAAGTTGGTTTGTAAGCAAGCTTTCAGACCGGAGCGACACGCGAGTTTCACACCGAAGTAGCCGGGACAAGCGACAATGGGCCATGCAGTCTGTGCCAATGCTCTGCCAACAGATCGAGGCGACACGATGTACGCTACTGAGAAAAAGACCCAGTACGAACGACCTCAAATGACACGTGCATATTGCTGTGTCGCTTCAAAACGAAAGATTCCACTTATATATAAGGTTCGTTTTCAAGTGATAAGTGTCGCTTCGGTTTGAAAGATCTCTTATTGTGTACATCATAGGAATTACTCAAAATACTGTGGTATGTTCATAAATGATTGTCATTCCATGCAATAATTATTGTCCGGTACAATTTTGTTTGTTGTCCCATAATAATTGTCTGATAGGCAAACTGTGACATTGGTGTATACAGAAGAAGAAAATTAACACGGGAATGAGTCATACAACGTTATTACTCAAGGATCAGTACAAATTGGCCGATCAAGTAACCAAAAGAACATAAATAAAAAGTCACTATTTTGGCATACCGGACTATAATTATGGAACAGAGGGAGTAGTTGAATTCTCACCTATAAAAATGTGCCGGTACTGCGAACCGTTGCGTACCGCCAGAAAAAAACCACTGTGTATATTCTATAATGCTTTCATATCTCGTATATGTATATATGTATATACGGGTGTGTAATAGTGCAACATAAGCGACAACAAATATTTAAGAAACTAGCTGATTCCCCGGCGTTGCCCCGGTATTTATTTATCCCAATCTTCTATTAGACAGGAATATAATTAATTCTAACTATAGCGTAAAATGAACTTGGGGAGTTGAACGGCATTTGGAGTGTCACTATTCATCTCAGCGGCCCCGAAAACTATGGATTCCACACTAATATCGGTCCTTCCCACCCCTAGGGGTGCCAGGGGTTTCTTTTAGTTGAATGGCATTGAGAATGTCAGTATTCATCTAAGCGACCCCGAAAACTATGGATTCCACACTTTAGTTTAGTTGAAATTGCTGCAGGCGTTCGAGTTATGCCGGAACAAACACGCATACATACATACATACACACACACACACACACACACACACACACACACACACACACACACACACACACACACACACACACACATACATCCATTTGTATACGAGAAAAAGATAAAAAGAATAGAATAATAATAACTGTAAATAACAGCTTATACAGAACACTCTAGAATGATGACAAAATTCAAGTATAATTCCCGGCTTTCAAGGCGAACTTTCCAAAATCAAGGCTACAAGCACATGTTTTCTCTATTTCAACCTTACCTATTATCGCCTCTCACCACCCATCCACACATACATACATACACAAATATATTAACAATATGAAGGGTCTGTGTGATTCCAATGTATCCAAATATTCTAATTCAATTAAACCGTACATACTCGTATATTAAAATATTTAATTTAAGGTGCGCGAGTTTACATTTGAGATTTCACATACTCAGACTCAAAATACATCTACAAACACAAGCAAAAAATATTACGGTTCTACATTTATATTCTATACTGCTGGACAAAAAAAACCGGACACTTGCATTTTTTGTGATAACGCATAAATTCGATTCGAAGGCTAAGTAAATGTTGCAGAAATTATTGGAAATAAGAAAACCTGAATATATTCAACAGAAAGCAAATTAAAATTTATTGTTAATAAGTTAAATTAGAACATAAACGAAAGTTACAGAAAACTACCAAAAAAAATCTTAGCAATGTTTTTTTTTTAATATTGTTAACTGATACTGGTGGGGTCTAATAGCGGGTGTTACCTCCCCTGCCATCAATTACAGCTTGTAACCGCCGTGGCATACTTCGAATAAGGTTGGCAATCACTTCTTGGTCCAATTGCTCCCATTCTTCTTGAATAGCACGTCTTAGCTCTTCAATTGTTTCTGGAACTATTGCGCGGTTTCTGATATGTCGTTTCAGTTGATCCCAGACGTGCTCTATCGGATTTAGGTCCGGACTTTGTGGTGGCCATTCTAATCGCGTAATCGCAACTTCGTCCAAGTACTCCGTGACAATATTCGCAACGTGAGGACGCACATTGTCATGCATAAAAACAAAGTCCGGGCCTATGAATGGTGCATATGGTACTACATGATCTGCCACACATTCTGTAATATACCTGCAAGCTGCCATTGCCTCATTATCTACAAGAACCAACTCTGTACGTCCTTGTAAAGAGATACCTCCCCAGACCATGACACCACAACCTCCAAACGGTGTTATTTCAACGAAACAACATTGTGCATAACGCTCATTAGGTCTTCTATACACATGTTCAAGCCCGTCTGATGAACGTAGGTTGAATTCTGACCCATCAGAGAATAAAGCCTTTTCCCACTGCTCCACATTCCAACGTAAGTGTTTTGTAGAAAATTCCAGTCTTCGCTTCCGGTGACGTGCTAACAACCTGGGACCTGCAGCCGGCCTCCGAGATGATAAACCACTTTCATTCAGTCTTCTACGAACTGTTCGTGAAGAAACCACAGTTCTATGAACATTTCTCAAATGCTGTGCCACAATATTTGAAGTCGTACGACGGTCTCTTAAGACTATGATACGCATTAAACGATCTTCCCGTGCTGTTGTGCATCGTTTCTGACCAGAACCCGGTCTTCTACCATAGGAACCGGTTGCGTCATACCGTCTGAGACCTTCATGGATAGTACTTCGTGCTATATTTAGCACCCTAGCAATATAGTGTACACTACGACCATCATCGCGAAGAGCTACTGCTTTTACTACCTCTTCACGTCTCATTTTCAAGCTAGCAGCAAACTTACAATACACTTGCAAGAAAAATACCAGCAATGACAATGTCAATAATATATGTTACTATGGTTACTATGAACCAAAATTCATGCCTCTCTAGACATTAAACAAAATAACATCAACAGGAATTGAAAATCAATAAATTAAAACAAAATTGCATGAAATTAATTTTGAGCCTACTAAGTGTTCCAAATAAGTAAATACGAGTAAATAAATAAATAAATAGATAAATAATAAACGGAAAACTGTGGAAAATGTTCAATAATAAATGTTCAATTGTTCAATACTTAACTGAGAGCGTAATTCATAAGTAATTGCAATTCAGATGTCAAATATTAAGGTGTCTGGTTTTTTTTGTCCAGCAGTATATAATTTACCTAATCATTTTCAAAATATCTTATCTTGTAATAATCTTCCGTCTGTCAGATAGATTTTTCTGCAAAAGACACTAACCAAGAAAACGGACTGAGAGAATTATGTTTATTTTCCACGCAGCTTTCATCGATAAAAATAAGAGGTAAACTTTGAAAACTTGCCTCAGGGCAATTATAAATATGTACGTATAAATTCAATGGGATTTGGATTAATAAAAGTTGCAAATTTTCACGTCTACGGAGAAAGATTCAAGCAGAATTCACGCACAATTCCTAGAGCCAGTAATTCAGTCAGAATTCCCGGTGAGTAGCCACCCTGTTATAGTACAGAATTCAATTCAACGATCCAATAACTAGAGTTCCGTACGATTGATTGATTGATCTAAAATTTTTGGGTGTGCCGGCACGCATGGTCATTTGGCATCCTTCAGTGTAGGCGGGGAAGATCCCCTTATGTAAAACCCTTAGCTCAAAATTTAAAAAAGGACGAGTTTTAATATCGATTCATTGTGAGTTGTATGTACCTGCTATAGTTAAGAAACTGTCACTTGATCGTGGTTATTGTATTTTTTAGGTCAGAGCATAGCAACGACATGGAATTAATTACTGGAATTACTATCTGGAAAAAGGAAAGTTGAAGTTTCACCTACGACATAAAGTATATTATCAAATAATGTGCATAGAGGTATCTGTACACCCCATGTTTCCGCACTGCATAAGGAACTGCCTGTTGAAGAGATATGGCTCCTGCTGTTAACTGGGATATAGGATATCACGGTAATAAATTATAACTTTATGAGAAAACACAGTACCTGCTGCACATTCAAGAATGAAGCTGCGAGTACGAAAATATTGGAAAATAGGCACAGCGCTATTGATAGTCATAACTCTGTATATTGCTCATATATTGGTTCATATCCCGTCTTCATCCGTGACTTCCAATTTTAAGCGACATAAAGAACTTCGTGGTAGGTCGTCATCAGGTATGTACTTTAGTTATTAAACGTCGCCTTTCTTCCGGTTTTTGACTAATCACGAAGATGAGGATGCATGATGATTAGATGAAATTGATGAAGGGACACTCACAAAGAACACCCAGGCAAGCCGGGACTCGAACCGGGAACTTGGGCGGAGAGATGCAAAGTCAACCACGGTCTCGGCCACAGGGTCGGCTAAGTAGTCATTTCCAGTTGTCATACGCGTATTGAGATTTCTATGTATTGCACACTTCTGTTCAGATCAAGTGGCACATACGTCCCTGTAAAGTGTGCCACTTTATGTGAACAGGAGTGTTTATAACTCTGGAGAAAGTCACGTATCAATAACTTAAAAATGTCAGTCTTATTATTACTAAATTTGTTACAAAAGTTCTCTAAATTTGTTAATGCCGAAGTTCTTTCATTTTGCTTTATTCAGAGAAGAGACATGCCAGCTGGCAGGAAGGCATTTTGTAACACACTGCCTGACAAACCCGGATTATTGAATGAATGAATTAATGAAATATAACTTATATAATTTTTGGGCGTCGGCAGATATTGCCATTCTTATCACTATACGAAGAAAAGCCTTGTCATCTAAAATCATTATCTTAAATTTTACAAAGGAGTGAGGTCAAAAGTGCGAGGTTGTAAAGGGGCCTGAACAGGATATACGCAGCACATTAAAAAGGGTAGGACGAGACTAAAAGACAGAAGAATACGCCCAAACTGAAAATAAAATTACATACACGACACATTGAAGGGTCCAGCCCTTCCAGAAAAGTGACCTAGGTGAGACAAAGACTCTCGACAACGAGGAACTTCTTCCCTGTTACCTTCCTGTCAAGTGTCAAGAAGGGGGAAACGAAACACGTTCTGCAGGTCACTAGCTGCCAGAAAGTGGACAAGAACATTGTCGTCTGCATCAGCAGACTTGATTGTTAAACATAGTCGCACAGATTGGGTGCGTTCCGAAAGTCTTAACGAAACGAACGCATTCAACGAAAATAACTGGGCTCGTGAATCTGGTGAAACCAGTTACTTTACAGACTTATGGGACACTCTAGGCGAAAGCGCAGGCGCAGAGTTTTGTTTAGAGAAAGTTTCCGCATGGCGTCAGCGGAAGGAATGCCCTTATGGCAAAAATGAACTCTACTGAGAACACTGTTACTCATTTTAATCACATTCTAAGAACGGTCACGGCACAGTCATCTTGTGCATTTTCCGAACTAGTGCAGTTTGAATCCATCAGCACGCGCTTTGTCCGCAAGGAGCAGACGATTCTCACCTAACAAACCAGCCTCCTGGCTCGTGCGTTTGGTGAATCTCGTTCTTGCACGGAATGCGACTTTTGAAACAGCATAATGAAACTCACGAAACGCTCGGAAGCACTTATGGGACAGCCAGTTACCATAACTCGTTTAACGCGTTAAACTCGTGCGACTTTTGGAACGGGCCCATTGTGTTAAAATGGGAAAGACCACCACCAAAACCTTGAAGCATTTGTTTCAGGCCTACGGAGACCACGAACTCCTGCGTTTGAATGGCGCAATCCAAGATCTGGGCGGTTTTCAATTATGCGTACTCCCGATAACGTGGTTCGCATGAGAAACATGCTCGGACAAGACCGAGAAAAAGTTCTAAAATCAAAGCCAAATTAAATATACAGCACGAAAGTGTCAGTTTCTCACAAAGCGAAAGTGTTCTAATAAATATCGCTGAACCTAGACAGTATGTGTGGATTGTGTACGACATTATTACCACGAGACTAATGTAATATAACTAATGTTATAATATAACATTTCTGTCATACTATTAGTAATACATGGTTACACACATTTTACCGATTCTAATTCCCTGACTTTTTCAGGTTTTCCGGGCATTTTAAAATAACTTTGCAGACAGTACTGTGATATTTAACTTGAGAATAACGAAGTTTTAAGTGTTATACACTACTTTCTATTCAAGGGAATATATTTTTGTTTTTCAGGACGTTAGATATATTTTTACAATTCCCTGATTTATTCACGACTTCCTCACTCATAGGTTGATTTCCCTGACTTTTCCAGATCAGTGAGAATCCTGTAACACATTAATTTCAAACCGTGCTTGAGGTTCAATTCGATCACCAATACAGAGAGTTAACATTGCTTGGTTAAAAGTAAGTCTTGAAGCTTTCCTGGCGATTAATGACGAAAATATTCTCTCGGGCTGACCAGGTGAGTTGTGGAAAGGATTCCAAGCTTGAAGATGAGAGTGACGTTAGCTCTCGAAAGCTTGGAATCCTTTCACAACTCACCTGGTCGATAGCCCCAGAGAATCTTTTCATCATTGCTTGATTAATTTATGCGTGTATGTTGCACGTGTGCGCACGAAATAGTTTCGACACAAAAAATACAGGGTGTCCACAAATTATCTTTTACAACTTCAAATCTAAATAACTAAATAATGGAACGATGTATCTCAGTTCTGTTACCTTCATGTAAAAGAGAAACTCTCAAAGTTTTGTTTACTGTTTCTTCACGTACATTGAGTAAGTGGGGAAGATGTGAGGTCACATTACCACAAAATGACTACTCCACAGGAGAAGGCACAGTGTGTTTCCTTTTCTCATATATGATTGAATAGGCATAACTGTCGAATTTGGGGCTCTGAAAAGCCTCACGAGGTTCGAGAACATTTTCCTGGTCGATGGATTGGGAGGAATGGCCCAGTTATTTGGCCACCAAGATCACTCGACATAACCCTTTTGGATTTCTTTTTATGGGGTTATGTGAAGGATATTGTGTACCGAACGCCAGTTCCCAATATTCAAGTCCTACGACATAGGACTACTGCAGCCATCGCAACACTTACTGAGGAGGTACTAGAGGGGAAATGGCAGGAAATCGAGTATCGCCTTGATGTCCTACTCTCACAGGACATAGGTACCTGACCTATGTTTGGACACTTAGTCCGGAGACCGAAGTCCCCTTCCTAGGTGCCGGGCCCCGCTAAACGGTTTGATTCCAGGGTACGTGTGACCGGATCGGTTTTTACCCCCGACGAATAGCCGATTCGTGCATAAAGTGACGTTGAATAATAATAATAATAATAATAATCAATAATAATAACGTAGATAATAATAATAATTGATGTTAGCCAGCAGAAATGCTTTGCTGACTTAACGTTGAACTAAAATATAAATACCAACAGTTATGAGGATTAGTATACTATTTGTATGAACACAAATCATAGTCAAATCATAGATAACAAAAATGTATATTATATAACACACAAAAATATACCTATTACACAACCCCTCGCTATCACTCAGCATTCACGCACTCATTCAAACTTCAGGGGACAAATTACATTAATATAAATACATTGGCCCCTTTTTAGACACCATGCAATATTTAGTTTTTCTTATGAATATTAAACTGCGCCCGAAGACATTAATTTGCTTAGAATTAAAGATACTAAACTTTCATCTGCGCGTGCTCAATACATTCTGCCAACGGGCATGACACGTAAACTTTTATTCTTGCAATTTATTTAGACATTTAAATAATTGTTGTAGAATTATCACTAATGCGCCTTGGAACTTCAATAACATTAGGCTTAGATATCAACTGCAAGGCACACATGTTTACAGAATGAAAAGTGAAGACACTTATGTATGAATATATTAAAAATAGCACGAAGTTAATTCACTTCCTCACTTAGCAAACTCGAGAGGTGATATCTGCAAGAGAGACACGATTTATGCAGTTTTTTAATCAAATATTTTACCGAGTAAAGCATATAAGGTGACATAAACAAAAATATTACTCAACAGCTCGGCGCAGAGCGTGGAAAAACAACAGTATGCTGTGAATATATCTTCCGAATTAGCAATTGTCGTGAAATTTAGATGATGTTGGCAAGAAATAATTTAATCAATACCTTTGCGACTTTTAACTTTAAATACAGGTATCTTTTCGTCCGACGGCCGATCTTTGGAGTCTTGGGTAGATGATCACTCACACATATAGAAAATTAACAGTAGTATACTATACCATCTCGGCGTTCTAGACGTTCCAGCGACGTTTACCGTAGTCCTCTAAACGGCGGCGTGACGTCAACCCGCGGTCCTCTTTGCGACACTAACACTTCACCACATTACTTCTTTGTAGCGGCACTTCGCAATCTTCTTGGACACACCTTCCTTCTACGCTTCGACATCACGGCGACCATCTTGTCGGCCTCGTAATGGAGCGATTAATTGCTTCGCATCGTGTCTGTCTCTCTTTCTGGGGGGACGGCGAAAACGGGCGAAGTTTCTTTACCGGGGGTACTCGTGGATTCTCGCTGCTAATTTCACGTGGGACGTCGGCGTTGTCTCAAGACGCAGTAGGTGTCGCTTTATTATCTCAACCTTCTAATTTCTCTCTCTCTCTCTCTTTCTCTCTCCGTAGAATTCTCGTCGGGCGTCGGCGTCTCGACTGGCGGCTTAAGGCGGTATCAATTCATGGCTTCTAATCGGGCTGTGCAGCGTCATTTGTGGCGATGTGGCGTTTGTGGCTTTTGTGGCGCTTGTGGCGGCGTTTTAGTGGTGTGACGTCGCGACGGTGAGCGATGATCTGCTGCGTTGTCGGCATCATGCAGGCTAGGAAGACCCATAGCCCTCCTTATCTTGATTTTAGCCCGCCATAGTTGTATTAATGTTCCTCGTCACAAAACGAATAACGCGAATCCAGTGCACAGGTCACTAATTAACACTGCCTATTCGTACAACTAGTCACTGTCACTCACTCACGCAGGATAAAATACACGGCGCGGTAGAAAAAAGACAAAGTCCCGAATCTTTACTCCGACTGTCGCAGAGGTGTTGTCGGTTCAAAAACTGGCGGTAGACTGTAGGCTGTTTGTTCGATCTGCCACTATTTAAAGACAACTTGAAATTTCGAATTCAATAGACTGACTTTTAGGCGCGGAAATCTGAAGTTACGACGTTGGTGGTCAAGCGTTCCTTTTTTGCTTGGTCCAGCTTCTTCAAGCACACGTGCTGCGTTAGAATGGGGTGAAAAGAATAGTTCTACCCTCATCCGGTACGTAACATGTTCCTCCAGTAATTGGCCTCCCACGTGGACTTTCCTGTCGCCAAATGCACAAAAGTCGTTCAAAAATAGTGAAAGATTTATCACAGCACATTGTTAGTTCCGAGGTCCTACGACCGAAAGGGGGAAAAGTCGACAAAGGCAGAGAAACACAAAAGGTTCAGAAACGTGGTGTTTTTCTACCGAAGCTTCAAGAGGATACGAAGGTTACAAAAAAATATAAAATAATGAAAACCTAGGATATAGAATAATAAAAAAAAGTATGTGACAAAAACTGATTGTCATACTACGGGCAACAAGGAGGACACACACAGAGATGCATTGAGGTAATAAAAAAAAGCTTTGAGAGTTTCTCTTTTAAATGAAGGAAACAGAACTGAGATATCTCGTTCCATTATTTAGTTATTTAGATTTGAAGTTGTCAAGATAATTTGTGGACACCCTGTATAATTGCACGCCACGGCAGATCCACTGATTTCCTTAAAATTCCTAAATACCTTTTAAATTCAAAAAGTCAATTCGTATAATGTTTCTATTTAATTTACAGCCTAGACTATTTCAAGAAACTCAATTTGGGATAGACTCAAGTCTAATATGTTTATACTTAATTCTATACTTACGCTAAAATAATGGAAACGTTTTCCTTTCTATATGTTTTGTCTCAAATATTAATGTGTGTGTTTTAATGCAATTAATCATTTCATTCATTTTAGCTGCAGTTAAGGCACGGACACAAAAGATCACGAGCAAACCACATGATTTGGTCCCTACGGCAAAAAATCGCACTCTAAATCCACAACTTATTATATACAATCGAGTTACTAAATGTGGAAGTACTACGTTGTATCAGTTAATTCAAAGGTAAGAACTACATTTGATTTATCTTAGGTCTGATGGTCGCTGCTACGAACAACAAAATAATTTGCTTGGTGGGGGTATTCGGTGAGGGATTAGTGAATGTTATCCACAAATGAGCATGACGTTTCGAAAAAAGAAATTTCGCTTCGTGAATCGGCAATCTGTTTGACAACGATCCTCTAGTCAATGATTGATAAATGTGATATGCTAGGTGTCCAGTGTAGCAGAAAAAGGAAAAAAAAACCTGATAGTACGAATAACGTTGATGATGAATTCGTTTTAATACCTGGAGTGTTAGTAAATGAAGACAAGGTGAAAAGAAAGGTGGTGGATGCATGAGACTGGAACAGAAATGGCTGATCCATGGGAGCATCATCTGTTTCCAGATCTCTTGAAGCAAGGGAGTTGTTCATAAAATACTTCTCTGTCCCAAAAATCATGAATTTTTCGTCCTGGAATAGAACGACGCAAACTTTTTCGCCTCCGGAAGTCTCGGATCTTCTCCAGCCGAAAAATGTCCGTGCGCTTCCGCGTCAGTGGTTGAGCCTGTACTAGATTACGTGTATTTTTTCTCAAACTAGTTTCTGTTGCGTCGGTCGTTTGGGCTTTACAAAAACAGTGGGCGAAAAGTCTGTACACCTCTGTCATTAATATGGATTTTAGTGGCCCTTGCTAGTAGTAGGTAAACATTTGGACTCGTGGCTGCAGTTGGACAATCAATCATGATTCTACAGTTAAGGTGACACGCAACCGAGGCGCATCCTCATCAAACAATGAGGCACCACACCCTCTATCGTCCTTTACCTGAGAATCAGCTGAGGATTTAATCCGGTGCCAAGAAGCATACCAGTTGCTTCTTCACAATTTTTCAACAAAAACTGAAAACTGATAAACTAATTTCTTTACATCCATTCACGGTATGTCACGTTATTTACTCCATGTTGATGGTGCAAGTGTTGCAGGGGTATATGGACATTTCGTCCATCTTGTTAGCAGCCACTCTGCGCTCGCGCTTTTCTCCTAAAATCTCTCAGTTTTGACGAAATGAATTAGGGAAAAAGAGGATGGAGAAACCAAAGACTCACAATTATGACATAGTTAAGTATAGGAAATGTGTTTCTTGCAGTGGAGTGTGCCTTTATCCTAAAAGAAGAGAAATGGTAGACAATTCTTTCATGGTACTTTAATAATAGCAATAAACTTCGACTATGTTTTCGTTCCTTTATAAATTTCGCAGCGAAAGAACACGGAAGTGTTCAGATTGGTTCATCTTCCTTCAAATTTGAAGGTGCTTTTTCCTTGAGTTCAATTTTATTTATTAATATATATATATATATATATATATATATATATATATATATATATATATATTTAATGAAAGGACAGGACGGAGAATTCGTGATTTGTGGACAAATTTGTGTGGATACAAGAAAAATTCGCAATTTACTTGTTACTTTAACACAGGTTTTTACATAAATCAATTCTAAATACAATATAAAAATGATAAATTTAACATTTGGCAAAATGCTTAATTAATTTGAAATAAATAATAAGTTACATTTTTCAGGTTAGGAACCATCAACAATTTCACATATCACCATTCAGGAATTATTAACAAGCGTCAACTATCGGATAAAGAGCAATTGCAGTTTGTGAAGGATTTGTCTTACTTATCAAAGACGAATCCTACAGGCGTAACCTATGATCGGCACATATACTACATAAACTTTACAAGGTAAATTTATAGCCAATAATAATATGTGTTACTACCAGACTGTAAACTATGAAATACGTGCACATTTACAATTTATAAACAAAATTCTTCCATAACTAGCACGTTAAAAGTTTCGTATTGAGTTGATCACCATGCAATAGACTGGTTATTTCGACAACGTTCGCAAATATTTCAATCATCACATGGTTTTGCTGTGGTATTACTTTCTTTTTCGCCATAAAAAAAAACATGAATCCTTTTAACAATATCCTGCTAGGTAAAAATAAAAGCAAAATAACTTTGATATATGCGTAAAGGTCTTCATGAATTTCTAAATTTCATGAATTTGTATTTTTTCATGTTCATGAAGAAATTTCAATTAGAATGTTTAGCGTCAACTATTTATTGTCAGTAGACAAACTGTGTTATGCGAAATTGAAATAATAAGTTCACCGTGTGCATAGGTGAAAGGACACTAAGTAAACTTTATTACTTGGCTCACTGGCTCGCAGTTATTCACGTAAAATATTACGCGTATCAATAGCGATTTTACAACAAAACTACTATTTTTACCGTTCAAAAGTAGATTTATTGTCATACTATGAAAGTTTACAATATCTTAAAGATGTCTGAAAAACAAACGGAAGTTGATAGGTGCCAAACTAAAAATATTCAACATGGCGAACTCTTTTCAAGATGGCGGACTCTTTTCAAGATGACGGCCGTCAGAACGCAGGTAGCGATTGGCTACACGACTGAACATATCTTAAGTGGTATAACAATTAATTCTACCAAGTCTCTTGCTTTTATCAAAAAGTCAATGATTCCGAACTGAACCGCCGATCTGTGATAAGGACACGCCATTTAGATACTATCCTCCATTTGGAGACACTTTTTATGTTGTATCTTTGATGAAAATATATTAAAACATATTGTTTTAAAGATTATACAATGGGCTACTGGAAACAATTTCTTGTCATTTAATTTGTTCAAAAGTTACAAGGCAAAAACTTCAAAAAGTACTAGAAAAAAACTTTTTAAAGATTATTTTCTAAATTGTGGCAAAACCACCGACATTATCGAAAACTTAAACAAAATCTTTTTTGTAGCCCATCTAATGAGGATTAAGACTAAAAAAAAAAAAAAAAAAAAAAAAAAAGGATCACCTGCCAACGACCATTGGTTAACGAGATATAGGTCAATAACGGAGTCTGTGAAATTTATGGAGGGGGGGGGGGGGCACCACGAGGAGGTACAGGGACTTATGGGATTTTGCACTACTAGTAGTGTTCTAACAACTGACCAAAATTCAGCTTTTACGGAGTTAGTCCCGACATTCGATGTTTTTTGTACTTCATTGACTAGGCTAAATTTCCACAGAGCTATCGAAACAAATCTGGTCTCGTCCGATTTTTCGCTTCTGCTGTTTTGTCTGTATGGAATTGTCTCTTGTCAATGATACCGAAAGATATAAGTTGTTGAAGTGAAAAATCAGGCGAAAGCAGGACCTGGCCGTCTTAGCTCCTCAGGCACGGTATGCCAGAGACCTGGTCGAGCCTACATTCTCGCTTGATTTTTTACTAGGCCGGCGTCACGACAGAAATGATCCGGCGCTAGAGGATGAAGTGTCAAAATAATATTATTTCCTTGCAGTGCAATCTAACATTTATCTACTTATTTTCATTCCTAGGCACGGCTATCGACAGCCTACTTACATTAATTTGATACGGGAACCTGTTGACCGGGCGATATCTCACTTCCATTACCATCGCAAGATGGGCGTTAAAGCTCGAGAAAGACTCATGGAAAGCCTGGGGGAAGACCCTGAGACCTGGTACAGCAAGAATTTCACAATCTGTGTCCTCAGTGGGGATCGTGAATGTAGCTATGTCACAGGCTCTCGTAAGGAAACCATTGTCACATACTTTTGCGGGTCGGATGAAATCTGCATGTAAGTATTCACACACATTTCGTACTTACGCAGGATTACCACTGACTTTTCCTGTTTTTCCAATAATTCTTGTCCAACGTCTTTATAAGGATTTAACGTACTGGTAAATATGTGTTACGTTTTCAACTTTGCATGCCATTCAAATGAATCAGGTTTATTCAAAAGTACTGAAAATAAACTAACAAAAATAAGTACAAAACTAAGAACATTTTTGTAACTCCAGTAATGAAGACCGTAAATATTTTTCTTTTACCTCTCCTCCTGCAAAATAACAAAACACATTCAATTTCTCGGTTTATCCCAGGTTTTCAACATGTTTACAATATTTCGTGTCTCTTTCACCTTTAAGTTCATTTCTCGAAAGTTTCCCTGATCAGTGAGAGCACTGTTTTACATATTCATGCTCTCATTTCTTCCAGGAATAATGTATAATGTTCTTGCAGTCATGGACACTTTATGGGCTGTTACGTCCCCATGGAAAGTGAGTGGCATTGTTACAACCCATAAGTGTACGTGACTGTACATAGGCAAAGCTTCTATTCTCTCTCTAACCGCGCTGAAAAACAAATACATTTAACGCAAATAGTAGATGCTTAATCCTTAGAATTAAGTTCAGTGATGGATGGTAATACGAATGGTGTCAACTGTGTTGCTCGCTCGCCTGAAGAGATCGACAAACACCCATAACAACAGAGTTACTTCCCACATTTGAAAATACATGCCCAGATACCAAAAGGATACTGAATTATGAAAATTTCCTGGTTCACAAAAACTTTAACGATGAAATAAAAAGACAGGAGATTGGACGATAGAAATATTTCTTGTGGTGTTTAAATTGTACTTGCAACATGCATTTGATATTTAGATCGAATTAAATTATCTTGTGTCCAGCTAGTATTGTGTACTATAGATACGATATCAGTCCAGAGCTGGTTACTGAGATATTGTAAGTTGACACGGGTGGTCAATAAAGAGTGACACTTTTCAGATTCGTTGATTAGCAGGGGACTTTTGGAATTTTGCACTGCTAGTGGTATTCTAACAACTGGCCAAAATTCAACTTTAACGAAATTATTCTCCACATGAAACCTTTATTGACTAGGCTGTGATGAAGTGTGTTCTGACACCACTATTCAAATGTTTAGTAATACATTCTTTTGGTTACATATACATTTTACCATTTGTATAAGTTGCTTGTGTTATACGAGCAAACTTGACTGAAATATGCTTGAATATGTTTCTAAGTAAAAATGTATGAAGTTTTGTCACTTATGGTAAATTCTACATTCGTCTTTCCAGGCTAATCAATAACAAAGAAGCATTACAACGTGCCAAATACAACGTAGAAATGTATTACGCTGTCGTTGGTATTCTCGAAGACCTGGAGAAAAGTATGTTTGTATTTGAAAATTACGTCCCTCGGTACTTCAGATTTCTGCATAAGGAATTTTACTCCACAAGTAAGTTTTCTTGCTTTGTTTCGCACGGTTGTCAGTTAAATACAGTCTATGCAAACAATACGAACCTCTACTATTAAGTTAAAAACGAAGAAAATATCAGCCTAAACCCAGTACCGTCTATAGGTGGGGGCCGTTTACCAACTGTACCCCATCGAGAATTACGTCGATTTTTTTGAAATCGACAGATTTCAATGTTTTGCGTAATATAAAAGTAGTTAGTTCCAGCGTTAGGAAAGCACACGCAACCTAGTACGGTCCATGTAAGTTAAAACCTGCAATTTCGGAGTTCTTTCCCCGCTTTTTGTTAGTGAAAACTGTTTGTATGCACACTAAAATAGCGACAGATCACATCGAAAATCACTATCAGTACCAAACCTATCAATCTTAACCTAACTATGTAAAATTATAGCTGCTCTTGTGGAAAATCATTTTGGGTGCTTTAACTATTCACTTGCGCGAAGCTGTCGGGTTGTTCTGCTACACGGTGAAGTAAATTTCCGCGAGCAAAAATCAATTGAAAACGTTCAACAACAACTAAATCCTCATAAACCATGCAAAATATTTCATTTTCTCCAAGGGATACAGAGGGCCAAGGATACTATTAGGTGTACAAGTTTGTTGTAAGTCCACTTTTTGCACGAATAGGCTAATTGGACAGGACCTACAGTTTAAAGTAGAATCTTACCACCTCCACTAAGTGTCGACCCTTTGATTCCAAGGGGATGACGTTACCACCACGTCATCGAGGACTTCATCATTAGTTGTAAAGTAACAATTTTTCTAAGTATTTCTCTGATGTCACTTTTCTGCTACTTTTGGCTAATCACAATGATGAGCATGAAAGGATCACATGTTGACGAACACACAAAAAACACCAATGCTCAGGCTAGGACTCTATTTCAATACTGATTGCTGGTCAACCCGCTGAATTTGTGCAAGAGCGCTATCGACTGCAGAGCAAGCAGCAGTAGTGTAGCGTTGTAAGAGGCGGAGGGAATGAGGCTTCGACGGTCGCGTTCGCGCAGTGCAAAACTTCTCGTCATTTGATTCGTAACAGCGAAATGTGGCAATGTAATCATGGCAGAAGAAACAGGAAGTCATAGCGTTAAAAGGAGAGCGCCTTCCTCCATAGTATTTATTTTATAGTTCGTGTCCTGATTCGAACGCCACTTCTGAATCTTCGACACAGCTCGAGAGGACGCCAACCGGGCTAGTTTCGAGCCAGCAGTGTTTAGACATCCAACAAGTATTGCGACGACATTACACCTCAAAGCTCTTCACATTGTGTATATATACATAAAAAAGAAATAGCACAACACAATAACACAACCTAGCAAAGATAACCGTAGCCTCACGTTACGAAATCCCTAAACAAACTTGTCAACATCTCATTTACTCCATGTGGACTTGACACGTACTGCCAGTTCCTAAAACGCCGCTGCTGTTATACTGAGCTCCACGTAGTCTTAACATATGGTTGTCAGAGGAAAACTGATCTTTCGGAACTTTCTTTGAAGAAAAGTGGCGTTCGAATCAGGACTTCAATTTTAGCTCGCAAGCAAGGTTCCCGGATCGCATTTAAATTGATCCGAAAAAAAGGTGCCTGGACCGGACTGAAATACATAACAGATAAAAAGTTATTTAGGATCTAGAACCCATTTACGATCGCTGATTTTCTCTTCTGGACCGGAATATGAATATTTAAGGTAGTTCATGATCTAATAATCGCAAGAAATTATGACTTGGTTCTTCTGTAGGAATTATGTAGGAACCAAATTCTGTTCTGATTGATAAATTCGAAACGTTAGTAATGGTTGGAAAAATTGCTCATGTTATTTCTAATGTTTGTAAATCTGCCGATGTTGTTGTTTTAAGTCCACTTTGTGCACAGACAGGCTAATCGGGACTGGACCTACATTTTAAAGCGGGATCCAAACCACTGTGCAATGTAAGAGTACCTCCACCCGATATCGAACCTCAGACCCCCTGATTATAAGGCGACGGCATTACCACTACGCCATCGGGGAGGCCCTCAAATCGATTTGTAAATTTATTATTAAATACAAATCTTAATTATTAACCTACCAACGTTGTGTTAGTAATTACAATTAGTAGTAGTCTGCGCAAAATCGTTATTCATTCCTTTAATGGTGAAGCTCCATCTTAAGTGTCAACGTTGTTTTCAGGTTGCCATCTTTAGGAAATATTATAGTTTACTTTTTAAATCTAGTGCACGTTGCTGCATTAGTAAATCAGAATCATTATGTTCTGAGAGTGGGTGCTATTTTAAACAACATTTGCTTATTTTATTTGTATTAAATTAAATCGCAGAATAGAAGGACATTCAGTAGACAATTTATTGCTTTTTTTCGTTTCAGAGTGGAAAAGACGAAACGCCCATCGCCACCCAAACCCACCACAAGAAGTGAAAAATCGGTTGCGAAAAAACATGACCAGTGACATTGAACTGTACAATTTCGTAGTGCAAAGGCTAAATAAGCAGTTTCTTAAAGTCAGCCTAAGTGGAAAAGATCTCCCAATTTAGACCACAGTGGCGACACTGTTACAAAGAGAGGAGCAATATTTTACAGAAACTGTACTGTAAGACACAAACAAACTGTAAGAACACTGTCAATTGTAGTTAATTTCTTCTTCAATTGTGTTGTCGCCATTTACAACTGATCCAAGATATTTGAAAGATCTCACTTCTCCTATTTTCTCGTTGTTTATAATTAGGTCTTGTAATCTGCTTTTACCTTTTACACATCTGAGATATTTAGTTTTCTGCATATTAGTTACGAGCCCCATGTTCAAAGCTTCATTTTTTAGTTCTTCAAATGTTTCTATTAATGTATTTTTTGTCTCTGCTGTTATAAGGATGTCATCGGCATATGCAATACATTGTTGATATGTTTCCTCTCAATTTCATCTGTTTCAATACAGAGTCTATCACTATACTAAATAGAGTTGCAGATAAGGGATCACCTTGCTTGACTCCACCTTCTACTTCGAATTCTTCACTCAGTTCCCTGTTAATTTTGACTCTTCCTTTATTGTTGGTTAAGGATAACATAATTAGTCTGATTAGTTTAGATGGTACTTCATATGATTTTAAATCAGATAATTGATAATGAGCTGATTTAAATCAGATAATTTTTTTAAATCACCCAAAAAATTACTGATTCAAATCACTTTAAAGATATAATTTATTAAATAATGTACGTAAGGATTTTGTACATATCCAGGGTGGCCACTCTAGGATCATGATACAATTCAAGTATAATTCCCTGTTTTCAAGAGGTGAACTTTCCAAAAATTCAAGGCTACAAGCAGATGTTTTCTCTATTTCAACCTTACGTATTACCACCTCTCAACACATACCCACACACATACCCACAAATATAGTAACAATATAAAGGGACTGTGCGACTCCAATGTATCCAAAAATTCTAATTCAATTCAATTGAACAATATATACCGGGTGGTCCAAAAGTCCCGGAACGGTCACATATCGTGAGAAATACACATCGAATCAAAAAACGAAAAATACGTGTTTAGTAAGTGAAAGAAAGCTATTCAATGATATCACACTTGATTCCCCACCCCCGCCCCCTGAGGGTGGGTCGGAGGGCAACTGTGAAATTTTAAATGGAAACCTCCATTTTGTACTGTAGAATCGGAAAGAGGACTTCATTCCAAGTCCAACGAGCTATCAACCATCCTCCTAGCTCAATTAGGAACGGAGATATGGCGATTTTACATTTTAATTAAAAATCGCTTTCACTCTAGCTCAATAGGGTGTTCAGCGTCCCTTTGAAATTTTTTGTGGATTTATGTTGTTGTTTTTTTTTTTTCAAAAATTTAAAATCGCCATAAACATGTTTTTTCTGGTTTTCCGATTCGATGTGTATTTCTCACGATATGTGACCGTTCTGGGACTTTTGGACCACCCGGTGTATTTAATTTAAGCTGCCAGTTTACATTTGTCATTTCGCGTACTCAGACTAGAAATGCATCTACAAACACAAGTCACAAATGTCACGGGATATAGTCATCTACGAAAAATTATTAATTGTATAAGAATTTCAAACTCAAATTTACCGAATCAACTTCAACATATTTTTGCAATAATCTTCCGTCTGTCTGGTAGATTGCCCTGCAAAGGACACTAACAAAGCAAACGGATTGAGAGAATTTTTATTTTCCTTCCTTGGTAAGAATAAAAGTTAAAATGTGAAAAACCTGCCTCAGTGTATTTAAAAATACGTATAAATTGAAGGGGATTTGGATTAATAAAAGTTACAGTTTTTCACGTCTGCGGAGAAAAATTCAAGCAGAATTCACGCATAATTCCCGGAGTCAATAATTCACCCATAATTCCCGGAATTCCCGGTGAGTAGCCACCCTGATATCAGAATCACTTTTGGTGATAGTCATTAATCTCGTAATCATTTAATGGTGTTGATTAGGCTCTAAGAAATGAAACAAAATATATGTACTTATGTGAAGCTCATACGAAAGGAAAGGAAATTAAATATGTAAACTGTACAGACTTAAAATTCTCTTGATTCAAAATTCGATAATATTTATAATAGACAAAAATAACAAACATTTTCTGTAGAATAATATACAAAATACTAATCATGTTAACCACAAATAATGTCATTCTCCTTAAGCTGTAAATAAACATGGCAGCTGATATTTTGCAAAACTATCAATTAAAAAATGCCAAAATTCAGCTATAAAGACTATAAAAAAATATTTTAAGCTACAATTATAGAGTACATCCAGAATGTTTTATTTTCACTGGAAGAAAAGTTACTGAAATTATTATAGTTTCATGAACATATTCAACAAACATTTCCATAGCAGGTTTACACATACGGTATCAGAAACAGAAACAATATACAGGGTGACTGGTAATTAGATGTATTCCCTGAAAGGGGTTAAAGTAGAGACAATTTGCAATAAATTTGACCATATGATACCCCGTCCGAAAATTAGTAGTTTTCGAGATAATCGAGTTTCAATTGTTTTTTTTAAAAAATGACAATTTTCAACATAAAAAGACGAATTGAGAAAAAACTGATCATTGTATGGAACTTATTTCAGCGTTTTCTGATAGCTAACAAATAAGTGGTTCGTTGAAAAAAAAAGTTTTTCCCAAATAACAATCACATGTAAGTAACGGGTGGGTCTAAACTTAGAAGTAATGACAAAAAAATGCACTCTCAGTTTACTTGGCAACGTATTAATAACAAAAATGGTATGACACGAAGCGTACAAATGTTGCTATCATACACATTTGTGTACAAGAAATAATACTTCATTCATCTTCATGTGAATGGAATCAATGAACAATACAATTAAAGAACATTACACGTCTTGCTCAAAGTGGGCATCTCCGTTACGAATGCAGGCACGCAGGTTTTTACGACAATTTGTTCTCTTAACTCGTGATGTGATGGTGTCCTTGGTGTGTTGACCAGCTGTTAAGATCCTCTCCCTGAGCTCTTCTTGCGAGTTTACCGGTGTCTTGTCATGTGGTTCCAAATGTAAAAGTCGCAAGGCGTCAATTCTATCGGGAGATCGAGCTGGGCAGTCATCATGATGATAAATCATGTCACGTCTTGTAGCTAGAAGCACATCCTCCAACAACATTGCCATCCCTTTCCTCAAAAAATGTTCATAAGTGATGCCATTTAAGATTTGGGGCAGGAAAAATGGCTCGATCAAATGATTGTTGATTACGCCATCCATACTTCTGCCTGGGTGTGCGACAGTGGCTGGATGAAAATTACCCAAAAAATGGATTGGCCGAGGCGGCCCGATTCCCTGGCCGGCTCGATCCCCCGATTTGAAGCCTTGCGACTTTTACATTTAGAGCCACATGACAAGACACCGGTAAACTCGCAAGAAGAGCTCAGGGAGAGGATCTTAACAGCTGGTCAACACACCAAGGACACCATCACATCACGAGTTAAGAGAACAAATTGTCGTAAAAACCTGAGTGCCTCCATTCGTAACGGAGGTGCCCACTTTGAGCAAGATGTGTAATGTTCTTTAATTGTATTGTTCATTGATTCCATTCACATGAAGATGAATGAAGTATTATTTCTTGTACACAAATGTGTATGATAGCAACATTTGTACGCTTCGTGTCATACCATTTTTGTTATTAATACGTTGCCAAGTAAACTAAGAGTGCATTTTTTTGTCATTACTTCTAAGTTTAGACCCACCCGTTACTTACATGTGATTGTTATTTGGGAAAAACTTTTTTTTTCAACGAACCACTTATTTGTTAGCTATCAGAAAACTCTGAAATAAGTTCCATACAATGATCAGTTTTTTCTCAATTCATCTTTTTATGTGGAAAATTGTCATTTTTTTAAAAAAAACAATTGAAACTCGATTATCTCGAAAACTACTAATTTTCGGACGGGGTATCATATGGTCAAATTTATTGCAAATTGTCTCTACTTTAACCCCTTTCAGGGAATACATCTAATTACCAGTCACCCTGTATATTTACAGAATTTTTTATTTGCCTTAATCAAACTATTCAAATATTTTATAGGACCTTCTTCCTAATGGATTGATGATTGATTTGGTTTATTCACTTCGCTATTCTGCCACTTCTGTCTAATCGTGAAGATAAGGATGACTGCTGATATGATGAAACTCATGAAGGGGCACTCACAAAGAACACCTACGCCCAGTTCGGGATTCGAACCCGGGACCCCGGCGTCATAGCGTAGCCACAGTGGCCGACAACATGACAAAAATGAGATACTGCTATGAAATGTATTCGGTAAAGAAACAATCAGACATATGCTCGGGAATTAAAACGCTGAACATTTTTCATAAGTTTGTGTAATATGATGAAATGATTTTACTGAATGTTGTGGATGAGGCAAAACGATATGATCTTCTTGCGGGTGATGCAAGAGGTATAGTCGACACGCTAGCTTCGTTAACGAGCAGCTGGCTTTAGAGTCCACGGAGCGCGCCCACCAGCTGCAACAATCACATTCAACGCACAGTGTTGCCACAGATCTACTTGCCACATCTACTCTAAGCCAGCTTGTCCCTCCCCCGCACTAGCACCATCCCACGGTCTCCACATCGTAGTTGCAAACTACGGCAACAGCGTATCTGCAGTCATGTGATTGAGACTCCACATCTTATGTTACGGAGGACTTCACATCGCACCTGGAGGCGAATAATACTGTGCCATGAAAATGGCGATGAGCACTGTAACGCTATTCCTCGCTCGCAAAGGAATAGGAGTCAGATTGTGTGCAATTAGTTATTCGTTTGTTTCCTTTTTTGGAGAAGTAATACGTCACCCGGTCATGTGACTATGGAAAGGGAAGGCTCTCGCGTGGCTTGCGGAGCTCTCTCTCTCTCACTCTGGCAGCGGTTGGGTTCACATCTTGAACTGGGCTCTACCTTGAACTGGTAGAATCGGTCTGCTGAAGTCATCATCTGTATACTGGTAGTATAATTATAATATATTTAAGTTTAATCTAAGATTCATATTACTTCATTTAGTTAATTAGTTTAATTTGTGCACTATTAAGTTATGCTATGTTTAATGCTACCATTACGCAGATGGTCCTTTCAGATTTGACCGATATTCACTAATCATGTTCATTTGTATCCAATTAGATTTATAACTTCCCTATTCAAAATTGCTGATTAATATATTTTCCACGGAAGAACAATACCGAACGTTGAACTAATCTCAATTAGTAATGGGAAACACAATCTGATTCCGGAACATTTATTTTGCCTTGTATGAAATGTGGTTGGTTATATTTGTAATTTGAATGAATAATGTCAATCGGACATATATGTATAATATACTAAATTTGTTACTGGAAAATTTCTATTGTTAAAGTTACTACTGTTGTATACGACAAATTTCTAGTACTGGTTTCCTCAATAAATTATTAAATATACTTTTTACTTTTCGTACTTCCCACAAAGGCCTCTGATTCTGCTAAATATTTTAATAAGTAAAGGTAGTCAAATTGTCAGCCCGAAGCATATATAATTGTAGAGGACTAGTGGTATAATCCAAATCTAAATTATATGGGAAAATACTTGGGTGGTGATAGCACACAGATCCTCTGGAGTAAATGGTGGTCAATGGTCTGATTTAATGGTATACCATCCTCTCATCATACGTATGCTGTTAAAATAACATTTTGCAGGTTTGTCTACAATTCAAGGGGGGGGAATGAGACTTTTGGTACACCCTGTATATATATATATATATAATATGTATGTATATTTCTTCATACTGGAAATCCAAGGGCTTCTTCTATTGACTAATAGACTTCTTCTTCTATATACTAATGAACTTCTATTACTCTTCTTATTCTATGTACAGATGGGCTTCTATTACACTTCTTCTTATATTGGCTAATAGACTTCTATTAGATTTCTTCTATGTACAGATGGGCTTCTTCTTCTTTTGGCTAATATGCTTCGAATGTAAGTTGGGTCGCTGCCTTGCTGCGCCACCGCCTAATACAAGCAGAAAAAGGAATTACTCAAGCAGCGCCGCCAATCCCGCGCTCGACCTTGATCCGGGTCTGCAATACATGCGACTACACGGAAGTGCTTGGGGTCTACCACAGAGTTGACGCGACACCGGGAAAACAACCAAAATAAGCAGAAAAAACTCGTTCCTGCTAGAAAAATAGATATAAAATCGTAATCACTTTCCGACTTCATTAATCTCTGCATATAATCACATAGGCTATACATGGCGATCATTTCTTTCTTTCGCCTTTATCGTTCTCCATTATTAAGCTAAGTTCATAAGTTTAGGTAAACGCAATTAGTTTCAACATTCCTAAACACTTTCATTCAATTCCCATGCACATTGTTGCTTTAATCTGCGATCCTAATATTTCTTCCGCGTGCTGCCATCTATGATTCATTATTTCAATCATTCGCCGTATGTTCCACTCATGCGGGCACGTAACAGGTGGTGTCGCTTGTGTTACTGTAACTTTTAAGAGGATCCATCCTCAATGTTCAAATTTATCAACAAGAGAGAGAAAACATCAGGGTAATTGGAGAAGGTTTTTTTTTTTTTCTTCCAAATCATGCAATATATAAATGCACTACGACATCAGTCCGGAAAATTATGGGACACACTATGTACGTGGGTCGCTCGCTCAATATATAAGTTTCCGTATGATGTAAAAAAAATAATTTAAGGTACATTAGAAAACTATACATACATGTGTAGGATCCCGGGTTCGAATCCCGGTCGGGTTTGGTTGTTTGTGAATGTCCATTCATCAATTTCATCATTTCATCACTCATCCCCATCTTCGCAAATTAGCCAAGAGGCACAAAACGCGAAGTAAAATAAACTAAATCAATCAATCAATCAAAATCAACATGTGTAGGAGGATCCTTCCTCACTTCTCCACATAATCCCCATAGAAATTCAGGCATTTGTCCCACCCTTGCACCAATTTGTCCATACACTTCGCAAGAAAATCAGGGCTCTGGCTATTGAGCACTATTCTCACATTACGCTTCACTTCTTCATCTGTTTCGTAACGGTAACCTTGCAATTCAGACTTTAACACCGGAAAAAGATGGAAATCACTCGGCGCTAAATCGGGGCTGTATGGAGGGTGGGGCAGCCGTTCCCACCCAAATTCTTCAATTTTGTGTTGTGTTTGCACTGCTGAGTGGGGGCGAGCGTTATCGTCAAGAAGAATGACACCAGATGACAGGAGACCTGGTCGCTTATGTCGAATTGCGTTTTTCAGTTTATCCAATGTTTGACAATAACGGTCAGCATTAATTGTTCTTCCTCGTTCCAAAAATTCCTTAAGCAGAACGCCCTTAGAATCCATGTTTCTGAACTCCTTATGACGCGAGCCCGCGTTTTCGGAACAAGCATTTACTTTTCACCCTTGAGCGCATGCGCCTTCACGTCTGATAACGAATCGATTGTTGTTCCTTGTAGACGAAGGATGGCGCTTGTCAACCATGTGCTTCTTTTTAATGGCATTGCTTTATACAATATTTTATAGCACAGGGAAACTTATATATTGAACGTCCCTAGTAGTACAGAATTCAAATCAACGATCCAATAGCTAGAGTTCCGTACGAATTCTAACATCCATTCATTGTAGTTTGTACTGCTATACCTAAGAAACTGTTACTTGATCGTGGTCAAATGTTTTGGTCAGAGTATATCAAGAACATGAAATTTATTTAATGTTTCCAATTTTCTGAAAAAAAGAAAGTTGAAGTTTCACCTACGACATCAAGTATATTATCAAATAACGTACACAGAGATATCGATACACCCCATGCTTCCGCACTACAGAAGGAACTCGTTGCCTGTTGCTGCACTGTGACTCATGTGGTTTACTACGATAGCGGATATCACGGTAATAAATGATAATTTTCAGAAAACACAGAACCTGCTGCACATTCAAGAATGAAGCTGCGAGTACGAAAATATTGGAAAATAGCCACAGCGCTATCGATACTCATAGCTCTGTTCGTTACTCATATATTGGTTCATATCCCGTCTCAGCCTGTGATTTCCCATTCCAAACGACATAAAAAACTTCGTGGTAGGTCGTCATCAGGTATGTCTTTCTGTTATTTAGCGTCGCTTGTCTTCAGGTTTCTGAGTAATCATGATGCATGACGATTAGATGAAATTTATGAAGAGACATTCGCAAAGAACGCCCATACCCAGGTCGGGACTCGAACAGGAACTAAGGTGGGAAGAACCAAAGTCAACCACTTAAAGTTCTCCGCCACAGAGTCGGCTTTACTGATTATCATTTTTCGTATTAATAGTCAAATGTATGTACACTTCATTCCGTTTATAATTTTTGAGGAAGACACATGAGAACATTGTCGAAACGTTGATTACCTTGAAAATTCATTGTTATTATTACTAAATTTGTTACAAAGGTTTTCCGACTATGTTAATATCTGTAATATAGTTGCACGGAAGTTGTTCTATTTTGTTTATTCAGAGGCGGGACATGGGTACATCAGCACGTTCTTGAAAGTTGGATTAGTGGTGCCCTGGCAGGTGGCAGGAAGCCCTTGTCTGAGCAGCAAGGATTATTGATTTTTTTTGTCCACTTTATGCACCCTTACGGTATATGTGGGATCCAACACTTGGGTGGTGTAGTTCACTGATCATTCATTCATCCCCTATGCTAGAGCAATTCGCTACTCATGGTGAGCTTAATGGTAAGGTGCGAGAGGTTCTAATTACACACATAATAGCAAAACCCAACCCTTGAGCTTAAAACCCTACAGTCTGAATCAGCATGGTGAAATACCTGTCTCTCGCTGTGGAAGTGTTCCTTCGTCGAGTTCAAGCACGGACTGCTTAATCGAACGATGTTGTCCGCTTGTCGTGCGAGTCTGAAATCCCAGACTCCTCTCTCCTTCTCTGACTACTAATCTCGAAGTGACTGCTGATTTAGAACTGACCACTGACCTCTCTCCCCCAGACATTTATTCAGATTCATTTTGCTAAACAAATGCAGAGTCAGACCTGTAATATCAACCTTGGTTGCAATCATTACACGTGTTTGCATCGATGGCGATCAAGGAAGCTTGGCAATGTCTGAGCTAAAGCTAATCAGGACTGAATTACAGTTTCAAATGGGACCCGAACCACTTTGTGCCTCCACTGGGTATCGAACCCGGGACCCCTTGGCTCAAGGCGAGGACGATTTAATGAATCAATGAAATAAAATTTTTCGGATGCATCAGTGCGTATGGCCATCTTGCATCCTTCAACATACATAAACGAGCAAAAATCCTATTGTCTAAAATCCTCACCTGAAAGTTAAAAACGGGGTGCAAAAAGCTTCTTAAAAATGGGTAAAAGTAAGAGGCTGTAAAGGAACTTGCACAGGACGTACACAACTGCTATACCCTGTCCCAGCTAACTGTAGAGCAGAGCCGCGCATAGAGGCAGAGGAGGAGGAGGGAAACAGAGTGGTGAAAGCGCAGTGTTGCCAATTGTACGGTCCTGAACGTACATGTACGGAAAATTCATGGCATGTACGGACGAACGGTCCAGACCTTAGACCCTACGCTTAATGTACGGCTTGTCAAAATTTGTTCTTGCAGTTTTATCACTAAGAAATTCTTAAACCAAGCGTACGGACGTAGAGACAAAAATACGGTCCGTTTGCCACGTGCGTACGGAATTATCCTTTTCAAATGTTTGCAACGCTGCATAACGAAGCACGGAAACCGGGTAACTCCCCAGTCGCCCATTACACAATCCAGTATCTCTCACTGTTCATTGGTGGAGCCGTCTCGCGTCACTACTTGCGCAGAGACTTGTTCTCGTTCGTTTGGTCTACAGTTAGCTGGTACAGGGTATAAATATTTCCTCAGAAACAGTGTAAGAGGCCAGCTCTTCTCAAAAAGCTAAAAAAAACACCTGTTATAACATTGTCATCACCTCCAAACATGGACGATAAACAGTTCGAAAGATAAAAGTTAGTCTGAGGAAAGTAAAATTGAGTAGAATATGCCGAACACTCAAAATAAAATTACATACACGACGCATTGAAGGGGTCTAGCCCTTGCAGCAAGTGACCATGGGTGATACGGCTGTGTCCAATACGAAGCCGAGTTACAATTACTTCATCTCGACAAGAGGGACGGTAAGAAGAACTTGATTCCCGTTACCTCATTCCACTCTCCCTGTCAAGTGTCAAGAAGGGAGCAACGAAACACATTCTGCAGGTTCCTAGCTGCCAGAAGGTGGAACTGAACATCGCAGTCTGCATCAGCAGACTTGATTGTTAACCATGGGCGCGGAGATTTTGTTCAAGTAGGAAAGTGTAGTGCCACCCTAAATTTCATTTTTTTATTATATTATTTTCGCTTTTCGTTGTCTTCTATCATTCAGAAGTTTGTAGAATTTCCTTTTACTTCAAAGTAGCACCAGTTCCTTCCTTGGCTAGGCGAGAGGGAAAACCGCGCCCCTCAGGCAAGTCACACTGGCTAGGGTGTTGATAGAGCCACTGGACAAGGCTAAAAACCGGCCACACTGAAAGGCGGTGCTTTGGAGGAGACAAGCGTGCGACTGGTGTGAAGGTGGCGATTGTGAGTGTGAGCTATAGATTGATGCCACTCCACCTCAGCCGAAAGGACTAAGGGCGTTCCGGGCTCGAAGCCGGAACAACAACAGCCAGCCTAGAGGAATGCACAAGGAAGCAGGGACCTGGAGCCGTGACCAGTGTCCCCTTATCCCCTCTCCAACAACAGATCATTGACTCTCAACCCCTCCCCCATCTATACATGATATGGAAGTGATTCTATGTACGGTGCACCGCATAAGTGACAAAAGGTAACGGATCCCGATAAACTTTGCTTATGGCCATAACAGTTACTTATTTTTGTGTTGTACAGGGTCCGTTCTGAAAGTTTCCGAACTGTCCGCAGCGCGGCGCGAGAATCGGTCGAGGGTTCGGGTAAGCTGCGACAGGTGGCAGTGGGGACCTTAACCTTCAAAACAAGGCCTCGCTCAGTTGCCTGCGAGCAGTGGTTGAGGCGCAATCGCTCGTGTTGTGTACACGGAAAAAACGTCGCGTCGAAAATTTGGTGGATTTGGTGAAAATGGAGCGTACTTTGGAACAGCGCTACGCTGTGAAATTTTGTGTTAAATTGAAAAAACTTTACGGAGACTTTAACCATGAATGGATGAAACCTGTCTATTCGAGTATGACCCCGAAAGCAAGATACAAAGTTCAGAATGGCACACCCCCGCGTACCCTCGTCAAAATCAAAGGTGAAGATAATGCTCCTTGTCATTTTCGACGCGAAGGGGGTCGTGCACAAAGACTTTGTACCTGCTGGGACCACCCTCAATGCATCTTACTACAAAACAGTGCTTCAGCGTCTCCGACAGAGGGTCCAGCGCGTCTGGTCTGACATCGCCGACAGGTGGGTGCTTCACCACGCCAACGCGCCGGCTCACACAGCGCTGTTCGTAGGTGAGATTTTGGCCAACGTACGCATGGCAAAGTTGCCTCATCCCCCTTACAGCTCGGACTTGGCACCGGCCGACTTCTTTTTGTTTCCCAAGATCAAAAGGGTGCTCAAAGGGAAGCGTTTTGCGCCAATTGAAGAGGTTCAAGCTGCCACGACCGCAGCATTAAAGAGGGTGTCAGTCAACGACTTCCAGGACTTCTGTGAACAGTGGAAAAGTCGCTATACTCGCTGTATTGAGGCTGAAGGTGCAAACATTGAAGAATATTGACAGCAGTTGTAATTGTCATCAATAAATTGTTTCCAAATAAATAAGTTCGGATACTTTCAGAACGGACCCTGTATGTGCTATGCCGGGTTATTGTATTTTTTTAATTATCAATAATAATCTATTTACATGTTAAGGTCATTACATATTGCCCCCCACAAAAGACTACCGCCAAAACCGTCAAGCTTTTTCATCAGGCGTACGGAGATCACGAACCTGTGTGTTTGAATGGCGTGATGAAGACTTTTCAAAGCAGGGTGTCACAGGACTATCCACGTTCTGAACGGTTTTCAACTATGCGTACTCCCGACAACGTGCTTCACGTGAAGAAAAAGCTTTGACAAGACCGAGAAGAAGTCCTAAAATCAAAGCTAAATTAAATATACACCACCAAAGTGTCAGCCGCAGCCGGTGTGGACTGTGTAAATGACATTGTTACTGTACACGAGACAAATGTACGTAACATAGTAAGTAAAGTGTAAGAACATTTTGCAATTCTAATTCCCTCACTTCTCAAGGTTTTCCGGGTACTTTAAAATAAATTTGCACAGTCCTGAGAGTTTTTAACTTGCGAATAGCAAAGTTTTAATTGTTTTCACTGTCTTATAGTAAAGGAAATAATTTATTTTAGGGCTTTGAATAAATTTTCAAAACTCCCGGATTTTTCCACGACTTCCTCACTCATAGTTTGATTTCCCGGATCAGTGGGACTCCTGTAATAAATTAATTTCACACAGTGCTTGTGTCGCCCCTGTCGACACATGCCTTTTAAGCACTAAACTATTCAGTCTATGTTATAAAAATCTATGTTGTTAAGAATTAGTGTTGAATCTTTTCTCTAAAGATTGTTAGATTTATTTCCATAAAAATGTCATTGTTAATGTTACAACAGGTAATGAACTGTTTAACTTAAATCAGAAAAAAATGATGAAACTATGGAAATATAAAACAACTATGTTGTAACCATGGTAAATTGTAAACAAAATTATGATATAAAAGAGCTAGACTTTTGTAAGCCTACGGGACAATCTCCTGGTCGCCGAAAGGCTGATGGTTCAGGGGACGTTGGGTAATATCTTGCTTCAATCTTCGGATTGGCTTGTGTACTTGTGCTAAATTTGGCAGATATTCCACAAACCCAACTCTGAATAAGTCGTTCTCCTGCATCATCAAAAAGACCAGGGTTATAAACCTAGGTACAACTAATAGGTTTAGGCCTACAAATTGTATCGGGTGAATTGTCTGTTTTGAAAAGTGTTTGTATATCATCGAAAGTTTAAATAAATCTTCTAGTAAGAGATCTGGATGATCTTTTATTATTAACCAATACAGGATAATTAAAAATAAATCCTGCACCACAAACCACGCAAGGGCTTGCTCATTCTAACCCTAAGAAGCCTTTGAGAAGTCCGATAGAAGGGTTCGTAACCAGACTAACATAAAGCCCTAAAGGCAGAAGGTGCGTGTCATGCTTTAGGTTAAATTCGATCAACAAACAATACAGTTAACATTGCACATGCGCGCAAGAAATGGCTTTGACACAAAAAAGATATTACAATTACATGCGACGGTAGATCACTGATTTCTTTAAAATTCCGAAATACATTTTGAATTCAAAAAAGTCAATGCGTATAATGTTTACATTTACAGCCTAGTCTATTTCAAGGAACTCCATTTGGGATAGAATCAAGTGTAATATGTATATCCTTAATTCTATACGTCAGCTAAAATATTTGTAACTTTGTCCTTTCTGTATGTTTTGTCTAAAATATTAATGTCTGTGTCTTTTAATGCGCATTATTTTATTCATTTTTAGCTGCTGGTAAGGCACAGAAAGAAAAGACAACGAGCCAACCACGTGGTTTGGTCCCTACGGCAAGAAATCGTACTCTAAACCCACAACTTATTATATACAATAGGGTTACAAAATGTGGAAGTACTACGTTGTTCCTGTTAATTCAAAGGTAAGAATTACATTTGATATGTCTTAGGTCTGAAGCTCGCTGCTACGAACAACAAAATGATTTGTTTGGTGGGGGTATTCGGTGAGGAATTAATACTGGGTGATTCCATGTCAATTCATCTAGGTCATGTTACCCACCATCCCCGATTTTCATGAAATTCTGTATACTTATAGAAGTTTTAATGCTAATTACAGAAATGACATTTCTTTTACATTGGTCAAGGGGTTCAGAAATTACGCGCTTTTTAAATTCTCCGTGTACGCCACTTGTGGCTTCACTTTGAATGACACGCATTAGGTTATAAATGATAGTATCTTCCCTCAGGTTTGGGGTAGAAACTTCAAGTTTGTTTTCCTTTGTTCAGAAT
This sequence comes from Lepisma saccharinum, assembly GCF_977018435.1. Classification (NCBI taxonomy): domain Eukaryota; kingdom Metazoa; phylum Arthropoda; class Insecta; order Zygentoma; family Lepismatidae; genus Lepisma; species Lepisma saccharinum. The sequence goes on from NC_139255.1 coordinate 29,031,048, forward strand.
AGTGTAAGCTTTCATCTAAATAAGGTTTCAGATGAGTGTATCAATAACCATGTATTTTTATGGCTAATTTCATGACTATCTTCAAGATCGAACTTCGTGCAATGCCCCCTTCAATTTCCCCAATTTTATATGTAGGTAGCTCAGACTGTGTAAAAATGCCTGATGGAAAAATTGGGATGGGCGGTTCAGAGACAGTACTCCAACTTGAATGTTATCAAGAAATGGGGATGACGTAGAAAATATTTGCTACGTAGTACATCTCCTGCGTGTGCCTAATCTTCAATAATTAACATCTCTACGCTGGGAGGAACCAGGCAACGTCAAAGTCTACTGTGTTTCAAAGGCAACACATCCCGTTACGGTAGCACTGGCAGAAACGAGTCCACGCAGGTAAAACAGCGAAAGCGAAAAATCAGGCGAGACCAGGTCGGCTCGGTAGCTCAATGATTATATCAATGGCACCGTATACCAGACACCAGAGTTCGAGTCCTGGTCAATCCTGCATTTTTCGCTGAAAAATTTCTACGTAGTATGTCTCCTGCGTGTGCCTAATCTTCAATAAATGGGGATGACGTTTTGGAAAAAATAAAATTCGTTCCGAGAATCGGCAAAGTTTCGACAATGGCCCTCGAGTCAATGCTTAAATTCATTATACTAGGCGTCCATTGTAGGAGGGGCGAGGCGAGGCAACATATGAATGAATTAATTGTTGTTTTAAATCCACTTTATGCACAGAAAGGCTAATCGGGACTGGACCTACAGTTTAAAGTGAGATCCGACCCACTATGTGCCTCCAACGGGTATCGAACCCGGGGCAACATATGATTAAAAACTGATAGTAGCTTTGATGATGAATTTATTTTCATACTTGGGAATGTTAGCAAAGGAAGATGAGATGAGAAAAGAAAGACGGCAGATGCATGAGATTAGAACTGAAATGGCTGAATCATGGGAGCATCAACTGTTAACAGATATCTTGAAGCGAGGGAGTTGTTCAAAAATACTTCTCTGTAGCAAAAATCATGAATTTTTCGTCCTGGAATAGAACGGAACAACACGAAGGGAACTTTTTCGACTCCGGAAGTCTCGTGTCTTCTCCCGCCGAAAAATTTCGCAGCGCTTCTGCGTCAGTGGGCGAGCCTGCACTTGATAACTATATTTTCTCTAAAACGAGTTTCTGTCACGTCGGTCGCTTAGGCTTTATGTACACGTTGGGCGAAAATTCCGAAACACCTGCCATTAATATGGATTTTAGTGGATCTTGCGAGTAGTAGGCACACGTTTGGACTCGTGCGCTGCAGTTGAACACAACCATACAATCCACAGTTAAGTTGACGCATAAGCGAGCCGCAGAATAGGACGCTCAGCATCGGACAATGAGACACCACACGTGGAAAGATTGCAAATGAATTTCTATGGCTCTCTACCTGAGAAACAGCTGTAGATATAATCCGGTGCCAAGCAGCAATTTTTCAATAAGAACTGATTAAAAGAAGTCGAACATAGCCCATCGCATGGTATGGTTTGGATGGGAATGCAAGATCATTTGTTTAGATCCATCCAAGGCATGTCACGTTATTTACTCCCTGTTGATGGCAGGGGTATATGCACATTTCGTCCACCTTGTGCTGCAACCATCTGAGCTGGTACTATTTTCCGACAATCTTCCCCTGTTTTGAAGATAAAGACGAAATGATTTGGGAAAAAGCTGTTCGAGAAACCAAATTAGGTGTGAAGACATAGCTAAGTAGAGGAAGTGCTTTTTTACAGTGAAACGTATTTTTATCCTAAAAGAGAAATAGTATACAGTTTTTCATGGTACTTTAATAATATCAATACACCTCGACTTTGTTTGCGTGCCCTTATAAATTTCGTAGCGAAAGAGCACAGAGGTGTTCAGCTTTGTTCTTCATCCTTGAAATTGAAGTGTGTTTTTTTACTGGAGTTTCCATAGGAAAGAAAAGTTATTGAAATGAAAGGACAGAACTGACGAAGAATTCATGATTTGTGGACAAATTAGTGTGGTTACAAGCAAAAACTTGCAATTCTTTTTACGAAAATCAATGCCAAATACAAAATAAAAGTGATGAATTTAATTCCATTTAATTTGAAATGAATAATAAGTTATACTTTTCAGATTAGGAAGGATCAACAATTTCACACATCGCCATTCAGGAATTTTTAACAAGCGTCAACTATCGGATAAACAACAATTGCAGTTTGTGAAGGATTTGTCTTACTTATCAAAGGCGAATCCTACAGGCGTAACCTATGATCGGCACATATATTACATCAACTTCACAAGGTAAATATAACTAACTCTCTAGCCTTCTTCAACTCGAAGGTTCATGGCTGCAGCAACACAGGCCTTCCATCTGTCCCTATCCTGAGCAAGAACTACACTGGTGTGCAAAACCTAAGGACGAAAGTAAGTTTCGCATGCTGTGTCAGTTACAAGCGGCATAGATCAGTGAAACTTGAACCATACATACAAAGTAATGTTACAGTATGATACAGGAAAGAACAGAGAAAAACAAGTGATGATCAGAACAAAAAATGACATTTTTACGCATAGACCAGAAATTACACGGAAGGCACTGCGACTCATGATGGCCCCGTGACATTACAGAAGTAATGAAATGGTCCTTAGAAGGGTGTGTGATCACCACGGACAGCGATGCATGCTCTGCAACGTGCTCCCATGCTGCTCACAAGGTTGGTAATGAGTTCTTGTGGTATAGTAGTCCATGCCTCCACCAGCGCTGTTCTCAACTGTTGGATGGTTGTTGGTGCATATGGACGTGCTGCAAGACGTCTCCCCATTGCATCCCACACGTGCTCGATGGGATTCAAGTCGGGGGAACGGGCAGGCCAGTCCATACGCTGAATATCCTCTCGTTCCAAGAGCTCCGCCACTTGCGCTGTTCTATGCGGTCGCGCATTATCATCCATAAAGATGAATTCGGGGCCGACTGCACCTCTGAAAAGACGCACGTGGGGAAGGAGAACAGTGTCACAATAACGTTGACCGATGACTGTACCGCGTTCAAAAATTTGGAGGTCGGTACGCGCATGCAACATTATGCCTCCCCACACAAGAACACCTGCACCACCAAAACGATCATGCTCGACAATGTTCCTAGGTTCATTGCATGTTCCCACCTCTCGCCAGACGAGTGTACGTCCAGAATCACTACTCAAACTGAATATGCTCTCGTCTGAGAAGAGAACGCCACCCCACTCGTCCTCAGTCCAGTCCTGATGTTCTTGGCACCACCGCAAACGGTGCCGCCGGTGCGGGGGTGTCAACGGAACACAACGTAATGGCCGTCGGGCAAAGAGACCACACCCATGCAGTCGACGTGTCACTGTGGATCGTGACATTGGACGAATCGCGGTCCTGTTAAATGTGTTTGCAATTCCACCCGCTGTTTGACGTTGGTCCCTGCGTGCCTGTTGCACAATGTAGCGGTCGTCCGCTGCTGTAGTTGACCGTGGTCGACCACCACCTCTTCTTTGCACAGCAGTGCCTGTGGTTCGGAACGCTCTCCATGCACGTGAAACAATGCTGTGGGCAATCCCAAACTCCTGGGCCACACTCCTCACACTTCGTCCTTCTTCCAGTTTCCCGATGATTCTTCCCCGTGTGAACGCATCCAAATGTTGTCTCCGGGCCATGTTGTTGTGAGTAACACCACCACAATGCACCTTAACAGCCCTCTGACTGACACACACCGTCTCGTCCCATTCATTCAACTGCTTCGTGTTGTTGGAGCTGACCCATTCGGCGCAATGGTCACGCTGGCGTCATGCCATGCAACTTCTTAGTCCCTGTGCATGTGTAGCCAACCTCTGGCAACATGCTGCCGGGCTTTCATTCATTTGCACCGACTACGAAATATTTTATGTTACTTTATCTATCTCGTCCTTAGGTTTTGCACACCAGTGTATATAGCCTACTCTTTTCCATCCCTACCAATTTCCTTTAGGTCCATCTCAACGTTATCCCTCCATCTTCGTCTTGACCTTCCTACAGGTTTCTTACCATCAGGTTTCCCAACAAGAATCCTGTAAACTCCTCTTTCCTCTCCAATTCGTGCCACATGGCCTGCCCACCTAAGTCTTCTTGATTTAATTATTCTAATAATATCTGGACATGAATACAAATTATGTAGTTCTAAATTATGCAACCTTCTCCACTCACCTGTCTCCTCATCCCTTTTAGGTCCAAATATTTTCCTAGGGATTTTATTTTCAAATACTCTCAATTTATGTTAAGGTAAATATATAACCAATAATTATATCACGTATACTACCAAACTGTAAACTATAAAATCCGTGCAAATTTACAATCTATAAACAAAAAGCTTCCATAATTAGCACGTTAAAAGTTTCTCATTGAGTTGTTCACGAAAAGACTGAGTATTTCGTCAACATCAGAAATATTTCAATCACTACGTGGTTTGCTGTGGCATATTACCATTTCTTTTCACCATAAATAAACCATCTTTTAACAATATCCTGCTAGGTACATTTAAAAAAAAAAAATATTGAGAAATATGCGTCAAAGTCTTCATGAATTTCTAAATTTCAAGAGATTTGGATTTCTTCACGTTCATGAAGTAATCCAATTAAAATGTCTGGCGTCAACTATTTACTGTCAGTAGACAACCTGCATTATACGAAATTCAAATAACGAGTTCACCGTCTAAAGAGCACTAAGCAAACTTTATAATTTGGCACGCACGTTGAAATATAAGTACAAATGCAGGCTCGATGGGGACTCCAACCCGCGTCTCTGCCATAACTACGTTTCCCTACTTTTTTTTAAAAAAAACACCCTAACCAGTAGTTTTCCACGTTATTCTCTTTCTCAGTTTTCACATATATCATATTCACTCATTTTTCTGCTCTCATTGAAGACAAGGACAAGCATCCATGTTCTAACCGGGAATTTGAACACGGGACCCGCTGCGCTAACCTCCACGGAGATCTGCACTCATACAATTTCCACTGAGGTATCGAGACAGATCTTGTTTCGTTTGGTTTTTAGCTTCCGATGTTTTATCTCTATGGATTTGGTCTCATGTGAATTATACCGTAAATGTATATGTTGTGGAAGCGAAAAATCAGACGAAAGCAGAACCGTCTCAGTAGCTAAAGTATACCAGAGATCGGTTTGGAGTGCTGATCGTGCATGCACTTTCGCTTGAATTTATACTGGGCCGGCGTCACGTCACAAATGATCCTGCGCTAGAAGATGAAGCAGAAAGAAAGGTGTCAAAATTGTATCAGTTCCTTGCAGTGTAATCTAAAAGTTATTTCCTTCCTAGGCACGGCTATCGACAGCCTACTTACATCAATTTGATACGGGAACCTGTTGACCGGGCTATATCGAACTTCCATTACCATCGCAAGATGAACATTAAAGCTCGCCAAAGACTCATGGAAATCCTGGGGGAAGACCCTGAGACTTGGTACAACAAGAATTTCACAATCTGTGTCCTCAGTGGGGATCGTGAATGTAGCTATGTCACAGGCTCTCGTAAGGAAACCATTGTCACATACTTTTGCGGGTCGGATCGAATCTGCATGTAAGTATTCACACACATTTCGTACTTACACAGGATTCCCACTGACGATTGCTGTTTTCTTTTTTTCAATCATTTTCCAGGAGACTTTATGATGCTTGGTACCCTAGACCCTCTGTACCCACTAGAGAAAGTGAAATGTTTCGCATCCTTTATGAATATCTTGTTTCTTATGAAAGTTTTCAGTTGATTTTAGCTCGCGGAAATGTGTTATTGTGAAATAAAGTACGTCTGTTACCTTAGCGTGTTACTTTACGGTGAAGAAAAACAGCTCGAAGGCTTCGCGCGAGTGAATCTAGCACCCAAAACGACATTCCACAACGGCAACTTTAATTTACGAAGTTGGGTTAGGATTGTTAGGTTTGGTACCAATAGTTATTATCGACGTGTTCTTTCGCTATTTGAGTGTCCATACAAAGGGTTTTAATAATAAAAACCTGCGAAAGCACTCCGAAATGAAAGGTTTTTGCTTACGCTGGTCATATTTTGTGATCGAATATCTCAGTTATTTGTGTTTTCCGAGCGATGGAACTAATTATACAGGGTGGCTCAATAAGTCACTTAACACCCCCAGTACAAGGCCACTGCAGCGCGCAACATGGAAATGCTGATGACCAATCGTTATCAGGCCAAGGGGGAACCACATTCACGCCACCCACACGGTCGGTGGCCATCTTGATGTATGCCATCTTGAATTCAACTTCAGAATTTTAAATGGGAAGGGGGTCGTGCGACATATCAAAATGCCCTAGAATTTTACGAGAAATGCAATGGTGAAGGTTTTTTCGACGTATCTTTAACCAGTAAAAAGTTATGACTGAATTCTTGTACCAATTTGCTCCCTTTCGAGGTGTTAGAAAAATGCCTTAAAATTTGTTTAGCGCTTCGGTAATGCATCGAGATCAAAGTGACGTCTATGGAGAGACGTTCGCATGCCATTGCACATTATTTTAATCGGATACATCCATGAAGAGCTGTGCATTATGAATGGTTGTCGCGAACAATTTACAGTGTGACGCTTCCATTGAATTAAAAGTCCTTCACAGTGACAAGGCTAAAAAACCCTTCACCATTGCATTTCTCGTGAAATTCTAGCCCATTTTGATATGTCGTACGACCCCCTTCCCATTTAAAATTCTGAAGTTGAATTCAAGATGGCGGACATCAAGATGGCCGCCGACCGTGTGGGTGGCGTGAATGTGGTTCCCCCTTGGCCACGCAATGATTGGTCATCGCCAATTTCAAATTCCATGCCGCAGTGGCCTTGTGCTGAGGGTGTTAAGTGACTTATTGAGCCACCCTGTATATTACGTAAAACATTGAAAACTGTCGATTAAAAAAGAATTCTACGTTATTCTCGAGGGGGTAGAGTGGGTAAATGTCCCCTAATGCTTACTGATAAATAAGTGTTAGGTTTTCAACTCTGTATGCCATTCAAACGAATCAGGTTTATTCAAAAGTACTGAAAACAAATTAACAAAAATGAGTACCGAACTAAGAACATCTTTGTACAAAATAACTCCAGCAAAAAAATGAAGCCGGTAAACAATTTCTTTTTTATCTCTTGTCCTGGCAAATAACAAAACACTTTCACTTTCTCAGATTTATCCTAGATTTTCAACATGTTTCTAATATTTCTTGTCTTTTTCACCTTTAAGTTCATTTCTCGAACGTTTCCATGTTTCCCTGATCAGTGGGAGCCCTGTTTTACATGTTCATGCTCTCATTTCTTCCAGGAATAATGTATAATGTTCTTGCAGTCATGGACACTTCCGAGCTGTTACGTCCCCATTGAAAGTGAGTGGCATTGTTGTAACCCATAAGTGCACGTGACTGTGCATAGACAAAGCTTCTATTCTCGCTCTAACCGCGCGGAAAAACAAAAAAATTACATTTAACGCAAATAAGAGATGCTTAATCCTTAGATTTAAGTTTAGTGATGGATGGTATAGTACGAATTGTGTCAATTTTGTTGCTCGCTCGCCTGCAAAGATCGACAAACACCCATAGCAACAAAGCTACTTCCCACATTTGAAAATACATGCCCAGATACCAAAAGGATACTGAATTATGATAATTTCCTGGTTCATAAAAACTTTAAGGATGAAATAAAAAGATAGGAGATTGGACGATAGAAATATTTCTTGTGGTGTTTAAATTGTACTTGCAACATGCATTTGATATTTAGATCGCATTAAATTATCTTGTGTCCAGCTAGTATTGTGTACTATAGATACGATATCAGTCCAGAGCTGCTTACTGAGATATTGTAAGTTGACACGGGCGGTCAATAAAGAATGCCCCTTTTCAGCTTCGTTGATTAGCAGCGGACTTTTGGAATTTTGCACTGCTAGTGGTATTCTAACAACTGGTAAAAATTCAGCTTTTACTCAATTATTCGCCACATGAAACCTTTATTGACTAGGCTATCATGAAGAGTGTTTAGACACCACTATTCAAATGTTTAGTAATACATTTTTTCGGCTACATATAAATTTTACCATTTGTAGAAGTTGCATGTGTTATACGAGCAAACTTGAGTGAAATATGCTTGAATATGTTTCTAAGTAAAAATGTATGAAGTTTTGTCACTTATGGTAAATTCTACATTCGTCTTTTCAGGCTAATGAATAACAAAGAAGCATTACAACGTGCCAAATACAACGTAGAAATGTATTACTCTGTCGTGGGTATTCTGGAAGACCTGAAGAAAAGTATGTTTGTATTTGAAAATTACGTCCCTCGGTACTTCAGATTTCTGCATAAGGAATTTTACTCCACAAGTAAGTTTTCTTGCTTTGTTTCGCACGGTTGTCAGTTAAATACAGTCTATGCAAACAATACGAACCTCTACTATTAAGTTAAAAACGAAGAAAATATCAGCCTAAACCCAGTACCGTGTATAGGTGGGGGCCGTTCACCAACTGTACCCCATCGAGAATTACGTCGATTCTTTTAAAATCGACAGATTTCAATGTTTTACGTAATATAAAAGTAGTTCCAGCGTTAGGAAAGCACACATAATGGAGTATGGTCCATGTAAGTTAAAACCTGCAATTTCGGAGTATTTTCGATGCTTTTTGTTAATGAAAACTGTTTGTATGCACACTAAAATAGCGACAGATCACATCGAAAATTACTATCAGTACCAAACCTAGCAATCCTAACCTAAATATGTAAAATTATAGTTGCTCTTGTGGAAATCATTTTGGGTGCTATAGCTATTCACTTGCGCGAAGCTTTCGGGTTGTTCTGCTACACGGTAAAGTAAATTCCCGCGAGCAAAAATCAACTGAAAACGTTCATCAACAAAAAAATCCTCATAAACCATGCAAAATATCTCATTTTCTCCAAGGGGTACAGAGGGTCAAGGGAACCATTCGGTGTACAAGTTTGTTGTAAGTCCACTATTTGCACAAATAGGCTAATTGGACAGGACCTACAGTTTAAAGTAGAATCTTAACCACTATGCGCCTCCACTAGGTATCGACCCTTTGATTACAAGGCGATGACGTTACCTCCTAGCAATCGGGGATTTCAGTATTTCTCTTATGTCAGTTTTCTGTTACTTTTGGCTAATCACATGATGAGCATGAAATGATCAGATGTTGACGAACACACAAAAAACACCAATGCTCAGACTAGGACTCTATTTCAATACTGATTGCTGGTCAACCCGCTGAATTTGTGCAAGAGCGCTCTCGACTGTAGAGCAAGCAGCGGTAGTGTAGCGTTGTAAGAGGCGGAGTGAGTGAGGCTTCGTCGGTCGCGTTTCCGCAGTGCAAAACTTCTCGTCTTTTGATTCTTAACAGTGCAATGTGGCAATGTAATCATGGAGGAAGAAACAGGAAGTCATACTGTGAAAAGGTGAGCGCCTTCCTCCATAGTATTTGTTTTATAGTTCTTGTCCTGATTCGAACGCCTTGACATAGCTCGAGAGGAAGCCAACCGGGCTAGTTTCGAGCCAGCAGTGTTTAGACATCCAACAAGTATTGCGACGACATTACACACCAGAGGTCTTCACATTCTGTATATATACATAAAAAAGAAATAGCACAACACAATAACACAACCTAGCAAAGATAACCGTAGCCTCACGATACGAAATCCCTAAACAAACTTGTCAACATCTCATTTACTCCATATGGACTTGACACGTACTGCCAGTTCCTAAAACGCCACTATTGATGGGGAAGGTTTATATAGCCTTAACATATGGTTGTCAGAGGGAAACTGATCCTTCGGAACTATCTTTGAAGTAAAGTGGCGTTCGAATCAGGTAAAGGTAAAGTGTTCCCCTGTGCATAGCACCACGCCATGAAGGCGTATAGGGGGTGTGGGGGTAACGCCCCACACTTTCTTGATCCGGTCGTGAGTGGGGGTGATGTGATCAGCATCACGCCCCTGACCGCCTTTACCCCCCAGAGTTTCCCCCAGGTACCCATGTTATTCGACGCTGGGTAGGCGCCGGAGCCGCTTCCACCGTTAGAAAAGTTCCCGGATTTCCAGTTCGAATCAGGACTTCAATATTAGCTCGCAAGCCACTCCTCTGTTTTTGACAATGAGGAACAGTGTGCAGGCGGGAAGGTCGCTCCGCACGGAGCGCTCGCTGACTATAAATGCAAGCAAGTGACTCAAGCCTAATACAGGGTGATTCTAAAGGTATAGTACAAACGAAAACCACAGATACCTCCCATGAAATAGAGACGAAAGTTCCCCTTCCACTTTGGCGAGAGATGCCTCCGTGAGGAGCTAGACAACGCCGAAAACGTGTGATAATGAACTTCACACCTCTGTACAGCCAGTACCAGTGAAGATAGAAAGGCGGAAAAAACGAAGTCAAAAGGAACACCAAAGTCGCCCATCCGAAAAACACTAGGCGGCAGCTGCGCAACGCATGCGAATGAGGTTCCACAAAGGAAATAGGAGTGTCCCGCAAGACAAGTGAAGGGAAAGGGTAGCGATCGACAACGGTAGGGACAAAAGAAGCTATGAAGCAGGAAGTAACAATTGCACAGCGGGAAACAAACACATGCAGCGCGTGGGGAGTCCCCAAACACAGTGGGGAGACACCGCAGCAAGAACAAAGCACGGTTCAACAAAAGAGAAAGAGGACCGGACGGGGAATGGTACCTGTCAAGCAGACAACAAATGCGGGACGAGGGATTCCACGTAGCAGCACCGAGGGGATGTTACACAGAGGTCGTGCGCCAGCAGGACAAACACAGGAACTACGGGCACAGGAGGTTTATTGCCACGCAAAGGTGCACTTACAGATAGGAATAGTACGTAGTACGTAGTCGTACCCCGGACTGACGTTGTTACAAAAGTTGCTCAAATTGACGACCACCACATTCAATGCAGGCATTGCAGCGTCGCAGGAAATTCTGGCGAACCCTATCAAAAATCCCTGGCATGATCGTCCGTGAAAAGCACATGGCGCAAAAAACGGGGATCGTCGGTACAAAACTGCAACAGTCGTTGACAGAATTCCACACGTCGTGGGTAATCCCCAGCCTGCAACGCGTGGACTCGCTGTGGATGATAGGGATACAGCAGATCATCATGAAGGACACGCCACACTGTCGACTGTGACACTCCCACTGCACGTGCAATGCTACGGGTGCTAGTGGACGGTGTGTCGTCCACGTGAGCAAGTACGTCCTCCTCGACCGCCGCGGTGCGCACATCTCTTGGGTGACCGACATGATGGCCTGCACGTAACACACCCGATTCACCAAGGGTACGGTGCACGTTCGAAAACAACCTGCTGTCGGGTTGTCGCCTCTCCGGATACCGTCCGCGATAAAGGCTTGCAGCTGCTCGGCCATTGCCATCTGCAAGGCCGTAGACAAAATTCATGTCCCTCAGTTCTACAAATGTGTAGCGTTCCATGGTACGGTGAGGATAGTGCCAATTATGGAATACTGTACTGCAGTGCACAGGTGGCACACACACACACACTGGTCACAAGGGCTTCGAAACAACGTACTCAATTGTCGTACGTCAAGCACACCACCACCGCACCGGCTCTTTCACTGACACGCTCCCTGACGCTGCACTTCCAATCAGCCCACACGTCCGCACGGCGCTGTGGTACAATCAGCTGACGTTCCTGAGCCACCCGTGCCTGTGCTCTTCACTACCTGACCACTGCCGTCAGGTGGGGCCATGTACTCTGGGGCTTTGTCATCGTGGAACACATGTAGCGTCCTTCATTCTTGCCCCATTCACCCACAACACGTACTTCGTCCGTCTTGCTCGAGCCGACGGGGAGCACTACGTACGATCGTGTGGTGTTTGTGTACACCAATGTGGGGTAACCCAGCAGTTGAACAGACGTGCATACCCCCACGTAGCTTCATTACACGATTGTCCCACGCAGTTTATCTGTCCAGCCTTGCTCGGCCCGGTCTCACACCCACGCGGCAGTGTGCGGCTGCGGTGGTGTGAGGCCACGCTTGGTTTCGGAGCGGAAGGCTGCGGCCGAGGAGGGACTCTAGTTGTTCGGCTGGGGTTGCGCTCGGAAGCAAGCAGCCGCGTCAGGTCTGGGAACGGTGGACCTGGTGATCGGGATGGAAACATTCCGACCTCGTCCATTAGTGTCGTCCACCGTACGGAGTGGTGGGGTCCGTACGACACTCCAGCAGCCTTTCGCCCGCTCCCACCCAGCGATGTGCCTCCGGCTTCATTTCTAAGAGGCTGATTGGGCCCCATCACGACGTTTGTTACAACGTCAGTACGGGGTACGTGGTCCTATCTGTACGTGCACCTTTCATTAGCAATAACCTCCTGTGCCCGCAGTTGCTGTGTTTGTCCTGCTGGCGCACGACCTCTGTGTGACATCCCCTCGGTGCTGCTACGGGGAGTCCCTCGTCCCGCATTTGTTGTCTCCTTGGCAGGTACCATTCCCCGTCCGGTCCTCTTTCTCTTTTGTTGCACCGTGCTTTGTTCTTGCTGCGGTGTCTCCCCACTGTGTTTTGGGGACTCCCCTTGCGCTGCACCGCCAGCGCCGTCATTTCTGCCCCGAACCATGTACGCGTCTGTTGCCTGTCGAGTGTCACGGATCACTTTGCTTGCATTCTCGGTGTGTTTTTACATCCTACGTCGTCCTCCCGTGGTTCTGCAATCCCGCACTATTTTTCTCGACTGCACTGCTTCAGTCATGGTGTTTGTTTCCCGCTGTGCAATTGTTACTTCATGCTTCATAGCTTCTTTTCTCCCTACCGTTGTCGATCGCTACCCTTTCCCTTCACTTGTCTTGCGGGACACTCCTATTTCCTTTGTGGAACCTCATGCGCATGCGTTGCGCAGCTGCCGCCTAGTGTTTTTCGGATGGGCGACTTTGGTGTTCCTTTTGACTTCGTTTTTTCCGCCTTTCTATCTTCACTGGTACTGGCTGTACAGAGGTGTGAAGTTCATTATCACACGTTTTCGGCGTTGTCTAGCTCCTCACGGAGGCATCTCTCGCCAAAGTGGAAGGGGAACTTTCGTCTCTATTTCATGGGAGGTATCTGTGGTTTTCGTTTGTACTATACCTTTAGAATCACCCTGTATAGCTCACGAGTGCAGGGTTGATAAAGATCGAGGAACTCATAAATTCTAATGGGTTCTATTGGGTTTCGCTACAGGGCCGGATTTTTTTTTCTCGCACAATTTAAATTCGGTACACGTAGCGCATTGCTTCATTTCAATACGTACCTTAGACCATATTTAAACTGATCCGGAAAAAAAGGTTCCTGGGTCGAATTTAAATTCAGTCGAAAAAAAAATCATGGAACGAATTTAAATTCAGCAAGGAAAAAGATTCCTGGACCGTATTTAAAATGATCCGGAAAAAAGGTTCCTGGACCGGACTGAAATACTTTACACATAAAAAGTTATTTAGGGGCTAGAACCCATTTACGCTTGCTGATTTTCTCTCCTGGACCGGAATTGAATTTATTTAAAATTCCTGGAACTTTAACAGCCCTGCATGAGTGTAGTGTCTCAGCTGCTGTTATTACAGCCGACTTACCTACCGTAATCAATCACAGTAAAGTTCATTTTTACGCAGATGACACTCAGCTACAAATTCCTTTTCCACCGAAATCGCCGGATGCAGCCTTAGCGTTACTCAATGTTGATTTATCCAACATAAATACCTGGTGTAAAAGTAACGGTCTAAAAATAAACCCACAAAAATCAACTTTCTCTCTTATTGGTTCCCGAAATAGTCTCTCTCTGATAAATCCTAAGGAGATATGCATCAAACTAGACACATCTATAATCCCTTATTCAACAAATGTAAAAAATCTAGGCGTCATTTTCGATGAACACCTTAACTGGGATATTCATGTACAAGAACAAATTAAAAAAGCTTACGCCGTGCTAAGATCGCTGTACAGCTTTAAAGAATGCCTAAAAACAGAGATTAAAATGAGACTAATCCAATCACTTATCTTTCCTTTACTGGACTACTGCGACGTAATTTTCGGACCAAATCTATCCGTTCGAAACAAAACCAAAATCCAGAAAGTCCAAAATTCATGTTTTCGTTTCGTGTACCATATAAGAAAATACGATCATATCCTCCCAACCCTAAACGCAAACAAAATGTTGAACATGACCAGACGCCGAAAATTACATCTGTGTTGTTTTATTCATAATCTTTTACTAACCAAAACGCCTAGAAACCTATTCCAGAAATTAAAATTCAGAAGGGAAATACATGATTACAAAACAAGGGGAAAATCGAAACTTGAATTTCCAAAGCACACACTAGTGCTTTTCGAATCATCATTTACGTATTCAGCTGCAAGAGCGTGGAATGAACTTCCTCCTTCCATGACGTCCCTCACTAATCGCAACAACTTCAAAGACAAACTAAAAACTCTATTGTTAAATGAACAATATCTGTGTTCCAGCACTCACGAATAATAGCTCGCATATCAGAACCAACTTCCTAATAACAAGTATTTTCATCTTCATTTTGCTTGTTTACTTTTCCCCTTACATGTTGCCAACCCTTAACAATATTTTGTCCTTTCTCGCATATTAAGAACATTTATATGTTTTTTTACACATAACATTAATATTAATTTGTATTATTCTTAACGATATCACACCAAGCACAATTGTGTCAATTAATTTGTGTATCCTTGTGTATTTGTTTTCAATCTTTTATTATTATTTTTAGTGTGTAGACGAGCCTTTGTTCTCAATTTTGTATTTGTTCTTTGTGTCTTCTTTATGTTTCTCTCTTTCTTCCTTGTTTGTTATTGTACAAACATTTAGTAGGTAGAATGTATTTAGTATGTATATGTACCCATCGGGGTTAGGTGGTAGAACAGCCACAGGCTGAACCTCGCCCTTTAATAAAGGAAAATTGAAATTGAAATTGAAATTGAAATAGTCCAATAGCTGTATGAATATGTAAGGTAGTTCAATATCTAGTAATCGCACAGAATTATAACTTGGTTCTTCTGTAAATTCTGTTCTGATTGATAAATTCGAAACGTTAGTAATGGTTGGAAAAATTGTTCATGTTATTTCTAATGTTTGTAAATCTGCCGATTTGTTGTTTTAAGTCCACTTTGTGCACAGGCAGGCTAATCGGGACTGGACCTACATTTTAGAGTGGCATCCAAACCACTGTGCAATGTAAGAGTACCTCCACCGGATATCGAACCTCAGACCCCTTGATTACAACTATGCCATCGGGGAGGCCCTCAAATCGATTTGTAAAGTTTTTATTAAATGAAAATCTTAATTATTAACCTACCAACGTTGTGTTTGTAATTACAATTACTAGTAGTCTGCACAAAATCGTTATTTATTCCTTTAATAGTGACGCTCCATCTTAAGTGTCAACGTTGTTTTCAGGTTGCCATCTTTAGGAAATATTATAGTTTACTTTTTAAATCTAGTGCACGTTGCTGCATTAGTAATTCAGAATCATTATGTTCTGAGAGTGGGTGCTATTTTAAACAACATTTGCTTATTTTATTTGTATTAAATTAAATCGCAGATAGAAGGACATTCAGTAGACAATTTATTGCGGTTTTATTTTCGTTTCAGAGTGGAAAAGACGAAACGCCCTTCGCCACCCAAACCCACCACAAGAAGTGAAAAATCGGTTGCGACAAAACATGACCAGTGACATTGAACTGTACAATTTCGTAGTGCAAAGGCTAAATAAGCAGTTTCTTAAAGTAAGCCTAAGTGGAAAAGATCTCCCAATTTAGACCACAGTGGCGACACTGTTACAAATAGAGGAGCAATATTTTACAGAAACTGTACTCTAAGACACAAACAAACTGTAAGAACGCTGTCAATTGTAGTTACATCATTGTAATACTGTAAATCAACATCGGTTAACATTGTAAGGATCATAATTAACATGATAATATACTAAAACTGGCACATAGGGGAAGTTGAGAAGTAATTTTGAAGTGATTTAGCTATATTTTTTGAATTATCCATTAGTAATCAGTAGGTGGCAATGGCTGTGAAATAACAAGTAGATGTGACTTTAATGAATAACGTTGCAGGTTGGACCAGGCCCGTATTTATGAAGAAAGGGCATTGCGTGCTTTAGCCCCTCCTCCATTAGGAAGAAGCCGACCATTAGGCAAGGTGGACTGATTTAAATCAGGTGATTGGGCATGAATGTTTACGAGTGTTCATTCATCAATTTCACCATATCATCACTCATCCCCATCTTCGTATATTAGCCAAAACTGGTACAAGAAGCAAAGTAAAATAAAACAAATCAATAATAATAATAATAATGTTATAATAATAACACTATTATTATTAGCTTTATGATTATTAAAATAACAATTATTATTATTAGCATTATTATTAACATTATTATTATTGGTACAATTATCCTGGTACTTGCCCCCCCCCCCCCGGACAAAAATTCGTGGTTGCGCCTGTGGCTATAGGGCCAGTCTTAATTAGCCCTTCTGTGCATAAAGTAGACAAAAATCACAAACCAATCAATCAATTTTACAACTTATTTTCATTCGGCGCTCAGGGCCGCTTCCCGCCGCCCCTAGCTACGGTTCTGAACTTGATGATCAAGCGAGCAAGAAAATTTTACATAAAGTATTTTTCTTTGCATAAAATTTGAAGTTGTGGGCGGTAATTCCCCCTGCAGGTACACTTGGAAGTCAATGTTTGTCTCCCCTAGAACTCATTTCCGACCAAGGTTGGGGGCAATGCCCCCCTCTGGTTGTACCACTGTCAACTGTACGCATCAAGGTTTTATTGTACGTAGACATCTGCCACCTTTGGCTAATCGCGACCATGAAGATGAACGGTCACTAGATGAGCTGGGCTCTAATGGAAAAAATACAAAGCAGGAAACGCAACAGTGGTTTGTAGTGTTTGTGGGTCCAGGCGCCGAAGCCTCGTTAGTATGCAAGAATTTTCTGTGTGGAATACGTAGAAGAGAAGTTCCATTTCAGTGCCTTCAGAAAAAACTCCGCACACTAATGGAGTATGACAATTATTATATGTACGTGCGCGCGAATATGTGTAAAGATGCTTTGAAAGAGGCAGAGAGAGGGAAACAAAGAGAAGGGTGTGTCAGAATGTCCACGACATTGATTAGATTGATTTGGTGTTTTAAGTCTACTTTATGAACAGTAAGGCTGATCGGGACTGGACCTACAGTTTAAAGTGGAATCCGAACCACTATGTGCCTCCAACGGGTATCGAACTCGGAACCCCTTGATTACAAGACAACGACGCTACCACTGCGCCATCGGGGAGGTCATGCCCACGAGAGATCATGGTTCGATTTCCGGGATGATAGGGGAATTTTTTGTCTCTGCTTAAGTGTTCTGGGGTTCACACACCCTCCTGTCAATAGGTAAATGAATTGTGCTCATCATAGGTCTCAACACATTGCACAGTACTGTAAAATGTAAAGCAATACTGTAGCAATCAAGGGGTCCCGGGTTCGATCTCCGGTGGAGGCAAGTAGTAGTTTATTGTAGTTCCAGTCCCGCTTAGCCTGTATGTGCATACAGTGCATTTTAAACAAACTGTGATTTAAGTATGACAGAGAATGTATGAAGTCGACACCACTTACGTGCCTTCATGGCATGGTTCAATGCACACGGATTAAGTTTGAATAGCTTTATCCGTTGTGTTAAGTGTACTTTATGCACACATGGGCTAATCGACATCATTGGAAAGTACGTTTTAGATCGCCCGTGGCGTAGTGAATACGTCGTCGCCTTGTAATAAAAGGGTCCCCAAGTTCGATATAATAGGTGTTGGCACATTACACATTGGTTCGGATCTCATTTTAAACTATAGGTCCAGTCCCGATTAGCCTATCTGTGCATCAAGTGGACTTAAAACAACAATTCAATTAGATAAAAACTACACTATGTCTCTGGAATTTGTGGAGCAAGACCGCGCATACCGGAAAAGAAGGGGAGAAAGCAAGCTGGCGAAGCAAAGCAGTGCGCATCTATGCAAAAGGTCGTGTTTTCGCTTCCATGCACTCATTCCCCCTCTCATGCGTTCCTCGGTAGGAACAATCTGGAATATTTCTTGCGCAGAAACTTGTTTTCGTTGGTCTGCTCCAGAGATGGCCGGGACAGAGTTGATATTTTAGGATAAGATCGTTTTGGAGAAAATCAACTTGTCTCTTATGACATTTCGCATCCTAGACATGTACAGTAAACCCTCGTTAACACAAACTCGCTTAAGACGAACACTCGGTTAACATGAAGAAAATGTTGGTTCCGGCAGGGATGTATTATATCTTATAGAAAGTTTTATCGGTTAACGCGAATTTCGGTTACCACGATTTAAGAACTGTTATATAGTCCGTTGCGTCATTAGATCTCATTTAACACGAACTTTCAAAGTTTTTCATATTTTTTTTCTGTCGTTCCTCTGCTAGGTATGTAAGAAATCGCTCAACAATCTCTATCATCTTGTCAACAATCAACTTATACAGTATTGTAACCAACAGATTCAGATCACAATGTGTTCAAAGGTGTTTTTCTACTCTTTAAAACAATAGCCAGTACGAGAAACATAAAGATTATAACATGGGTGCAATTGCTCGACAATCGCCATTACCGCGTCAACAATGAGCTTATACGTATTTAACCAACAAATTCAGTTGTGTGTTCAAATATGTTTTTCTATTCTTTAAAACGTAGAAGACTGAAACCCCAAGTAGGAGTGTGCTTGATGCAATAAAAGCTATCGCCGCATCCTGGGAATCTGTGTTATCACAACACAGACACAACACATACTGAACTGTTTTTCACCAGAAAATGATCTGTGAATACTTTTTTTTAAAAGTTAATTACTGTAGTAGTGTTTTCTATGATGACATACATAATACGTATTGTAAATGGTTAATGTGTAGAAAAAACTGTGTTGCAACAATAAAACTTGAGTCCCCCGTTAGCACGAATTTTTTTAACACGAACTCTTGATTTTTCGGTCGCTTGGGATTCGTGTTAACGAGGGTTTACTGTAGTTCAATGCCTGCTATATACCATTCCACCTACTTGCTTAGATTGACGTTAACGCGCCGTCAGAACTGCCGCGCCTAAAGCACCCGTGTAGAGCAGCTCTTAAAACACAATCCTTTGCTAAGGACATAATCGCAAATGTTGGAATTCCGAGAATGCACTCTGCCAATGCGGCTCACGGCGAGACAAACTCATTTCGTACGGTATTCCCGCCGCATTTCCGAACTGCATAACACGCCTTTGTAGACAGAACGAAATGTGGAAGCGTCGGACAATTCCGCCGCCCACAAATTTTGCTAATGTAGTTGGCACTTTATTTTTGCGGTACGGTCGACGACGAAAATAAAGATAATCATCATCTTCACTTATTAAGTCTTACGCAATGTGAGGATGAGGAACTGTGACGAAAATGCCAATAAACGAAGAATAATCTGTGCTCCAGAGGTGAAAACTATTCAAAAGGTTAACATTACTGACTTAATTGACCAAAATACCTAAAACCTGACTAATAGCCAACTTAGCTACAGTCTAGCAATAAATTACCAATTCAAGAGAAAATCTGAGATTTCATTAAAAATTTTACGCAGCCTTTGCACATTTTTATTCAACACAAAACTAATATATTTTGATTATTTAAGTTACCAACTATTTCCATTGGAAAATAAAAGTTATGAAAATAACATAAAATTACTGTACGGTAAAACTTTATTGTACTTTGTTGTGAAAAAATGCACCCCTTAACTTCTCAATACTTTTCTGCACTGCTTCTCCAAGCATTATTCTTATTCTCTTGTATTCATTCCTGATTAGCCTTACTGTGCATAAAGTGGACTTAAAACATCAAATCAATCAATCAATCAATCATTCCCCCAATCCTTCTAACACGAGTTGTGCCATGTTGATTCCCACGTCACAAACTTAAGTCACGGATGCACAGGAGCAAAACAGGAAAAAGACACAGCATTATAATTTAACATTATCAAAATGTAGACTACTTGATTGGTTGATTTGGTGTGTTAAGGTCAATTTATGCACAGTAAGGCTAATCGGGACTAGACCTACAGTTCAAAGTGAGATCCGAACCACTATGTTCCTCCACCGGGTATCGAACCCGGGACCACTACTTGAATTATCCCAAAGTGTGTAGATGCAAAATGTGAATAGGATAAAATGCCCTCTTTCTCGTTGCTTCCGAGTTAAAAATATTGATTCTTTTCACATTAGGAATATTAATGTATAGGATATTTTACAATTGTTGTACTTGACATACACTCCTCAAAAAAAAAAAGTTTGGAATATTGTTATATTAGGTACAAGAGGAATCCTATATTTGTATATTATTACTTTCATTTTGTGTGTGTGAAGCGGCTCTAGGTTTGCACGGTGGCATATGTCGGCGAAAAGACGAGGATGTCCACCAGACAGATGCCATGTGTTGTTGCATTCCAAGGCCGTATCTACCACCTATTGTCTACCGTAACAATATTCCAAACTGTTTGTGAGGAGTGTATAAATTATCCGACAATTAATGTGAGAAGCAATGAATTCATTCTGATTTCTCTTAGTTCAAGTCGCTTTTTCATTTCTTTGAGATAATCACGACGATGAGAATAAATGATGATGATGCAACTGATGAAGAGACACTCACAAGGAATATGCATGACCAGGCCGGGATTCGAACCCAAAATCACTGGCATCGTAGCGCACTGTGCAGATTATGATTCTTCTAGATTGAGTTTTTCAAGTATATTACAACACTTTACTGCTGTTTTTGTCTAATCGCGACGATAAGGATGAATGGATGAGAGAATAATCAAAGGCACCTTCGCTTGAAGTTTAAACTGGCCGTGAGGTCAAGCGCCAGAACCTCGTTTGCCTGCAAAAAGGCACTTTCAAAGCACTACATAAAAGAGTGCCTTTGAGAGCCTTCAAAACAAAATACAAAACAGGAATTTTGCCTGTAGTATTATATGGATGTGAAACTTGGTCCCTTACTTAATGAGGAACTAAAGAGGAACATAAATTGAGAGTATTTGAAAATAAAATCCTTAGAAAAATATTTGGACATAAAAGGGATGACGAGACAGGTGAGAGGAGAAGGTTACATAATTTGGAACTGCATAATTTGCATTCGTGTCCAGATATTATTAGAATGATTAAATCAAGAAGACTTAGGTGGGCAGGCCATGTGGCACGAATAGGAGAGAAAGAGGAGTTTTCAGGATTTGTGTTGGGAAACCTGATTGTAAGAGACCTGTGGAAAGGCCTAGACGATTAAATTATTGATTGATTAAATTGGTGTTTAAGTCCACTTTATGCGCAGTATGGCTAATTCAGACTGGACCTACAGCTTAAAGTGGGATCCGAACCACTATGTGGCTCTACCGGGTATCGAACCCGGGACCCCTTGATTACAAGGCAACAACGTTACCACTGCGCCATCGGGGAGGCCTAAAAGTCCAAGACGCAGATGGAAGGATAACGTTGAGATGGACTTAAAGGAAATCGGTAAGGACGGAAAAGATTAGATTGATCTTGCCCAGGATAGGGACAGACGGAAGGCTTGTGTTGCTGCAGCCATAAACCTTCGGGTTTAAGAAGGCTAAAGAGTAGTTTTTGATAGCCTTCCGCCACTCTAGCAATAATAAGAAAGATATTTCACTTGTCTTTTTTATGGAGAAAATACACCTACCTTATCTTTACTCTGCTTAATCCTTTCTCTTTACATAAATACTAATTACTAGCTCTTTCCTCAAAACCACTTCCCATGTGGTAATGTTAAGATTTCTTTATGGACTTGCGGGTACAAATTGGGCACTGCATGTTTCCGCGTTGATAGCGCAGTGGAGCTCCTGAAAAGCGTCATTACATCACAAAGCAGGTCCTGTATTGATCCACCGCCTTACGAACTCGGAACGTTATTTTGGTCAAACACGTGTAGGGGACGAAAGTCAGAGACGGTGGGTACGAAACCACGACATAAGGTTCACAAATGACTAAAGCCCGGATTTCGTGTATTCAAAACATGCGAAATATTAATTGATTGATCGGTTGATTTTGTTTATTTTCTTCGATTTTCTGCCACATTTGGCTAACCGCGAAGGTGAGGATGAGTGATGGAATTGATGAAGGGACAGTAGAGGGAGATTATTTCCATAACACCTTTGACTGTTATGCATTTGAAGCTTCGGAACGAGTCGCAACTCTCTAAGCAGCCAATCAACGAAGCGACCCGCTGACGTAATCTGAACCCAGAACCTATCGATAAGCCCCCTGCTCAGGCTCTACATGCCCACTAGGATCGCTAGACAGACTCGCGTAGCCCGCTGGAGATGTTCCGAAAGTAATTCGACTCTAACAAACTACACCCAGGCCGGGATTGAAACCCGGGACCACCCCTAGCGTCACAGCGCGATCTGCTAAAACTCAACCACGGAGGTCTGGCGAAAATATGCATGTACATATGTAAACTAAACTACAGAAATATGAAACGATATTTTTTAAGCCTTCGGTCATTTCTTTCCTTCCTGCACCATTTTTTTGAGCTTAGAGTGGATTGTTACGAAATTCTCACAGGACCAATATTTGAACTACTTGAGAAATTTGACAGCAGGAAGAACAAAGGTTACACTGAGCCCAAAATTCTGTGGGATTGTTATCATGGCTTAAAAACAAGGTAAAGATAAGTGAAAAGCAACTCCCTGCATGTTTCAACATGGCGTGAAGGCATATGAGGGGATGTGGCGGTAGAGCCCATACACATTTGCGAAGGTGATGTGACCAGCACCACGCTTCGGCTCCCTTTGCCCTCAGACTCTGTCCGAAAGGTACAAAGTACATACTTGAAGCATGGTCTTGGAGGAAGTGACGTCAGCTAGTACAATTCGAAAGCGTCAAGAACAGAAGCACACAAGTACGCAGCTAGCAGCACAGATGGTTGGTGACTAGGTCACGTGATATCCACACTCGTTGTTCATTTGGTTAAAATCGCGAAGATAGAAAGGCAGCAACGCGGGTTAAATATACGTTATGGGTCATCAAGTTGTTGGTTAAAGTGTTTCTAATATGTGGAAATATATGTGTAAGAACATTTGAAAATGCTATGTGATTTCTATGGTAAAAAAACAAGTGTTTAAAATGCGAGGAAAACAACGTGTCCTTAGTTTTATGTACTGATCGTATTTGGCGCTGCAGTCGAAGTGCAATTCGAAAGACTTTCACTTCAAGATCGCACTGCAACGGAGGATGCTCGCTTGAAGTCTGGCCTTGCACCTTTCGGACACGGCCTCAGCGTTCTTCCAGGTACCCATTTATTAGAGGCTGGGTGAACCCAAGAGCCGCTCCATGCAGGGCTCCTGAAATCACCCACTCCGGGAATCGAACCCGGGTCTCCCGCTCGGCAGTCAACGGAGTAAACATATTCGTTGAACATGGCGACAGCTCGCAATTTCCATGGTTCAACGGACATCACTGTAGTTGGCAACACGTGCGGTGTTGCCACGTTCAACACACATGTTTATTCCGTTGAATAAAAATCTGTATAAAATCGGTTTCGCAATGCGGATTGACAATGATAATGGGTTTCAAAAACAGCTGCAAAGGGCTTCAAAACAGGCCCAAGAGCGTACTTGTAGGACTCTACAATACTAAGAAAAGGGGGCTTCCCTGTAGCGTTGTCGCCTTGTAATCAACGGGTCCTGGGTTCGATACCCGGTGGCGGCACATAGTGGTTCGGATCCCACTTTAAACAGCAGGTCCAGTGCCGATTAGCCTTACTGTGCATAAAGTGGACAAACACCAAATCAACCAACCAACTATTCATAAGAAAAGGTTGTTTCACAAAATGCATAACAATCTTTTTTGGTCCATTTTTAAAATCTGAAAATTAAGAATTGTATTTAAAACCTTTCTGCCTGCACTGCTTTTAAATTTCATCACGATCTGACCACAATTTATTTTTAAATTTTTCAAAGAGAGCGGTCGTTGGATAAAAAAACGACCCTTTTGTTCTCACGAGGATAAAAAAACGAAGGCATACTCGAAAAAAAAATTGGTTGCCATACATTAACAGAGAATTGAGATGTAACTCGTTTTTATGTACGTCTACTGGTTTATTTTTAATTGCAGTCCAAACTCGAGTATCCATAATTTTTAATCCGACGGTAGATCAAGCAAGACTGTGTAAGTAGAGGCTAAACAGGATCATTCTTATGCAGAAAGTTATGCAGGCCTGGCTCCAAAGATTGCCTGTATAGAGTATAGTCGTCAAGAATGCAGTTCAGGATGTACTACGTGGAATTGGTGTTGATACTCGAGTGCAACCTTACACCCAGATTACAATGATTGAAAGCACTAGCGTAACTAACACGCTCTGCGCCCCCACCCCCTCCGCAAGTTTCAGTTGTGCGCCTCTACCCTTTTTAAGAAAAAAAACAATTTTCCTTTCTAAAATATTAATTCACGCCTAAATTTATATTAGGTATATACAAATATGAAAATACATACATGTAATTTGAATCAATGTAAAAGCTGTTACGAAAGGTTAGGACACAGACACACTGTAAAAAAAAAGTTATAATTACATAAGAAAATACATTGTTACTAAAAAATTGCGATATTTGTTAAATGAGCATTACCAGACCTCTGCGTTTTATGATGGAAGCGAATTCTTGTGTTAGCTTGGTGAAGTCCAGTTTTCGAGCCCGGTCGCGCCAGTTCACTGAATCTCACTCATATAATTGTGCTTCTCAAGTAATTTTTGATCAATTTTAGCTTTGAAAACGACCTCTCAGCTGATGAAGACGTCACAGGTAGAGTCAAATACAACGTATAAACAGTGCAAACGTCAGGAATGCTACTGGTCAGAATTTTGTTTTCGACATGTTCCTTCTTTTGATTTCAGTTGACACAGCATTCCGAAAACAAACATTTTCTGCAACGATACGTCTTCTTCATATTTCTCCCAGAAATTAGTAGCGGATTCCACTAACTGTCTGTCGGTGTGTTCCGTTAAGCCTGGTATACGGGAGAATAGCTGGAGCGAGTAGCGTAAAACGAGCTACACTCCCCGTGTAAACAACTGGGGAGAGCACTGGAGCCAGTACTCGCTCCAGTAGTAAGGACAGTCGAGTGGCTGTCCACGGAGGACAGCGACTCGAGTTGCTCCCTTCCCCATTGTTCTTTTCATCGCGCGTAAACTCGACAGACCACTCAATCAACGTAAACACTTTCTCAGGAGAGTTTAACGTCTGCGTTGTGAGCTTACTTTTTTTTTAATCAACCTTGAATACGTAGGAAGTACTCCAAGTTCGACAACATAAAGTGTTTACGTGTGTGTCTCCATGGAATTTGTATCGATTATAGGGAAGGGGGGAAACTACGGGCGTATGAGGCCATAGTGCAGGATATGAGACTTTTGATGTATTTTCCGTAGAAGAAGTAAAATTGAAAATAAATAATTTACGTTTTACGTACAACCAAGAACAATTGAAAATAGAAAATCAACGACGTCGATGGGTTCATTCTGTAAAAAGAGCACCAAACAGCTGCACCCACTATCCCACTTTGCTGGAGTCTAGTAGAAAGCTACTCGCCATAGAAGGGTCGAGTCGAGCAGACAGTCCAGTAACTCTCCCGCTCACTCGAACAATATAAACCAGCCTTTAGGGCGGTGAAACTTTCTTTTATTTGTTTCACACTCTGAAATCTATTGATTACTTGATTACTAGAATACCCAAAGCACAGTAAAAAAGCGCATTTTCTTGCCTGTCTTCTATCGTTTGGCGACGTAATGACTTGAACTATTTAGCTGCTGAAGGTTTTCTTCTAATGTGGTAATTCACCTTCCACATTTCTAGTGATTAACATACTCTGTTTGCAGTTGTAGTGGCGTAACAATATATGTTTGGTTGAAAATATATTTTAACGTCGAAGGGAAAGCTTTTGTGATTTATCGGTTTCTATTCATTTATCAGTCTATTGTAACCGGCTATACTGCATTGTACAGTCACGGACACTTCTGGGTTGTAATGATCTCATTTACTTTCAATGGAATCGTTACAACCCGGATGTGTCCGTGACTGTACGTGCTCGAAAACCTCCAACCAAATTCGTGCGGAACATCACGGAAATAATCCGGTCACGCACCTCTCCGGGGGGCCTCCACTTCCTTATTCAAATCATCGCAGGTAGCAAAAGACGCAGAAACAATTCATTTCAATGACGTTTTTACTGCCGGCATGAAATCTTTCGTGGGGTCACGTGACTGCAGTACGGACCAAAACTCATTCGAGGAAGAGAATCGGAGTTAAATTTCAAAGGGGTGGTTTGCTAGCTAACCGAGGGGCAGCAGATTCGCTCATCCAACGCCAGTGAAAAATAAAATAGTGAACATTTTCTAGTGTAATGTTAGCTATCCAAAACAAACAGCAAAACTTACAATATTCGAGATTTATACAAAGGATTATATGTTGAAAAACCTAGGTAAGGTAGAGTTTAGAAACTAAACGTATAGTAAGGTAAAGTTACCAGTGCATATTGTACCGTGTCACGAAAGCACATTAAGGGGATGTGGGTGTAGGGCCTCATACATTCTCGGTCTCGGCCATTTATGGAGGTTATGCGATCAGCATCTCACTCCGGCCGCCTTTACCCCGGCCTCTTTCAGGTATTTGAGGATGAGTTCGATTGATTGATTGATTTGAAGCCAGGAAGTCTTAAGTTCGATTGATTGATTGATTTGAAGCCAGGAAGTCTTAAGTTCCATTGATTGATTGATTTGAAGCCAGGAAGTCTAAAGTTCGATTGATTGATTGATTTGAAGCCAGAAGTCTTAAGTTCGATTGACTGATTGATTTGAAGCCAAAAGTCTTAGGTTCGATTGATTGATATTAAAATTATGGTCACTTCAGCAGATGGGTTACTTGTGTCAATCAAGCTACATGGGGATAAGGACCTTTAATAAAACAAAATGGATGACAGGACCCTCACACGAAAAAAAAAATGCTCTGTTAAAAACTTCCTCAAGCAATCTCAAAAACTAAAGCCCTTCTAACAACTAAAGTTATACTACATTCGATAAGGATGTTGTACGAATACCTAAAGCAATGTTACAAACACGGCACAATTGAGGAGCGAAAATACTAAAATGGAAGATAATATAAAAATTATCTGAAGTTATCGAAAGACAAAAAGGAGGATTCTTGCACGCCACATTGAAATGAATTGATGTATTTCGCCCAAATGCTATAGGAATATAGCAGCCGTGTAAATTTCTGATGAAAAGCTTTAAATTTACGGCAGTAATTTTAGATTAAATGCTTGCAAATACTCCTTTGCTAAACTACTTTAAATTGTTGTGGCGAAATAAATAATTCCTTACAGTCCTAAAATGGATTCTAGACAAAGTTTTGAACGAAAATCAATAACACGGTAGAGGACGAGGAACAGAGCAAAAATAGTCTTCTTGTGTCCTATCTTCAAAACGTGTCGTCCAATTATGTTCAAATACAGCACTGTTCTTCCATTTTGCGGTATCTACCCGCTACAAGATTATCTTTTTAGTTAACAAGGAAGAAGTGCGAGTTCAGCAACACGTAAAAGTACGAAAAGTTAATAAATTATTGCAAATGAAGTACTATGACGATTTATCCGCAATCGCTCTGTGACAGAAACACAGGTAGGCAAACCCGTAAGACCCCAATAAATAGGTTGACCATACATCCAGTTTGGACCGGGACAGTCCCATTTCAGAGGCGTGTCCCGGTCGTCCCGTTGATGTTATTAACAGGTCAATATTTGTCCCGTTTTATAAAAGTCTAGAAGTTAGATTGAAAATAAAGTCTAAATTTGAAACATTTCATTCTTAAAAAAAAAATGTTAATGCAATTTTTAAACCAGCGTCATGGTAAAACAGTTGAACTATGGTTTAAACACTTCACCTATCTTCTATATATATAAAAATGGATGTGTGGGTGTGTGTGTGTGGGTGTGTATGTATGTTTGTTCCGGCATAACTCTCGAACGCCTGGAGCAATTTCAAACAAACTTGGTACACGTATCACTTGCAATCTGGAAACAATACTTTTGGGGTAAGACACCCCTGGCACCCCTAGGGGTGGGGTGGGAAGGAGTGACATGTAAAAATAATACAAAACGACCGATATTAAATTCCGCACAAACAGACATCCGTGACTCTATGCAATCCGCCCAACAATAGTGTTTCTCGGGTTGTCTAACATTCAGGCTGTGTTACGAATGGAATCCATAGTTTTCGTGACACTCCCAATGCGGTTCAACTCCAAGTTCATCACCTATCGGCATGGGAGGGGAGGGTGAGAGGGGGTGAAAAATAAGACGCCACAAATGACCTAGATTAGTGTCGAATTCATAGATTTCGGAGTCGCTAAGCTAACTGGTGACATTCACGATAGCATTTAAAATTAGTTACATTTTACACTATACAGGGTGGCTCAAAAAGTCACTTAACACCCTCGGTACAAGGCCACTGCAGCGCGCAACGTGGAAATGGTGATGGCCAATCGTTGCCAGGCCAAGGGGGAACCACATTGACACCACCCGCTCGGTCGGCGGCCATCTTGAATTCAACTTCAGAATTTCAAATGGGAAGGGGGGTGATATGATATATCAAATCAGGCTAGAATTTCACGAGAAATGCAATTGTGAAGGTTTTTTCGACGTATCTTTAACCAGTAAAAAGTTATGACTGAATTCTTGTACCAATTTGCTCCTTTTCGAGGTGTTAGAAAAACGCCTTAAAATTTGTTTAGCGCATTGGTAATGCATCGAGATCAAAGTGACGTCTAGGGAGAGAAGTTCGCATGCCATTGAACACGATTTTAATCGGATACATCCATGAAGAGCTGTGCATTATGAATGGTTGTCGCGAACAATTACAGTGTCACGCTTCCATTAAATGAAAAGTCCTTCACAGTGACAAGGCTAATGTTTATGTTCATAAGGAAGTTCATAAACAGAATATTCTATGCTTTTTATCTGATAACCCATTTTTTCGACAGATCAAAGCTGAATGGTTAGTGCTGGTAAGTTAATAGTGTGGCGTGCTGTGGGGAACACGATTGGTTAGTCAATTTTCCATCAAGGGAACCTTAAATGCTTAGGGCTACTTGGATTTGTTAAATAAACAGTTTTTTTCATCCTTGCTTATGGAAGAAGGCACTTTTTACAGAGTTTTTTTCAATAGGGAGTAACACCAGAACACTATGGGAACGTTGTGAAGCAGTTTCTGTCCAAAGTTAGTTATCAGATGACAAGGGTCGCATATCCGATTAAAATTGTGTGCAATGGCATGCGAACTTCTCTCCCTAGATATCACTTTGATCTCGATGCATTACCGATGCGCTAAACTAATTTTAAGGCATTTTTCTAACACCTCGAAAAGGAGCATATTGGTACAAGAATTCAGTCATAACTTTATACTGGTTAAAGATACGTCGAAAAAACCTTCACCATTGCGTTTCTCGTGAAATTCTACCCTGATTTGATATATCATATCACCCCCTTCCCATTTAAAATTCTTAAGTTGAATTCAAGATGGCGGACATCAAGATGGCCGCCGACCGTGCGGGTGGCGTCAATGTGGTTTCACCTTGGCCTGATAACGATTGGTCATCACCATTTCCATGTTGCGTGCTGCAGTGGACTTGTATCAGGGGTGTTAAGTGACTTTTTGAGCCACCCTGTAGTTAGAATTCATTATTTTCCTGTCTAATACAAGATTGGGATAAATAAATACCCGGGAAAATCCGGGCAATCAGCTAGTATTTCATAACAATCAAAATGTTTGATTGGCGTCGAGAACGTTCTAGCAGACAGTACTTCACTGGTTGTATTGTTTGGTGTGTTCCGTTATTTGTAGAGCAGTGAATAAGCATGGTCTAGAAGCATCCATGTAGTTTCAGTACAGTCATAGAATAATGCTGTTCCCAAGAATGGTTATTCTGATAAATACTTGAGTGTAGGACTAACATCAAAGGTTAATCGTAAGAGAACAGAAACACTATGTAAGCCATACCGAGATTGTAATAACAGGGTGGCCACTTTAGGACTATGATAAAATTCAAGTATAATTCATGGATTTCAAGGTGAACTTTCCAAAAATTCAAGGCTACAAGCAGATGTTTTCTCTATTTGAACCTTACATAATATTGTCTCTCACCACCCTCACACATACAAAATATATTAACAATATAAAGGGTCTGTGTGACTCCAATGAATCAAAAAATTCTAATTCAATACAATTAAACAGTATATATATTTAATATATTAAATTTAAGGTGCGGAATTTACATTTGCTATTTCACATTTTCAGACTAGAAATAAGTACATCTATAGACGGTGTTAAAGGCGGAGCTACTGCGGAGCATGCGCACTCGTCTGGTCCCCCTCGAACATCCGGTTACGCTTACGATGCTATAGACGTTAATATGAAAGGGCAAAGTGGAGATTCTTTTACAAGGAAATAGGGTGGCAGCTGTGTAGCATATGGTTGCACAGTTCGATCGGGAACAAATTTATTGAGTCAAGTATCTCTTCGTAGGTTTCCGAAGGACGTAGAGAGACGAAACCTGTTGATACAAGCAGAACGAGAAAGGATTGGTACCCGGAAAGGACGACTTGCATTTTGTTGCAAGCATGTTGATCGTTTATCTGCGTATTGTGTTGTGGTGAAAAGCATGCGTCTTAGTGAGGTTTCAAACCGAAGCGACACGCGACAGCAGTGGTTCATACCGTAGTGACAAGCGACACAGGCCCATTTAGTCTATAAATAAGCATTTACCGCTAATGGGAAATCAAGTCTCAGGCGGCACAATACACGTCATTGGGAATCTGCGCGAACGTGCAGCTTGTCGTGTCGCTTCGGTTCGAAAAATGTCATCGATCACTGAGGTTTCACTTTTAAGTGGCACAGAGATTACACACCGAAGCGACAAGCAACGTCCATGGACGTCCGCAGGATTTTTTTAAGGGAGGGGCAAGGAAGGAATTTTTTTCCAGGGGGGCGAACAAGGCACATTTTCTCCAAAAATAGTGTTGTTCCCTAAAAAAACATTCCTTAAATTTGAATTTATGATGTTCATGCAATAATTAACACATTATTGTGTCTAAAATGAAATTATATGTGTGAAATGCATAATTATTGTTTGACTTTCGTTTTCCAGGGGGGGCGCAGCCACCCTTCCGGACGCCAATGGCAACGGCCACTTTACTCTAAAAGAAACAATTCACCTCGCATACGAGTACAACAGACCGAGGCGACACGATGCATGGTACTGAGAAAACAGTCCAGTCCAAACAACATGTGCATTTTCTCGTGGCGAATTGGTTCGAAAGGAAGCTTTCAGACTGCAGGGATACGTGTATCTTGGAAACCAACATTCAAAAATAAACAACACCTTCCGAATTAAAGGGACACGACAAATTGCAGGTGTCGCTTGTCGCTTTCATGTCGCTCGGACTGGGCCGTTTTATCAGTACCGTGCATTGTGTTGCCAAGGCCTGTTATTTGCGCAAGCGTGACTGATAAATGGTTTGCTTTAGATCGAATGCTTCTGTGCGAAACCCCGATATCGCTTGTCGCTTCAGTCTGAAAACTCCCTTGTTGCTTGAAGTAAATTCGTGTAAGTGAAAGTGGCATGCCATATCATAGGTTTGCTCTAAATCCCTCAGGCGGAAAGGCGACGTTGAAAGCACATATATTTACTAAACCTGCCGCAAAATTAGTTTGGTATTGAGAGCTGAAGGAACACGCGTCACGGTGTTGCCATATCATGCGGTACGGTACGCAGTGCAGCCTTCTGACGCTGTGTCGAGGAAAACGTGTTATGAAAAAGAACAACAATGATGAAATGTGTTATTGTTTTTCGAGGAAAACTGAATAACAATGATGACAACAATGACGAATGTGCTATTATTGTCTCTCTTCATTTCCGTCTCCCTTACAACATGAACGAATTAATGAAACGAGCATTGTTGACAGGTTACCTTTTCAATCCGTTCTGAAAATATTGAATATATATACACTTGAAATAACCATTTCTTTCCGAAGTCGCCGTTAAAGTCTGCCCATCTTTCAATTATACCTCAACTGAATTGCACAAAGTCCAGTTGGTGAGGCGTCTGACTTTTACGCGGGGGACCCGCGGTGGTTTGGGGAACTCTTTCAAATATCCTTAGCAGGCCTCCCCGATGGCGTAGTGGTAACGTCGTCGCCTTGTAATCAAGGGGTCCGTGGTTCGATACCCGGTGGAGGCAAATGGCACAGTGGTTCGGATCCCACTTTAAACTGTAACGTAGCCTTCCCGTGCATAAAGTGGACTTAAAACAACAAATGAATGAATGAATGAATCAATCAAATATCCCTAGAGGCTCCAGAGTCGACTCAGCCCAAATGAGTACCTGGGGCAAACCTGTTTTTAAAGCGGTTGGTGAACCACATCACCTCCATAATATGATCGAGGTCGAGAATGTGTGGAGCCCTACCTCCACATCCCCATATGCCTCCATACTTTATTTTGCGTCCATTATTTGTTTTTGTATGAGAATCCCAGAGATTTTATGACTGTCCTTAAAGATGTTTTCCCACATTGAAAAACTCCCGAATCTTTCAACGAAACGCGCAGTTTCCCTACAGTGGGATGAACTTTCCTCCTATAATAAGAGTAAATATGGCGACGAATAGCGTCTTGCTGAAAGGTATCTAAATTTATTACGCGTTTACTGATATTCCTCTTCTTTCCTGGGGTTTCCAGTTTTGAAGCCTCGCATTGATTTATTTCTACTACATTATATTCTTCTTTCCCCATGGTAACAATAGTGTTCTTAGACACGCTGACAGCGGCAGCAGTCCTGTCCAGAACTTTATTTACAGAAATGATTGGACCCCCATTGTTTCTCTCTTGCTCATAATATTTGCGCACAGAACAAACGTTTTCCCGCGTTTGGCCTTTGAGAGGAATTCCTCGAGTATTGCCTCCTGTGCTTGACATTCTTCACACAAGCACACGACATACTCAAGCAGAAAATTATGTACAAAAAAATAACACACTAAAACAACACGCTATATACTATGACAGTCAGATTTACCGTCATTATTATTATTATCATTATTATTCATGTATGTAGCGGTAAAAAGACGTGTTGATTCAAAGTGTTGAGTGTTTTAATTTGTAAGATTACATATTTGATTTTTGCCAAGCCGACGGGAGGAACGAGACATTCGCTTGTGTTAAGGGTCACGCTATGCGCCTAAAGCTTAGGAAATTCGACCATAATGACAAACATTTAAATATCTCGGTTTCCAACGGTCAGATTCATGTGAAACTTATAACAGCGCAGCGGCATGTGTGCAAGGACGGATGTGTGGAGTTTCGTCACGATCAAGCGACAATTACGGACGCCAGATCAAATCGGTTCTAATTGATCAGTTTGTGGACAGCGATTGCAATTGAGCTATGGGCGACAGCCAGGCGGAAGCTTAATCCTCACAAGTAAACTTCGGACACGGTCCGTCCTAGTTTGGAGACAATAGAGCGTGGTGGAATAACCTCTCCGGAAGCGTCACTCCAACGTGCGCCTAGCGTCCTTTTTCAAAATCCAAATAAAACGAAGGACATGGTTTTTCGATACACAGTCTTACCGCGATCCTTGTAGCGAGAACAGCTCCGTGCTACCTCTCCATATACAGTTTTGCCGCGATTCTTGGAACGAGAGCACCTTCGTGCTACCTTTCGTGTACAGTGGACTTTGTTGTGTTGTGCGAACACCAGTGTGTGTGATAGGCAGTAAGTCTACACGAGTGCGCCTACCTCAACCGCTGGGGGAAGTTGAAGCGAAACCGTGTTTCCGTGATTACCTTACGCCATTTATAATTTTTGAGAAACGAGGAACACCGGAAACTATGGCGGGCTAGAGGAAGAAAAGAGATGGGGGCGTTACGTCGATTCGCCCGATGTCAGAAGAAACTACGCCGATGATGCCTATCCGCCGCCATGGAGAGAGAGAGAACGTCGAACGCCGCCCTATTGATACGCCGACGACGCCTACCATCCGCCACGTTGACGCCACGACGACGCCGACGACGCCTACCATCCGCCACGTTGACGCCCCGACGACGCCTACCAGCCGCGACAGAGACACGTAGAGAGATATGTTGACGCCCCGACGACGCCTACCAGCCGCGACAGAGAGACGTAGAGAGAGATGTTGACGCCCCGACGACGCCTACAACGACCGCTCAGATGCGACGTCTGAACCGCGCCATACCACGGAGATCCACCGATCCCGAGAGGAAGAGGAGCCGGGGAACTAGGTGTTTGAACCCTTTTTGCATCTCCATCGTCGCGACCAAGGAAACCTTTCGCGTGGATACTATGTGTTTTCAATCGCCCATAAAGACGCCAGGATGCAACCCGGAAGCTGAGAAATGGTAAAGTATTCATCTGTGTGAACCTTAACACGTGACGGCCCGATTGATTTAGAGAACGCCCTTGAAATTCGTCGACATTTTGAAAACGCCCACTCAACTCGAACTTCATACCAAACTCCCGTCGCGCTTGTCATTTGTAATCTATTCGTCTCAGGTCAATTTTTCTTATTCCTTGTGATATTTTTTTATGATCTTAAATTCATTGTTGTTTGTGCTCCTTTGTATTTGTTTAAAGTGCGTACTATTAGAGTAAAGCGCCGCCCGCTTAATCGCATATTCTACTTGAGGTTTGTTCATTTTTATGTGTCAGCGCTGTGTCGCTGCTAGCTATGTCAGGTCGCATATGTGATTATTGGTTAAAGTATTTGCCT
The DNA here is from genome assembly GCF_977018435.1 of Lepisma saccharinum. Taxonomy (NCBI): domain Eukaryota; kingdom Metazoa; phylum Arthropoda; class Insecta; order Zygentoma; family Lepismatidae; genus Lepisma; species Lepisma saccharinum. The sequence continues at coordinate 29,065,972 of NC_139255.1, forward strand.
GGTAATGTGAATTGCTCGTCGCGTCGAAGTGTTTATAAGTCCCGCCTGCTAGAGAGTATATGTTTGCGTCACTCAACGGAGGTTATTTGTTATGTTTGGAACCACGTGAGGTCTTGTAAAAGGAAAACGTCCGCCCACGTGAATGTAATTGCCGTTGGGACGCCTTTGTTTATACTGGTCAAGTAATGTATTGTCACCGCGCCGACTAGTTTCTTTTTTAAAAACAAAAGGTGAACTTAAGTAAGGGCTGGCTAGGATTTAAGTAGCACTGGAGCAAAATCACAAATGACCTGATTAGACAAAAAGTAAGATAAAATTAATTGAGAATGCAATAATTAGGGCTTGTCGTCATAAAACCTGTACATGTCATGTATAATTTCTTGTGTCGATGACCCCATGAGGATTGAATCTGAGAGAGAATGTGAGAGTGCAAGTGTGGGGACCTGTAATAATTCCATTTTTTGTTGGTTATGAATAGAATATACTTTTTATTTTCATGTTAATTTTGGGCTATATCATTTTCGTATGCATGTCGCTACCCGTGATTTTCAGGTATGCAGCTAGCCGCTTCCCGGCTACAGGTAAAGAGGTGGTAATTTGAAAGTACATATGTCTTTGTTTTTATTCGATACGGCTTATTACTATGCACTGTTGGTCACCGGTTCCTACACACGAACTTAACCTGGACCGTAACGCTATTTCGCTTGTCCGAGGGAGATTTTGCCGCCTCTATCTAGGTAGTGGTAGCATTTGTTTTCCCGGGCAAGGGAGGGCGTAACATACAATACAACAAATAATACTTTAAATTCAGTAAACACTAAACAAACGGACCGGTTAAAATATCACAGCAACGCAACAAACAACACGTCCTGTCCCAACAACATGAAAACTGATCTCAAGAACAATCGCCCGATAAGCGGCAACACCGTGATAAACGTTTTCTGTTGCTAGGTAACCAGAGCTTGGGTGAAGCACTGGGACGATTTTGATTGGTTCGCATGCCAGCAACCCACCCTGCCGCAGTAAAGTAGACACGCTTTCTCCACGTGCTTCTCAGCGTCAATACCAAACTAATTTTGCGGCAGGTATATATAGCATTTGTTATGTGTCATTACTTCTGCAAATTTGTTGGCAAAGATTCACTTAAGCATACTTTATAATATAATAATATCACTAGTATTATAGAATTATCTTTCCCTCACTTTTCCATTTACAAAATAATTGAATAGCTAAACGTTCGTCGTGCGTGTACATTTGATACGTGTATGTACGTAGTGTGCTATACAACTGGCGGCCACAAAGACACGTCATATTTTAATAATTTGCTCTGCAGTTGATCATCCGACGGATTCTAGACGTCCACTCCTTCATAGTAGAACTTTAACGAATACCTTTCTTGACTATCGTCGCACAACTGATGAAAACAAGCGCTTATCTGCACTGGCAACAACGGGGACTGGCCTAAACCGGAAGTTCCGGGGGGACCGGGCAAGACCTTACCAATGTTTATGTTTACATTTTTAACACGGTCTATAAACACAAGTCACAAATGTTACGAGATATACTAATCTACGAAAAACTGTTAATTGTATAAGAATTTCAAACTCGAATTTTAACTAATCAATGTATGTTATCTTGTAATAATCTTCCGTCTGTCAGATAGACTGTTCTGCAAAGGACACTAACAAAAAAATGGATTGAGAGAATTCTGTTCTATTTTCCACGCAACTTTCTTTTCCTTCCTAGATAAAAATAGAAACTAAACTGTTAAAACCTACCTCAGGGCTTTATAAATATGTATTAATTCAATGGTATTTTGATTAATAAAAGTTACAATTTTTCACGTCTATGGAGAAAAATTCACACAGAATTCACATACAATTCCCGGATCCAATAATTCACGCATAATTCCCGGAATTCAATAAATTCCCGGTGAGTATCTACCCTGAATAATAATTACATATTTATTGCATTCATGTGTATGGTGTATCATTCGTGTGGTCCATACTTTACTGAATAATAATATAATAATATAATTAGGGCTAACCGATTTTTAAGGAGGGGGAGGTAAACTGACCTACTTGGATGTCACGTTTTCGAACAAAAATATTATGGTCACCCTATCAATAAACCCACGTGTACTTTTGCGACAATATTCAATATTCGGGAGGAATGCATCAGATATCAGGCAGAGTGTGTCATGAGGCACATTCATACTTGTCTTCCCCGAAATACCAACCAATGCTTCGATACGTCTGGTAACGGGCTTGCTATGATACATACGAAACTCTTACTACATTTTACAATGTATTACATATTCATTTTTCAACATTTGAAGTTTGCGATGAAACACGATGTGTCGACAATGTCTCACCTGTGCATTATGTGACACTTTAAAGAATAAAATTCCTGAAGATTTTTTTACAACTTTCATACTCTTTGTAGTAAAATGTACTGGAACACTAATGCTCTGAATATCAGCTATTAGTTTGTGGTCCTGCTACTGTGATTAAAAATTTTGGTTTCTAACAATGGATGTGAGAACACCAATTTGTTTTTGTTTTTTAAACGTTCGTGGTTAGCAGAATTCGCATGAACATTTACTGCAGCAATATCCTCGAACTTTACCGAAAATTCTTGGCGACAGTCAATACATTCCGCTTCCAATTCGCTCCTCTTCTGTAAAACTTCTTGACTTTTTCATTACTTTTTAGCATTCTTTCCTTTTTCTTGCCCCCTCTCTTTCTTAACATTTACTTAATTGCCCCCCTACTTAGGTATAGTTGCAAAAATTCAATGAAAAACCCTACAACAAGACTGGTTAAGATGAAAACTGAAGCTGTACTTTAACAAGAGATTTAGATTTGCACATGTAAAATTAATGTCTCAAACTTCATCCTGGATGGAGAATGGCCACATTACTTTACTTAATATTTTTACAAAACTTCACGCATACAAGAATGTAATTCTTAAGACCAAAGGGAACGAATCTTAACCACAACCCAAAACAATTATAGATTTCAAAATATTCAATTTTATCAAATAAAAAGGACGTTAAAAACTGTACTTACGTATGCGAGTATGTTGTTCCTATTTTCCTTTCTTTAGAACTACGCACAAAATGCTATTCAATTTTATCAAATCCCAGTACAGGTATATAACAAGATAAGTTCACTATACTGAAAAAAAAAATAGCAAAAATTCTTGACCAAAAGCATTAAGTGCTTAACTTACTAACGCTCTAGCCTTCTTAAACCAGAAGGTTTATGGCTGCAGCAACACAAGCCTTCCATGTGTTCCTATCATGGGCAAGATCAATCCAATCTTTTCCATCCTTATCGATTTCCTTTAGGTCCATCTCAACGTTATCCCTACATCTTCGTCTTGGTCTTCCTACAGGTCTCTTACCATCAGGTTTCCCAACAAGAATCCTGTAAACTCCTTTTTCCTCTCAGATCCGTGCCACATGGCCAGCCCACCTAAGTCTTGTTGATTTAATTATTCTTCCATATCAACCACCACAATATTCCTATCAAGGACTGCTTCCAGTTAGCGATCATCCATCTCTTACCCCAACCAGCCAGCACCTTTGTTGTATGGTTGGGGTAAGAGATGGAGATGCACCCAGTAACTTCCCCACCTCATCAGATGCTCCCTCCCAACCCAGCCCACCCCACAACCCTACCAACCCATCCCACCAACTCATAGTTTTCGACGAGCCTGGTGAAGAAACAGTGTTTTTTCAGTTTTATGCACCACTTCCTCTTCGATCGGGACCTGACAACCCTGCTGGGCTCCAACTTCTGGTTCTGTCTCTTTCTTCTTACTCTGAAGATACTACGATTAAACTGGCGAAAATTCGAATTTTTTCCACTGTCTGGTGAGCGTTTCCTTTCTTCTTCTTTGATTCTTATTTAGCCCTTTTGGCCCTACTTGCTTTTATCCATACATATATCTATATATACACACATACACACACACACACACACACACACACAATCACACACAAATGATGATTGAATTGATATGGAGAGTAAAGGTATGCAGCTTCTGCACCATAAATCTCTTGGACACACCTGCCACTTGTGTCTCACACCAAAACACTCATTCTTTTTCTCTGGATAACCTTTGTAGTTTCACCAAAATTGACTGATATCTACAAAATCATATCTACATTATTCTATAAATTATTTCTTTAATTTGATTTAAATCAGTAATTTCTTTTTAAAAATCGCCTGATCTAAATTAATACACCTTGAGTGTAGCCCTACTTCAAATAATAAATAATAATAGTAACATCAAGAACTTTCAATTAGTACACACAAGGCAGCCAATGTGTCTACAATATTGTGAAAACGAAATTCACTGACTTTTTTCAGATTTTTCATACCAAGAACCAAAATTTTCCAGACCAAACCATTAGGCCAATTAGTGTACATGTCTGGAAGAAGGTAACTATATTTCAGCTAAATGCATGCTTGGAATCTCGCTAAACCCAATATTGGAATATCTACTTCATATGTAAAGGTAATAACGAGAAGGGAAACTCAACAGCAATTTACTTTGGATATCGATTGATTGATTTAGTTTATTTTACTTCGTGTTTTGTGCTTCTTGGCTAATTTGTGAAGATGGGGATCAGTGATGAAATTGATAAATGGACATTCACAAACAACCAAAACCGAGCGGGATTCGAACCCGGGACCCTTGGCATTGCAGCGCGATGTGCTAACCACTCGGCCACAGGGTCCGACTTTACTTTGGATATGAGGGAAGAAATTGTTTCCGTTTTCATCTCCCTAAGCTCCTGCCAAAACTTGATGCAGTATCTCTGCTCCACATGTTCCGTCATCTTAGCGAACAAGGAAATGCAACATTACACAGAAACACTACCTCACTTGGCAGCTGCCTCAGATAGACTGACAGGTCCAACACACCCAGCGCAACACCTGTGCACATGCATAAAGGTCCCCATCACCTCTGTGTAGAGTGTAGCCAACCTACCATAGATATTTTCAGCAGGAGAAGAAATGGTCGGATGCCTTTTAGACAGGCCACGTAAACAGTACAATATTTTAAGAATAGAATATAATGGAGTCAACATGCATGGTCAAGTAGCTAGTGTATCATGTTACGAAGTCAGTGGTCCTTGGTACAAGTTCTGGATAATGCATGTTTGTCAAAATATTTAAGTCCACTTTTTTCTGTGTTCCAAATCACTGTACACTGTGCCTCTCTAAAGGTTGAAACAAGAGACCCTTGATTACAAGGGAACTGAGTTACCACTGTGTTAAAAAATGGCAAATTGTTACAACCAACATGCAAAAATTGTACAAGAAAAAAGCAAAACAGGAATTACGGTTCTATGCCTTACTTTTGTAGAAACTGATGTCAATTCAGCTAAATAAAAACCAATATACAAAACAGAAAAATCAGAATAAGTACAGAATAGTGCAAAAGAATGTTGGAAAAGTACATTGGTATTCCAGCATTTTAAAAGAAATAACCGACATAAAATTTAATGTACTTACCCATCAGCAGGTCCCTTATCTCTCCGAACTTGCCTCCACTATATGCTGGATCTTGAAGAATAATCTGAATAACAGCTGGTAGGCTAACATAGCCAATCATACTATTTAGCAAGTGGTGAGTAAGCTCTTTAAATGCTGAAAGAAAGAAAAACAAATTTTAAACATTTTTAAATAAGTGTAAAGGAGTATACTAACAATGATAACAATCAATTTTGGCATAAGGAATCTAGCTTTAGTGTAGAATCGTGGTAAAATTTGTTACATATGTGATGACTAACTAACCAACTAACTCTTTAGCCTTCTTAAACCCGAAGGTTTATGGCTGCAACAACACAAGCCTTCCGTCTGTCCCTATCCTGGGCAAGATCAATCCAATCGTTTGCATCCTTATCGATTTCCTTTAGGTCCATCTCAACATTATCCCTACATCTTCGTCTTGGCCTTCCTACAGGTCTCTTACCATCAGGTTTCCCAGCAAGAATCCTGTAAACTCCTCTTTCCTCTCCCAGTTGTGCCACATGTCCTGCCCACCTAAGTCTTCTTGATTAAGTTATTTTAATAATATCTGGACATGAATACAAATTGTGTAACCTTCTCCACTCACCTGTCTCCTCATCTCATTTAGGTACAAATGTTGTGATGACACACAGTGAAATGATAAAGTCTTCAAATACATGGAAAAGGTAGAAGTTAGATCTGAGCATAAACTGATCCATCAGTAATGGCTAATGTCACTGATATCAATGTTGAAAAGTATTGGGAGGATTTAGAGAAAAGTATATATAAAAAGCCTCTGATACTTTTCAACATTGATATCAGTGCACTTCACAGCTTTCAAAAACATGAAAAATAAGTATTATAATGTGTTTTTCACATTCCGTGTTTGCATCACAAATTAAGTATGCATGCCTCTAGGGATCAGTATTAGAGTACAGGGTGGCGCAAAAGTCAGTTTACCCAAAAAGCACATTGATAATAGTATTACGATAGTGTATGTGCTTCTTGTGCTAAGTAATACGAGGGCTGCTGGAAAAGTTTCTGCAATCAATATGAAAAAAGACATGTGAAATTCTGAAAATGGTTTTATTGTTTTTCAAAGTATTCACCCTTAAGATCGAAACACTTTTGTATACGCTCAAACCGATTTTGAAAGCATTTTTTCCACTCTGAAGTTGATACCTCAGAAACTGCTGTTTGGAATGCGTCAACGGCTGCTTCAAGCGACACAAATCGCTCACATCTTATTCTTCATGTGTGGGAACAAAAAGAAGTCATTAGGTGATAAATCAGGTAGGTACGGACAATGAGTCATTAATTCGACATTTTTACTGGACAAAAAATCAACAGTTTGGTGTGCTGAGTGGGAACTGACGTTGTCGTGGTGAAGAATAATGCAACGATTTGGGTTTGTTTTACGCAATTCATTGATGACCTCTGGCAAACAAATTGTTGTATACCACTCAGCATTTACAGTCCTTCCATCTCCTAAAGCTATTGTTGCCACATGTCTGGTATAACCGAAGAAACAAGCAATCATTTGCTTGGCAGCACTCCTCGAACGAACAACTTTTGTTGGTTTCGGCTCAATTTGAAACACACAAACAGTGGATTGCTGTTTAGTTTCGGGTCCGTATGAATAGATCCAAGTTTCGTCCCCTGTAACGATGTAGTACACTAAATTTGACTTGCCTCGGTTGATTTTTTTTTAGCATTTCTTTACACCAATTTACACGAGCCTGTTTTTGAGCTTCGGTCAAGTTGTGTGGGATCCGACTTGAAAGTTTCCGTACGTTCAGATGACCATGCAAAATCGTATGTATTGCTTTCATGGCAATGTTCAAGGATGCCTGAATCTCATGGTATGTCACATGCCAATCTCTCTCAATCATTTCACGCACAGCATCAACATTACTGGCAACAACAGACGTGGATGGACAACCTTCACAAAATTCATCAGTGAGAAATGTGCGACCACGCTATAATTCGGAAAACCAATTGTACACAGTCCTATTGGATGGTGCTTCATCCCCAAAAGCCAAATGAAGTCGCTCGATGCATTGTTTCGGTGTTCAACTACATTTGAAATCATAAAAAATCATTGCCCGAAAGTGTTCACGAGAAATTTCCATTTCTCACACAAAACTACTACTTCAAACTGCTGTGAAAAATAAACGAATAGGCTTAAACAAACATTCAAAGATAATTTAAACATATAACATGTCTATTCTTCCGATTTTTATAATAGCGGAACACTAGCGCCACTGTTGGTGGTAGTTTACAGAAACTTTTCCAGCAGCCCTCTTATTTTCTAGGTACACGGTTGGTAACACTGTCGTGTGACACTGGCAACAGTGCACTCATTATTCTTTTGTAGACAGTTGAGTCTGTGGCTTGTTGTAGTGTGGTTGTTTGTTGTTTTCAACGTGAAGGCACAAGTGGTTCAGATCTAATTTTAAAACTGTAGGTCCAATCCAGATTAGCCTTAGTGTGCATACAGTGGACTTAAAACACCAACTCAACATTAAGTGGGGAAAATAACTCTTGCAACGGCCTTGTGAATCGTCATAATTGTGTCTACTGATCTCATACAAATCCACATGCAAGGAGCTGAATACGCCTGGAGTGATTGTTTGGGGGGGGATTTCTTCGTTTGGTGTCATCGGACCTTATTTCTTACTTTGATGCACAAGTTAATGCGGATCTCAAGATGATACAGGATGTTGTGTTAGTTGAACTTGAAAACAACCCTACTTATTCAGATCACTGTTTTGTATTGCAGCAAGATGGAGCTCCTCCACATTATGGACGTGATGTTCGATTTCTTTTAGAAGACACATTTGAAGAGTGGATAGGACCCCGTGTTACCATCGATTGGCCTGGGCGTTCTTGTGATTTGAAGCCATGCGATTTTGCTTTGTGGGGAATTGTTAAGGATATGGTATACTCATCATCACCGGCAGATTTGGAAGCACTGAAAGACTCAATTATCAATGTGTTTCATGTCATCAACAATGATACAAGTTTACTGCATCATATCTGCAATTCTGTTGTTGATCGTTACACACAATGTATTGCAAACAATGGAGGACACTTTGAACCAAACCACTGTTGTTGTTGAGTTGGTGTTTTAAGTCCACTTTATGCACAGTAAGGCTAATCAGGACTTGACCTACATTTTAAAGTGGGATCCGAACCACTTGTGCCTCCACCGGGTATCGAACCCGTGACCCCTTGATTACAAGGCAACGACGCTAGAACAAAACCACTGAAACTGGAATTTTTGTGTATCTACTTGTATTTTGTACGTATACTTGAATTTTGTGTATAAACTTGAATTTGTGTATGGGTAAACTGACTTTTGTGCCACCCAGTATACTTTGAAAAATATACAAATGTATTGTTATTTGCATAAATTTCAGTATGTTTAGCCTCTAGAAAAGTACCAATATTTTTTATAAAAGTAATGTGAAAACACACTGTAATGCTTCCTTTTCACGTTTTTGAAAGGTGTGAGGTGCATTTCCCTACAATGTGTTGTCACGAAATGATGCGAAATGAACTTCAAAATGCGAAATAAATTCTTAAAAATCAAATTTAGCTTTTATTTACTGATGTGAGTCTGAATTATCCTGTGAGTTATGCAAATCACATAAAATTAATTAATTTTGCTGGAAATATTTGAGAAACAAAAATAGATTCCTTTACACAGGAATAAGCTTAATCCTCTGACAACTACATAAATGTGCTATTACAAGGAAAATGTTTATTTGGTGCAATAAGTATAGTTTTTAAATCAAATTTAGTGTTTCATTCACATTTTAACACCAAAATGCCATTTTATATGCTATTTGAATCCCAAAATTTTTGTACCAAAACCTTGATCTTTTATTCACCATATATATGTGACTCTAATGTTCCCCTTTCCACCCCTCATAGCAGCATAAGTTGAACATTCCTAGAAAGTAGATACCTTAGAACAGGACTGCCATTAGAAAATGCAAGGCCTGTGCGAAATAAATCCACAAGGCCCTAATACTTTGAAAATTAATAATATGCAAACCTTGAATTGCTCATAAAATTCTACACTACCAACATAATTATTTCCCTCTCCTCCAACCTCTCATGCCTTTCGATGGAGAAGTTGTCTTCTATATAAGGGGCCCGAGTTCGGTACCAAGTGGAGGCAAATAAGGGTTCGTAAGCCGCAGGTCCAGTCCCAATTAGCCTATCAACTCAAACGTCCTGTATCATCCGCTTCAGGACAAGGATGTCCTGTGAACCATCAACGAAACTTGGCACCGTGTAGAGGACATAAATACAAACAAATTTTCTTAACTTTTTGCTACTTCAGACCTTGGAATTTTTTACCCCCTGCGTGTAAGTAGCCATGCACTATTGTACTTGACACTGAAATGTTTTCTTTCTGTCAGATATACTATGGAAGCAAGAACCCCTGATTTTAATTCTCTCACTCAATTCATGCATTTATTCTCATCATATTTTATACCCTTGCATTAGAAGCTCATTAAGTTCAATATTTTTTATTTGATTTGCTTTATTTTACTTTGCCTTTTTGTGCCACTTTTGGCTAATTTGCGAAGATGGGGATGAGTAATGATATGATGAAATTGATGAATGGACACACAAACATCCATGCCCAGGCCAGGATTCGAACTCGGGACCCCTGGTGTCATAGCACGATGTGCTAACCATTTCGCCACTGGGGCAGCTAAGTTTTATTTGAAGATAGTCAATATCTGACGGAGATCTTTTCCATTCTGTCCATTGCGTACTAAATATTTTATCATTTACCAGCAGAAGGAAATGCTAGCGGCAATCATGAATGTGATGCATGGATGCAAGCATACAGGATAAAAGTTTTTTTAAATTTATTTATTTAGGGTTTGTAGAGTGAGATCTCAGCGAACAAAACATTATTAAGAAAAATCATTCACATTGATGTCCTCTAGATTCTGTCAAACGTTGGTGACTCACAGAGATACCCTGGGTACATGTGTGTTACTTAAAATTTTTGTCGATGCTCTAAGTGAGGAGATGGTATCCCCTCACCAGCTTGGAGATTTTATGCAAAGCATCCCCTCAGCTACCTCCAAGTTTAAACATCCCCCACCTAACAATTTCCATTTCAAGTGCTGATCTTTACACATTGGATTTTGAAAGTATGAACATGTCCTTCAGAGAACACAGACACAATGAAGAGAAAACGATATAACTTACCTCTCATCTCATAAGAAATTTATCTTTTTTCCTTGGGTATCAAAGTCATCAATCACATCGCCGAAATCAAATTTTTATGTTACATAAGAACTACTGCGTGAAGTTTTGGAAAAATTTCCAGTGGGGAGAGGAATTTCAGAATACTGCTCCTGAAGCATTACATAAATAGTCCACCCAAGCCAAAAATTAGCAACCAGAGGGGGAATGCATAAACCAGAGAGGGATTCCCGATCAGCCCCCCTCCTTTAAATTTCATCCTGGGGTAACATTTTTCTTTAAAAAAAAAGATGTCAGTTCTCAGATACATCTTGATTAATTTCAAATGGGAGATGCTCACTTCAGCACTTGGCTATTAGCTTTTATTATTATAATAATAATTATTATTATTTAACGTAAACTGTGAATGTAATACCTGGATGAAAAAATAAAAGTATCTCCAGATATTTATTTTTATTTTAGCTGCGGATTTACACCAAAAGGAATGTCAACAGGGACAAGTGTCCCTGCAAAGTTCTACCCTCTTGTCATATTTTCTAAGTTTAGCGAATGCAATGGTAGGCGGCGAACCCTCAAATTTTGTGTATCTCAGTTTCCCCACAAAGAACCATGACTGTGCTGTACCCTCTTGAACAATAAAGTTTATAACAGGAATTTCCTTTTGCAAAATCTTTTCGCAGCAGGCGTGCGGTCTGATTACAAACAGAGTTGTATCTCTAATGTATACCTTTTATTTTCTTTCTCCTGTTCTAATATAATAGCATTTTCAAAAGAAATGAATGCGAATAAAAGATGCAATAATATTAATTTATATAAATATTTCAGAAGCAAAGAGGCCCTGTGCGGTGGCATGCATCGCACACTCCTAACAGCGGCCCTGCCTTACAATGACTGTATGCAAAAATACATTACGTTCTAACATGTACGTTAGTTTTCACAGGTTGACAAACTAGGACATCTGTAGAAGGTGGTGAAAATGGAAAATTGAGAATGTTTGAGCTGTCATCACGTACATGGAAATGAAAACTTTAAACCAAAAGAAATTCATGAGGGCTTGATGCAAACTTTAAGACAATTCCATCATATACTATTACTAGATGGTACTGTCAGTTCAAATGTGACAAACAGTCATGCAAAGATGCCCCTGCAAGTGGTCCACCAGTGACAGTGATCACCCAAGAAAACACTGAAAAGAGTCATGACATGATGATGGCAGACAAACCGAGTCACCATCAGATGTTGAGAGGAGTGCATAACATATTAGAGAAACATTTGTGCATCACGAAAGTGTCTGGCTCCTGATCAGAAGTGAAGCAGAGTTACATATTCTTTTACACACATATCGTGTGTATCCACATGACCTTTTATCCAGATGTGTGGTGGTGGACAAAACATGGGTTCACCACTTTGACCAAGAATCCAAACAAAGCTCAATGCAGTGGAAACACACCTATTGCCAACCCCAAAGAAATTTTGTGTTCAATCATCAGCCAGAAAGGTTCTGGCAAAGTTATTCTGGGATGCTAGGAGGATACTGGCCAGTTACTAGGCTGACCTAATGTCAAAATTTGCAAACCACAATCAAGAGCAAGAGGGAATGTTGAGCCGTGAGGTACTGTTGCATCAGCACAACACTCCTGTCCACAGACCAGGTATTACATTGGCTGCTATTCGAGCTGCTGAATTTGAATGGTGGATAAACAGCGGAGTTATAAAGTCACAGTTTCGAAACAAATCATAAGAGAAACGTAAAATTAGTGACTAAATGAGGAGAAACTTGGGAGTAGTATTTATATTTGTATTTTTTGTAAGTTAGCATCGCTTTTCTGTCACTTTTGGCTAATCATGATGATGAGAATGAGTGATAATTAGATTAAACGTATGATATTCAATTTGATGTTATCACGCAGTGTACTCTGGGAAGCAATTGGGCAAACAGATTAGCATATGTTTAAGGAAAGTGAATGAGAAGGAAGCCTTCTTACAGCGAGAAAATTTGATTTAACCACTTTACACATTCTTCACGGTTTCTGTAGCACTTAGGAAAAGGTAAAAAGTATACATTCCTCACATGATCACTATAATCATACGCACAAAGCTTACCTGGCATGTTTTCAATGTGGGATCTGATCTGTTTGCCCGAAATATGAATTGTGAGGGAAATTCTTCACTGAATGTTCACTCACAAAGAGCACCCAAGGCTGGGCCAGGACTTGAACCTGGGAACTGCATTGACAAGATCAAGAATGTGCCACTTAAAATTCTCACCCACCATATGGAAGTAGTGGGATGAAAAGCAGATTCATGTGTGCCCTCACAGGTTTCATGTTGGAAGAGTCCATTGACATAATGTTAGGAAGCATGGCACTGCTGGCCCCCGTGGTGGAGTGGTTAGCACATTGCACAACAATGCCAGGGGTCCCGGGTTCGAATCCCAGCCTGGGCATGGATGTTTGTGAGTGTTCATTCATCAATTTCATCATGTCATCACTCATCACCATCTTCGCAAATTAGCCAAAAGTGGCACAAAAAGGAAAGTAAAATAAAGCAAATCAAGCATCTCTTGACAGACAATTTTAATGATATAATTGTACAGATTAATTTTCCTCATTCCTAACTATGACAGAATGAACAGCAAATAAAACAAGAAGCAGTAAACCTTCAAGAACATTTGCAGCATTAAATATAAAGTAGTGAGAACAAAGTGCTCTGATGAAACAAATGAGATATCTGTCAGGAATCAACACTTATTTATTAACTAATTGATTCATTGATTTGGTGTTTTAAATCCATTTTATGCACATTAAGGCTAATTGGGACTGGATCTACACTTTAAAGTGTGATCTGAACCACTATGTACCTCCACCGGGTATCAAACCTGGGATCCCTTGATTACAAGGCGACAATGCTACCACTACACCATAAGGGAGGCAGTGATTTATTAACTGTTTGTACTTTAAAAATCACAATAACAATCACAGAACTGTATTTTCCAGCAAACAGCACATGGCTTCAAAAATTAAGTATGAAAAGGAAAATATCTTACCTTGAAGGTTCTCAGGCAATATCTGATCCTTAAGATTTCGTTGAGGTTGCATCAAGCACTCGAGCAGTGGAAACCACAGCTGTTCTCTGCCATTTTCATCTAACAATGCAGAGCCTCGTTGACACAGCTGAACAATAACAACAATCAGGGTATTTAACTGAGACCATGTCAGATCCAAATTAACATCTTTCTCCTCTTTTGTGAGCTGTTCTACTACCTGGAATAAAGGAGTGAAATCATAAGAATTAGAGATTTTTTTAAAGACAAGTTCCAGGAATGATACAAGTGCAAATGGTGCTCATAGTGACAATTTTGAGTCTTTTGTCTCATTAAAAGATTGTTTCAAGTTCACTTTATGCACAGAGAGGTTATTTGGGGAATGGGTCTACAATTTAAAGTGGAGTTGGAACCATTATGTGCTTCCATCAGGTATCAAACCCAGGGCCTTTTGATTACAAAGTGATGACGATACCATGACTCCTCTGGCAATCAAACTTCATGTATTTTGGTACATTCTGACTCAGTTGTGCGACAACTATGACTCAATCATCTGCCTGGCCTGTAGTTCTCATAAAAAAATATATAATAAAACTGAGTTATAGTGGAACCACAGGAAAGAAACCTGTGCAGAACATCATCGTGCAGGCAGGTGTGGGAAAGGACAGGAGGAAGGAGCCTTCAACGTGGCTCATGTCAGTGTTGCCCACCCAGAAATGTATTTCTATTTTAGTTATTTTACGTCGCTTTTGTGCCTCTACGGGTAAGTATGACAATATGGATGAATGAAAAACTGATGAAATGGATGAAGTAACACAAACACAGTGAAACGTCCTTGCCTTACTAGGTAGAAACACGGACTTCGTAGCGTGGGCAAATTATTTTATACATGTATGTATGTGTGGGGCACCATTATTACGGGGTAATATGCCTTGTTTACCCGCCTGATAAAAATACATTGTTTCTCCCTTGCTGGAAAAATCTGTGGACGTCCCCCAGTGCACACGCCTATGCCGCCTGCCCCCTGCTCCCGAGAACATTGTTCATCCGCTACTATTAGATCATCGGATTTTGTAGCAGATCTTCTGGTTTCCCAAGGAACAACCTACCGATTTTTTCAAGTCTAACCTGGCAACACTGCCCCGAGCACCGATCATGGCAGAAGATGCGCGAACGTTTTTGACGGAAGGTTTTTTTTCCTTGTGGTCGAGCTATAGTTGTTCTTGATAGATAATAATGAAAAAGACACTGTGATGCATTACTTCCTGTGGCTACCATTTTGGGATCCAACAAGATGTGTTAAGAGAAAATAAGCACAATGGATAGAGACATGCATATTTCTTTTTGACGAAAACATGAAATGCGAAATAACACATTGTAATGTTAATTTTTCATGTTTGTGAAAAGTGTGAGGTGCATTTTCCTACCCTGTTTTGTCACGAAATAATGCAAAATGAACTGCAAAACGCGAAATAGACTCTTAAACACGAAATTTAGAGTTTATTTACCAACGCGACACTTTCTGAAGTCTGAATTATCCTGTGAGTTATGCAATTCTCGGGAAAATTGTTGCTTAATTCTGCTGTAAATATTTGAGAAGCAAAAATGGATCTCTTATTTTAAATACTGCTTTTTCACCGCTATAACAGCAAAATTTTATTTTAAATTTACTGCTTTTGAACCTGAAATCGACTGTTTTGTACCGAAATTTTGCTTTTTTATTAACCAAAAATATGTGCCTCTAACAATGGACAATCCTAGCATTCCTTGTTATCTGGTCTAGTCCATCATGTATGCAAACATTGTGTGATTAAACTGTTACCCATTTACAAGGAGAGGACATGGCTTGGGAAATTGACTTTGGGACGGAACTTTGTGTAGTGGTAGGGTACCCTACAGATATTGAAATGCCAGCCAAAAGCACTTCAAAGTTTTGAAGGTTTCCATTTGTGCCTCATTAGGCAAAGATATTGTCAGACTTCCAAGTGGCCTTTCGCTCCCCTAACAACATGGAATGACTTGATTTGAGATAATATGTGTTATGCAAATTATATGTATTCCCACCTTAATAACAATAATACACAGAATAGTTTGACTATAATACGAGGCACATGTAAAAAAAAAAGGGCTGATAATTTTTTACTTGGGACTGGCAAAAAATGACGAAGCTGCATGTGCACGGAAGCATGCTTTAGTATTCTGTGCCTGCAACAGAGGTATATTTCCCTGTGTGAAGGTACGTACGTGCGAGTAGCAGGAAGTTGAAACTGCTGCTGTAATAGAAAATCCCACCAAATGCGAGGTGAGGTCGGTGATTAGATTTCTCAATGCAAAAGAACTGAGTGCAGCTGACATCATCGGGAATTGTGTGCCATTTACGGACCAACAGTAATGAACGAAGGAAAGTAAAACAATGGTGCCGTGCTTTTCGAGAAGGACGTTCAAATGTTCATGAGAAAGTGCGATCCAATCGCCATTTCACCATTACTGATCTAGGCAACATTGCTCCGAATTGCAATGGACAATCTGGGGTATCGCAAACCGTGTGTGAGGTGGGAGCCAAAAATGTTGACAAACACTCACAAAGATGAAAGAATGAAATCAGCACGTGATTTTTTTAACCCTCTGGGAGAAGGATAGTGGCTGGAGACGAAACCTGGATATCGTACGTAACTGGTGAGTCAAAGCAGCAATCTATGCAATGGTGTCACCCCAGTTCACCGAAACCAAAGAAATTCAAGCAAACACCATCACATCGCAAAATCATGGCAACCATGTTTTGGGACCAAAAAGGTGTAATCCTCGTGGAATTCCTGGAACCGGGATGAACCATCACAGCAGATGTGTATTGCCAAACCCTGTCTAATCTGCGATGTGCCATCCAAAACTGTGAAGACGAAAGTTACGGTCTGGAATTCTGCTTATTCATGCTAATGCCCGTCCACACACAGCTGACCGTACTGTTGCGACAATTCAAAAATTCCGATGGGAATATTTTAATCACGCACCATACAGTCCCGATCTTGCCCCAAGTGATTCCTTTCTGTTCCTTCATCTGAAAAACTGGCTTGCTTCGCAACGTTTCGATGATAGTGAAGTTCTCAAGACATCAGTTCTCGACTGGCTGAGATCCCAGGCGGCAGATTTCTACGCAGAGGGTCTACATAAACTTTTTCCACGGTACCAAAAATGCTTGGAGTGTCATGGTGACTATGTAGAAAAATAGCCAGCACTTGTATAGCATCAAAATAAAAATTCTCGCTTTATTCTATTCTCTGTAATAACCAATCGGCCTTTTTTTTTTACATGCCCCTCGTATGTAATAATTAGGGAAAGGATTTTAAGGTGCAAAATTATGGTCTGGAAAGGGAAAAAAGGTTCTGAAAATGTTTTAAAAAAGGTGCAAAAAAGGTACTGATAAAATGCCTTTATTTAATGCTCTCTTACATATATATATATATATATATATATATATATAATGCGCACACACTGCATAGAGAACTGTGGATCTGCCGAATAGGTTTCGTTGAACTTTGTGTTTTCTCTCGCGGGTTTTTGCTACATTATCTTTAGAACTATTGGGGCTGCAGTGATTATATTATACCATTTCATAGCTCTCGTTCTGCTCTACAAAATGAGACTATAGGATTTCATGTAGCTGCTCAAGAAGAGTGAAAATAGTTTATTTCTCTGTCCACTTTTTTTAACAACACATGAAAGAAAATGAAGGAAAAGGGTGATGAAGCATCAAAGAGGGGGTAAAAAGGGGATAAATGTGCTAATCTCACGAAAAGGTGCAAAAAGGTGCTACAAAGTGTGTGCATTTTTACTTGATTTCATGTTTCTAAAATACATATATGAAACGATCGGTATGAAAACAGCTATATTCTTTGAAATCCATTCCCTAGTAATAATTAATCTTACCCTACTTGACATATCTCCTAAACATGCAATCATATCAAGGATGTCAATTTTATTTACCAATGAATTACACTACATGCTAACCAAATTAGACACAGTAAAATGGCATAACCAAACCAATGTGGTAAATGTTGCTTGATCAAGATTTAAAATTAGAATTCCAACACAAAAAGTCAGATTTGCACTAACCTCAAGGTATATTACACTTATTCTTTAATAAGTTACTTTACATATTTACTGTATATTTCATTATAATTAAAAGTTATTAAAAATAAATTGTAATGTTGATTTCTAATAAAATAAGAAGAAAGATCATAAAATCGTTACTCACATGGTTAACTTTTGCTTGAAGCTTCTCCAGCATTAAATTGAAAGCACCTTGTATGTCTCCTGCCTTTTCAAGTAAGTACGCAATAGCTTCCATCTGTTCATAGTGCTTGGTAATCTGAAAGTAAAATATAATGCTAGGTAGTGAGGTAAAGTCAAAACAGACATGCCTGAATGTACAGCTTACATAAACTTGTTACATATAAATAGTATAAAACACTCACATTATTTCAAGTTAATGAAATTATAAATGGTAAACCTTCCATGAAGATTCTGAATGCAGTGGCATGCCCAAGGGCAAGGTTGATACGGATCATATCCCCCCCCCCCCCCCTCACCTTTGGTCTATTATCCAATATATATATATATATATATATATATATATATATATATATATATATACAGGAATAGGGTTAGAAATGGTGCCAGAAGGGCGGATAAATACAAATAATGAAGGAGACAGTAAACACTTACCACACGAATAGAAATAATTCAATATTTCGCGATCTGAGTCGCATTTTCAAGACGGTAGATAAAAGATCGACGACACTTTGAGTAGTACTCAAAGTGTCGTCGATCTTTTATCTACCGTCTTGAAAATGCGACTCAGATCGCGAAATATTGAATTATTTCTATTCGTGTGGTAAGTGTTTACTGTCTCCTTCATTATTTGTATATATATATATATATATATATATATATATATATATATATATATATATATATATATATATATATATATATATATATATATATAGCCCCAATCCACCACTTACTGACTCGCTGACATAAATGTTCTCCATGAAGGAACAGAGGCGAAAAATGCCATATTACGACCCCCCAGGAAATAGTCCCAAAAGGCTGGGAAAATTCAAAAATCGCTCAATCGGCCCTTTTTTAAGGGTGAAAATGCTCTTTTTTCATGTCCTTAGCAACCGTTGCCACAGGCATTTCTTTTGCACATATTGTTTCCTTCAATTCTTAATTGTTGAGATACATTACATTTCTCACAGATCAATAGCACACATATTAATGAACTCATGGTTTTGAAAAGGTGCCTCAAACAAGGGTGACATCTACATAAGAAGATTCAGTCCAGATACAACTACATTTACATATTGGTAAACTCAATGCGAAAATATCTACATCGTGCTTGTTTTAACTAAATGTTTAGGGGGTATAATAACAAGCAATTCTTTAGAGAGATTGCCATGCTTGTTGTTTGTTGTCCATGGAAACGGACATTGATAGGGAACTTAAAGAAAGTTTTTTTTTTCCCGTGAAAACTACTGTAAGGGAATTATGCTAGACTTTTCGAATTTCAAAACATGAGCGTCAGAATTTATAACAGAGGAGAGTTAGGAATTTGATGAGAATGGAGGAAAACAATTATTTGTTTACAAATGTGAAAATAACAAAAGACGTAAATACTGCTTTTCCAATATAGTGTCGCTATTCAATTCGTTTATATGAAATATCTAACTATTTTGAAACGGACAATAATTACCCAGTTTATTATTATGAAAATAGACAATAATGTGTTAAATATTTGTACAATATTAGAGTACACACATAAGAGTTATTTTCTAAACTTTTCAAATTAGCTAACTTATACACTTGTTCCCCTTCATCCAATATGACATGCATATATTTTCAAAGTCATTAAGATCATTGAGGAACTCCATCTATAACGTGATTGTGTCCATAACGGGGCTGAAGGTCACGCATGCGAGCGTACAAGGCAAATGGACGTATGTGTGTATATGTGTCTGCTTGTTTGTTCAGCAATAACTCTCGAACGCCTGGAGCGATTTCAAGAAAACTTGGTACACGTATCACTTGCAATCTCGAAAGAAATACTGTGGGGGTAAGACACCCCTGGCACTCCTAAGGGTGGGGGTGGGAAGGGGACATAAAATAGCATTCTGTTGCGTGGCATTTTCATGTCATATCCTTCAAGTTATGCTTCCTGCAACACAGCATGGCGAAGTTGGTTGCCTACACAGAAGGTTCAATATTGCTATCCTCGAGCAATTTCAACACATATCACTTACAATCTGGAAAGAAATAGTGTGGGGATAAGACACCCCTGGCACCCCTAGGGGCAGGGGTGGGAAGGGGGGTGACATGTAAAAATAATAGAAAACGACCGATATTAGTGTGGAATCCATAGTTTTCGGGGTCGCTAAGATGAATAGTAACACTCCCAATGCCATTCAACTCCAAATTAATTTTACACTATAGTTACAATTCATTATTTTTCAGTCTAATAGAAGATTGAGATAAATAAATACCAGGGCAACACCAGGCAATTAGCTAGTTCCTAATAAAAAGGCAGGAAAAGTAGGCAAAATGAGATAAGTATATGTTGTAACACCCTGGTGCAAAAATCCTGGGCAACCCACTACTTAGCTTTACAAAAAACTATGTATTTGGATATTTACAAAATGATAGCTTTACACACATAAAAACAACAATGGCATATTCACATCATGCTACAATGCCAGGGGTCTTGGGTTCAAATCCTGGCCTGGGGATGGATGTTAGTGAGTGTCAATTCATCAATTTCATCATACCATCACTCATCAACATCTTCGCAAATTAGTCAAAAGTGCCACAAGAAGCACGAAGTAAAATAAAGCAAATCAAACAATCGCATATTTGTCCATTTACTTGCATAATATTTATAGAAACATATAAGTAAAATCATTATAAATTTTACCAACAAATAGGTAGGTGATATATTGATTGATACTGATGGTATATCCGTTTCGTCTTATCCCGAAAATTCCCTCAGGGAAATTTCAGACCCAGGAGGTAAGCAACAGAAGTCAATTGGAAGCAAATCTTCATATTTAAATGCAACCTTTCATACCGGAGTAATGTGACAAGCTACACATGTTGCTCATGCGTCACTTGAACAGAGATATTTTCTCTATAGCTTGCATCGTGTCACCTTGGTTGGTAGATCACAGGTGCAAAATGAGTGTTCTTTTATAGACTGGAGGGAAAACGTTCTATTATGGTGGGTGCAGTTTGAGTTTTTCACTTGTCCCTTCAGTACAAAACCCCCATGTATCTGAAAGCTCCCTTAAATTTCTAGGTTTGCCAGAATAAATCAATTCACAATTAAATACATTTTCACACACTATAAAAATTACTACTAAGCAACAAATATAACTATTTAACAATGGAAGAATTCTGAACAAATAATTTCCAACAATGAAAATGATTAAAATATAGCAAAAAGGAAGCAGCATCAATGTTCAGCAAGACAATACACAAACCTTTTAGAAACTTTTTCAAATATAGAGCCAGTGAGGCTAATGAAGCAATTGACTGCAAGCCATATTGCATTTTACTAACACTAAAGAAAATGCACATAAAATACTTTGGGATGCCAGATGTGGCCAATGGGCTCTAGTTTGGAAACCCTGCATTAGACCATGCAGGTCAGCTGTAGTGCATGTGTAGTATCAATTGGCCAAAACATACCCCTGCTCAATGTTAAATCGATTATCTAAAATTCTTGATTGGCGCAGTGGTAGCGTCGTCGCCTTGTAATCAAGAGGTTCTGGGTTCGATACCTGGTGGAGGCACATAGTGGTTCGTATCCCACTTTAAACTGTAGGTCTAGTCCCAATTACAAAGTAGACTTAAAATACCAAATAAATAAAAAAATAAATAAAATTCTTGTTGTTGATTTAATTCTTGCATGAAGAATACAACTCTACTACACGATAGTACAGTTTTTACTTTTGGACATCTAGATTTTCAAACTTGCATCCAGTAAATGTATTCATACAAGACAACTTTACCTAGAAATGCACAACTTTGTTGTAAATTAAGTATTTTGTCAATACTTCGAAAATTTGTCACTTCTGTTAGCTGATCAGGCCCGTAGCCAGGAATTCTTAGTAGGGGGTGGGAGGGGGTGTGAAGTCAATCCCAGAGGGGGCAAATTTTTAATATATTGTGTCGCATTGGCAAATATAGGATGGTGCACATAGACACTTGCCCCACTCTCCCAAAAGCTATAAGTAATAGGGAAGGGATGATATCTTCAAACTCCAACAAACAAAAAAATTCGAGCAACATCAAATAACAATATTTCGATAATGATCTTTCTGGACTGCCAAAGAATACAAAGATAAAGTCCGGTCGGGAGGGACTGTATCTATTTGATATTTACAGGTTGATAATGTTAATAAGACGATTAATATGTACCAACAGCTTTGAGCGGCTCTGCAGAGCTGCTTAAGGTAGCCCTTTTCATTTATAAATCGTGCTTCATAATGTTTCCCTCTAGTTTTGGGTATGAAAGATTTTTATGCACAAAGGAATCTAATGAGAATCCAACACCACCATTGTGTTGTGTTATGCACAAATAATTGCTATAATAAAATAATAATGGTTACATGTTATCTACATTTTGACGAATTGTGTAAAAAATTTGTATTTTTTTCTTTTTTTTGTACTTGCTAAAACATTAAAACATGGGTCCCTTAGTCCACCACGGATTCTATTTGCTTCAAAGGGGAGACTCTTGCATCACTACAGACAATGTTAGCCTACTGGTGATGTTAACCATTTTGCAAAATATTGTGTGAATTGTATTATTTTGTTCTTGAAATACATGTGTTTGACACCTGACAAACAAATAGGGATCCCTTAATTGATCAATGACTTCTTGGATGACATTGTCATCATTAATATTTCATATTAAGTTTCATAGAGATAAATTATGTACAGGGCCAGATTAACCTATGGGCAACTGGGGCAATTGCCCCAGGGCCCCCACCAAAAGGAAGCTGTGAAGGGCCTCCAGCAAAAAAATCTTTTAACCAGCTGGCTATGCTTGTGAAAAATTACATAAAAAGCTGTATTTTAAAAATAAAAAAAAACATCAATATTGTCGTATGTCTACACTCTTCTGGATCCAATTGTTGCACAGCTCTCAGTCGATCTGTTTGTAGATATCTGAAGCTCAGTATACTTTATACCATGGATTGATTTGGATGTGGTGTGGAAATAAGGCACACTTATTCAAACAATCAATTCTCAGATATGATTAAGATAATAAATAATCCTACGAAGTACATAACTTCCTTTCGTTAATAACATCGTTTTAGAACTGTGAGTTTTTCTAGGGAAAAAAATTGTGGAGATACTAGCGCACTCTCTCGGTATATAAGTGAACTATGAGACACCTAACTTTAAGCAGTGCTTTTGTGAACCGTGCTAACATAAGCTAACAGACGGTGGAATGAGTTGATTGTTTCCTTTCGGCTAAATAAACTAGCAGAGCTAGTACCATGTTGTGCCCACTCTTTGAATCGGGTAGCGAAAGCAGCGGCTAATGCATGTCCTGCAGCTGTTCACTTCTTTGATTTTGTACAACGGCTTTATGTGTTCTTCACAGCATCACCTCAATCATTGGATAAGTTAAGACAAGCAGAAGGGAAATACTATGTTCCCAAGAGTTTAAGTGAGACTCGGTGGGCATATAGAGCAGATGCTACAAAAGCCATAGTCCAAAGTTACGAAAAATTTAAGGAAGCTCTTGTCGAAATAGGCAATGACAAAGAATTGAAGGGTATTGTAAGAAGTGAAGCGAATGAGCTCTCACGACAGATGTCATCCCTGGAAATAGAATTGTTAGCCGTCTTCTGGAATGACATTTTAGAGAGATTTGATGCTACACGCAAAACACTCCAGGATCCAAGGTGAGTTCTTCAGTCTGCCATTGACATTTTTAGATCTTTAAAGAAGTTCGTAGAATCAAAAAGGAACTCATTTTCTGAATATAAGGAGATAGCCAGAAGAAGAAGTGGCACAGAAGAGTAGCTACAATAAGGAACACTCACGTCAGCAGGTAAGAAAGGTCCGACTGAATCCTCTTGACTATCAAAATTAACCTCAAATCCACCTCTCGCCTAGTGAACATTTCAGAGTGGAAAGTTTTCTACCAGCGATTGATCAAATCACCTCATCACTTGCAGACAGGATTTTACCCTATGAAATTGTCGCAAAGAGGTTCAGCATTCTAAATGAACTTGCAGCGGCAACTCCATGACAAATTACATCTCGCGAACATCTACGAGGAGGATCTGGAACCCTCACTAGAGAATGAACTGATACAGTTTGCACACCTAGTAAGCAGTAGCAATGTCAAACATCAGGAAGACATCCCAATGGAACTGTCTATGTATAATATTGTATGTAACCCGATCCACAGTACATTTTCCAATGTCGAAATTCTATATAGAATTTATTTGGTCTTAATGGTAACAAACTGCAGCGAAGAAAGATCTTTCTCAAAAATGAAATTAATGAAAAACAGACTTCATGCTGCCCTGGGACAGGATCGCTTATCCAATCTTTGTTTATTAAACACTGAACATGAATTCTTCGTGAATTGGACTTCGGTGATATAGTAGATGAATTTTCGGCGAAAAAGGCAAGAAAAGTGTGTCTACTATAAGACTTTGGAAATTTTCTTGAAGAAAGTGTAGTTACTACAATTTCCACAATGAACCTGTTTGTAATTGTCCAGTAGATGGACCGTGCATATGTAGTGACATGTTTACTCTTAATTGTAAATAATATCATTTATAATAAATTATGTACGTAAGTACAGTCTACTGCTCAGTTCTCTGTTTCCGTCTGAACCCCCTTAGTATTTACTATATATTGTAGTTACGGTATTCACTCTTCATAATATACTGTAGACATTTAGACGCAGAATTTTACTGCTGCAATAGCGCTACAATTTTCGTTCTGTAACTTTATTTTACTGCGCTATTGTCCCTGCAAACCTATCTGCGATATGTTCGATTGTGAATGACTACTGATTCTAAAATCAGGTCTACCATTTCAACTGCTGAAAATTGGTGGTTAACATATTGAGCTAATAAAGCTCCTAATAAAAAAATAATAAAAAAATGGGGGCCCCCCACCAAACATTTTGCCCAGGAGCCTCCACAAACCTTGATACGGCCCTGATTATGTATCCTCTTTACATTATGAAAAATATGTTCCTTAATGACTGTGGTACGAAACCAAATGATACAAGGGGCCTCCTTCATCATACCCCATCCCCGCGGCACGAGGTCTGTGAGCCGCTTATCGCCACCACCTTTGAGCAAAAGCGTACAAACCCCAAATATCAGTTTTTTTATGCTGATACCGATTTCTGCCAGTCATAGAATGGCACCATGACATTTTCTTTAACACATTTTTCATTTCATTTAGACCGTTCTGGCCCCATAGCTATGGCTCTGAACTTGAACTGTAAGAATAACAAACATTGCGAGTAAAGCGAGCAAGAACATTTTACGAAAATTTGAAATCAAGGGGGGCAATTGGCCCTCTCTGCCCCCCATCCCCCTGCAAGTTCCCTTGGCCGTCTGGATGAAAAACTAATTCCATCTTGAGTATCCATTTGTCCTGCTATTCTTAGATTCTGCTAGTTGTGTTATTTTTAACTGAAATGTTTGCCCCCCCCCCCCCCAGAAAGACTTCCGTTCAAGGTTGAGGTGGATAATGCCCCCTGCCCCCTGTGGTTTCGGCACTGTTTGTGAGTGCCTCTTCATCAATTTCACGTCATCACTCATTGTCGCGATTAGCTAGAAGTGGCAGAAAAGCAACGATAAGTAACAAAAATTACATAGCCATTCCCTCTCTCTCTGCATGAATCACTATTACCAAATGGTAGACTTGGGAAACAAATATTATTAAGTAGTTCAAACTTCATAGCAACACATCCAAGAAAAACATCCAAACACATTAGGCACATTTAATACAAGACTACTCAAAATGTCACAACTGTTCTAGATACTAAAAGTTACGAAATCATTTCCCGAAGTCTGAATCAGAAAGGGATTTCCCCCCTAATCCTAGTATGACATTATTCGGAATCCCACACACCTCAATAAATCACAAAATCAATAAATGTCTTTGTTATGTTGCTAGAGTAATAGAGGATATAATTGTAAAGATTAGTGAGAATTCCAGGTAGGAATGTGTTCTGTATTTTCCACAGGGGGGGGGGGCAAAGCAGTATCTCGGGGGGGGGGGGGGCACCTGCTGTGCAAAACTCTATAATGAAAAACTAAATATGCTGACCAAGGCAGTA
The DNA here is from genome assembly GCF_977018435.1 of Lepisma saccharinum. Taxonomy (NCBI): domain Eukaryota; kingdom Metazoa; phylum Arthropoda; class Insecta; order Zygentoma; family Lepismatidae; genus Lepisma; species Lepisma saccharinum. The sequence continues at coordinate 29,092,166 of NC_139255.1, forward strand.
ATTTATTTTATTAAAAACATAAACTAAACGTAACGTTTCAACCTTCTAACAAGGTCTTCATCAGACTCTGTATCAAGTACAAAAGTAACAAGTTACAAAAACAGGGCATTATATATACACAAACATTACTCCCTCCAGACTATTTAGAAAGTTGTTTGGAACTTTCTAGCAGGTGACTTTCACTTTACAACTTTACTTTCACCTAAAAGGCTAAACACAATTACTTCCATATAGAATGTGGTTGGACTTTTAATCTCACGCTCTCTTCCCTTCATTTTTCTTCCTTCTCCTCTCCTCTTTCTCTCTTGTCCTTTCCACTCTTTCTAACATCATCTTCCATTCTTTGTTTAACATCAATCCCCCATTCCAGTTCATTATGTCTTCTTCACCTTTCTTCTCTATTTCCTTGGCTTCCTTCCATTTTCTCACTAGCATTCTCTTCTCCCTTCCTATCTGCTTAGCCTCATCCCACTCTATGTAATGTCCTGTTTCTCTCGTGTGTTTAAATATCGCATTTCTCTCTCTCTTAAGTCGTACATCATCCCTATGTTGTTTCAACCTGTCTTTCAGCCTCTTTTTCGTTTCTCCTATGTACACACTCTGGCATTCTTTACATTTCACTTCGTAGATAATCCCTTCCTCTTCCGTTTTCCTTTTTCTTGTTTGCATTCCTCGCTATTCCTAAGATGCTTCCCCCTCCCTTCCTGTAAGTTTTAATTCCCGCTTTCTTAAACACTTTGCATATCTTTTCTGTGGTCTTCCCCATACTCCTTATTCCAAACCTTCTCTCTTTTTCTTTCTCTTCCAATTCTTCCCTGCCCGTTTTCTTCCTTCTTCTGTTTATGTCCAGTCTATCCTGCTTCTCATAGCCATTCTTTTCCAGCTGTTTCCATAGGCTATTTATTTTGCCTTCTTTTTCACATTCTTTCATGCATATTTTCTTGATTCTGTCCTCCATATTCTTTATAAAATTTATTTTTGTCACCTCACTTACATCACTTCTTTTGTGGCAGAATACCCCTGCTGCACACTTCTTCTGATGCCAAGCGGTTTCAATTTCTTGTCCTCTCTTCCTTTTCATCAATATATCTAGAAAGCTTAACTTGTCTTCTTCTTCTATTTCAAGTTCCAATAATATCCCTCTTTCTTCATCTTGTATTTCTTTGGCAAAAATATCAAGCTGCCTCTTCGTTCCCTTCCATATGCCAAAACAATCGTCCACATATCTGCAAAACAGAATTATTTTGTCACCTCCTTTTTCTATCACTTTCTTTTCCCATTCATTCATAACCAATTCAGCCAAATGCTGGGCTTAGACTGGAACCTATATTTAGTCCTTCACTCATTAACATTATTTTATCTCCCATTATACTGTAACCGTTATTCCAAATGGTTTCCAGCGCCTTCACTACCCTTTCACTATCCCATTCTCCTATAATTTCTTGTCCCATTCTCTTTTTAATAATGTCCAAAACGTGTCCCCTCTTGATGCTCGGGAACATACTTTTCACGTCTAAGCTAAACATTGTTGTCTTCATCTCATTTAACTTAAGTCCTTTTATGAGGTCTACTACTTGTTCACTGTTCTTAACTGCTCTGCTTTCTTGCTGTGTTACTAACACGTCAATAACTTTCTTTAATTTCTTTTCTAAGGGTTCCAAAATATTGTTTCTGCAGTTCATTACTGGTCTTAACTTTATCTCCTCTTTGTGTATCTTTGGAAAGCCTTTCAAACTTGGTAGTCTTCCTGTCTCCTTTATGCATTTCTTGAATCCTCTCCTCCTACAGTCTTTTATGATTCTTTCTTTTATAGTTTGTTCTTCTCCTTTTCCACAAATCTCCTCATATCCATTTTCTTTTAGGTCTTCAAACTTCCTCTCGTACCATTCTCTTTCCATCACCACAATTGCTCCTATTTTATCTGCCTGCTCTATCACCACATCATTTCTTTTCTTGATTTTCTTTATCCCTTCCCTTTCTTTCTGACTCAAATTATCTACTTTTCCTTGTTTTCCCATTTCTTTCTTCAGTATGGCTGCTGTTCTTCTTCTAATCTTGTCTCTTTCTGGTTCTTCTTTTATATGGAGCACAGCTTCTTCAATGTCATATATAACTTCCTCATAATCTACATTTCTTTCTTTAACTTTGAAACCTCTTCCTAGTTTTAAAAAAGCTTCCTCTTCTTTTGTTAGGTCTACACTCCCTATTACCACTACTCTTCTTCTGGTATCCTCTTCTTCTTCCTCTTCTCCTCTTTCTTCTTTCCATCCTAGTCCCTCTCCTTTCTTCTTCAATTTTATTTTCATTTTCTCTCTAAATTTCTCCTGCCAGATTTTCATTTCATGAAATGTATATTCTCTCGTAAAAATGGTGAGACCATCTTCAATAGCTTTTTCAATTCTTGTCAGGTTCTCCTTTATTATCTTTATCTCCTTTCTTCTTGCCCTTATTTCATTCCATATCAGTTCTTTTTCCATTTTCTGAACCAATATCCTCCATCTCCTGGTGTTGCAAACCACTCCCTTCTTACTTATTTTTAATCCTTTAGGCGCTGTGCCTCTCTCCAAACATTTTCTCATAAACTTCTCTTGTTCGTCTTTGTGTATTTCTTTCCTCTTCAAGTCCTTCCAGTTGTTAATTTTCCTCATCAGCCTTGGAAAATGTCCAATTATAACACCATTAAGCCTTGTTTCCATGATTATGAAAAACTAAATATGCTGACCAAGGCAGTAATTTATCTTATTAAAAACATAAACTAAACGTAACGTTTCAACCTTCTAACAAGGTCTTCATCAGACTCTGTATGAAGTACAAAAGTAACAAGATACAAAAACAGGTTAAAGTTGTAAACTGAAAGTCACCTGCTAGAAAGTTCCAAACAACTTTCTAAATAGTCTGGAGGGAGTAATGTTTGTGTATATATAATGCCCTGTTTTTGTATCTTGTTACTTTTGTACTTGATACAGAGTCTGATGAAGACCTTGTTAGAAGGTTGAAACGTTACGTTTAGTTTATGTTTTTAATAAAGTAAATTACTGCCTTGGTCAGCATATTTAGTTTTTCATAATCATGGAAATAAGGCTTAATGGTGTTATAACTCTATAATGTGTTTACCTCCTTCGTAAATGTATGCAATCAGATGGTTGTAATAGATTTTTGGTTAAAAAAAAGTCACTACGTGTTTAGAAATGTACAGGAAAAGTGTACTAAAATTTAGAATTTATATCTATTAAGAGATTAACATTACTCAAATTTGACAGTAGGTCATGCACGATACTTACAAAAATATCAGATTAACCTGAAATTGACAGCATGCCATATCTATCTCAGAAAAAGCTGCAGCTTTAAATACAAAACTTTTGTAGATGAAAACCCAATAAACAAGTTTATTATCCCCATCTGAATTCCTGTTCTTTCATGCAAATTTACAATCAATACTGTGAGCCATGAAAACAACTGATGTTATGGCATAATATGGATTTTGGATAATCTAAACCTTGTGTAATTCCCTCAGTTTTGGTTTACAATTATATTTGTTTATGAACTTCCCCATTCATTCTCAACTCAGTAATTAATAATATTCAATTTTTAATTTAAAGGAAAAATTGCTCTTAATGTAAATTTGACCTGGATAGCACATGAAATCCAATATCCATGTCATGGTCGAATCTTTATTACATTTTCTATTTTTTACAAGCTATATGCTGTGCATGCAAGCTGAAATATTTAAGTGCAGAAAAATATAAAATCTTGGGGGATGATTCGAACATTATTTTTCTGTTGGGACCAGAAAAATTAATGAAGTGTATTATCAGGGTGTCTACCAAAATAACAAATCCAGAATTCTTGACTTTTTCTTTACCTTTTTTACGTTTTTTTAACATTTATTTAATCGCCCCAAACTAGATATAGTTCCAAATTACGGAAATAGATATTTTTATTCAATGAAAAACCCCTTCCACAAGGCCGGTTAAGATGAAAACTGAAGCTGAGATTTAGACTTGCTTTAATTATTAATGCATGTAAAAATTAATGCTTCACACTTCATCCTGGATGGGCAATGGCCACATTATTTAATATTTTTACACAACTTCACGCATACAAGCATATAATATTTAACCCCTTCCCTGTGAAATTTTCTGACAAAATGGTTTCCCGTTCTGTGTATTTTTTTTCTGAGTTTGCATAGTAATATTTTTAAGTAGCTACTGCTTCAGCACAATTTATCCGAGTGTCATGGTTCATACGTTTTTCTCTTCAGAATAGAACAGGCTTTCAAATAGTACCACTCACATGTGTACATCAGGTATGAGGAAAGGGAAATAGGGGATAATTCGGGAAATTTCCCTCCGAAAATCCCTTTTGGTAACTTTGGGGCTCTCTGGACCGGCCCTGGATATAGGTACCCAATTATAATCTACCTTGAAAAATACTATGGTCTATACGTAATGCATCCGCCAAGTTTTATTGCATGAGGGATGAGGGATGAGGGAAAAATATTTCACAATCCTGTTTGACAATACTATTAGATACAATTATAAACTCACAAACTCAAAAACCAAAAATAAATCACTAACAGTTCAAATAATGCAACACCAAAAAATAATATATATATAGAGCAACTGACTAAACGCGGCACACAAACGAACTCATGTTTGCACTTTGTCAACATAACACAAAAATAGTTTACTTTCCTCTGAACTACTACTTCTTCTTTGTTGGCACTGAAAATCGTGACTTAATAAAAGGTCGTTATTTCTTCAATAGCAAAACGTATGTTTCACCAACAAAAAATGTATTATTCCATTCAACACAGGTAAGTTCAGTCACAGATGTTCGCGGGCGTAATATTATGCCCAACACAGAAAAAGCTATAGTGACCAAGGGCGTAATATTACGCCGAACACAAGGAAGGGGTTAAGAAATAAAGTGAACAAATTTTAACCACAACTCAATACAACTTTAGACTTCCAAATATTCAATTTGATCAAATCCTAGTACAGGAATATAACAATACAAGCTCACTATACTGTAAAAAATAGCAAAAATTCTTGACCAAAAGCATAATTTCTTAGACTTTTTTTTTACTTTCTTGACTTACCTGTTGATTTCTTGACTTTTTCTTGACAGGTAGACACCTTGATTATGCAAGAATGTAAACATGAAGTTATACTGTACATGTAAACTGCATGAATCTATAATTAGTTCCATTGTTAATGTAGTTCTCCTTACCTGCAATGTCTCATCCAATCTATAGCCCTCTGAATTCTTAATGTAACTACAAACTTGGTTTGGATTAAACTGGCACATAAGTTCAATATATTTCTCAACAATATATGGTTCAATTGTTTGCTCATCTTTACCCTGAGAAAATGATGAATGTGATTCCCTGAAGAAAAAAAATATCAATGTGCATAAAATACATATACTACATATATTTCATACACTATATTCACATTTTACACAACTGTTTTCTTAATCTAATTTGCAACTGTTCCCTTCCATTGTAATATTTGAGTGCCAGAATAGAACCTCAAAAATAAAGGTATGCATTGAAATCCATCATTTAAACAAAAAAAACGTTTGGAATATATTTGTATATGTAACGTTTATTACTAGAGGCAATTCAATTCAAAACATTCAAAATGTAATACATTGTAAACAGCGCCACTTATAGAAAAGAAATGTCTACTTAAGATATTAAATATTGAATAACAATAAAAATGTCTTTAAGAACCATACAAAACAAATAAATAGCATGATACGAGACACTTTAAAGAAAAGGATATTTATGATATTAAATATTGAATAACAATAAAAATGTTCTTGTTAAAAATCACACAAAACAAATAAACAGCATGATTCAAGACACTTTAAAAGTCAGTCTAAGCTTTCCACTCCATCTTCGAGTTATCATCATTGCTGGCTGGTCGAGAGAAAGATGTTGCTGGCACGTGATGTAAGAAGTTTCTTAACTCTTTCGCTGTGGTCGTCGCATTTATGCACAGCACGCCAGGTGCCTTGCTCTGCGGAAGTCGCATTATTGCGAGTTCATACTTCCACTCGCTGCGGGTGTCGCATTTCTGCAGTACGTCGCTTTTAGTAGCCTTCAGACATCTGTAGATACTATTTGAAACTATTTGAACTTGTAGTTTTGTTTATATCCGTATGATGTCGCTAATTACGCCTCCGTTTAGAATACGAGCGTTGAGTGCTCTGACATGTCAGTTTCAAATGCATGTTCGAATGTAAACAACATGGCTTCGTCAAGTCGTCAACACTTGTCTGATAATGATGTTACTCAACTGTTGAATCAGAAGGTGAATTAAATTGTGACGATAATAGCGACAGTTTTTATGAGGCTTCAAGTGGTGACAGTGATTGTGTAGTGTCTGATGAAGAATTTGTACCACCGTCCGTAACATCATGGAGCAGAGTGCAAAGCAGCATTGATCTAGGTGCGGGAAGTTCGACACAGGCAAGTGCTAAGTTACTTGGTGACAGTACAGTATTTAGCACACCATTTTCTTGTTTTATCAAATATTTCCCCCGCTCAGTATTTGAACACACAGCAGAACAAACTGAAGTTTTCGCCACCCAGTATCTTGATACTACTTACGAATTTCCACGCCGCTCCACCACTCTGCGTCATCCCGTGTTTTGAGAAATACCATACCATCAGGGACTACAGAATGGTTTGCCAGTGCAAGGAATGACTTTTGTAATTTCTCTATAACATATTTTGCAATGTAATTTTTTAAAATTACTAAAATTAGTTTTTTTCAAAATTTCAAAATATTTCAAAATTTCAAAATCTTTCAAAATATCATACCACCAGGGACTACAGAATGGTTTTCCAGTGCAATGAATGAATTTTGTAAGTTCTCTCTCATATATAACGCAATGTAATTGTGAAAACTATTTGTTTATAAAAAAAATATTTTTTCAAATTTAATTACGCAGCCAAGGGATATTGTGTGCCAGAGAATTCCGCAACGAAAGAGTTAATGTTAATAAAAAAATAATTTATTCATGAAATCATTTGTCACAAATATTGGCACAGAAATCATTAAATTGAACATTTTTTCATGATACCTTGGACATTTGCACCCTGCAAAAATTTTACTGTGAATAAATTACACTTTGCAGTTTGGTTGATTGAGTTAGTGTTTTTAAGTCCACTTTATGCACAGTAAGGCTAATCGGGACTAGATCTACAGTTTAAAGTGGGATCAGAAGCACTATGTGACTCCACTGGGTATCAAACCCAGAACCCCTTGATTACAAGGTAACGACACTACCACTGTGCCATCGGGAGGACCACTATCCAGTTTGAATGAATCATGAAGCATTTCAATGTTCATTAAGATAAATTGCAGTTGCAATAAAGAAATATATTACATAGTGCTACACTAAGAAATGGTGCAGAATTAGAGTCTGAAATTTGTCACATCTTTTTATAATTAACCCTTACATGCTGTTACTTCCCCTTCTAATACTCCTGCTATTTATTAGTAAAGACGTTGGCCAAAAATCTATATATTTGTGATTCTTGGATTAGTTCCTGAATTCACCATGATAATGCTATCTTATAGTTTAGATGGGTAGATTATTCTTTGGTGTAAATCAAGCACATTATTATGAAATGTTGTTCTAATCTTTGTACAAGGTAATTTGTACTTTTAAAACTTTCTCATACTTGCTAAATTGTTACAAAATGTCATAATATTGTTCAAATGTGCATATGTTTGAAATTTAATATGTATTTTCTCATATGATGTTAATACTTGATGTTACAATGTTACGGTGGTAACCAATCAATGGTCTGGAAGCTTCTATAAACCAATGTCAGTAACAATTTAGTTCAAGATTCAAATCGTCTAGTACTCTGGAGCTTACAAATCTAACCTAACACTCCCTATAGTCTCATGACACTGATTTGGTTGCAGGTATATGGGCTTAGTTAATGTCATCTATGCCCAGCTACCAACCTCAAGTTGGGCGTGGTCATTTAGTTTGGCTTATTCCACAGTTAATATAATACTGCTATATGTTAAATGATGTGTGGTAACTTCTAATACATGGCAACTATATTTGTTATCAAAGTTAAATGCTGGTATAACAATATGAATATATGTTCCAGAGAACATGACCATCCATAGTATATGGACATGTCACTAAATGGCAGTGTGATGCACTGTTATTGATTGATTGATTGATTGAGTTGGTTTTAAGTCCACTTTATGCACAGTAAGGCTAATTGGGACTGGACCTATAATTTAAGTGGGATCCTCACCGAGTATCGAACCAAGGACTCCCTGATTACAAGGTGATGATGCTACCACTGTGCCATCAGGTAGCCACTGATGCACTGTTATTGTACACAGGGCAATGGTAATTCATTGTCGAGTCAACAGTGGTTCCACGGCATGAACAGCATTTGTGTATCAAAATAGCCATTTGCGGGGAGAAATGTCAGAGAATGACACAGGAAGCTGGTTGAAATTGTGGGGAATAGTGTCCTACCGTATGCACCTCTTTTGTTCCTGCATTGCTCCTATGCTTTCAGACTTGTAAACACATGTGGCACGATGGTATCTTTAAGGATGTTTGCTCGCTTCCCTATCCTATACTTGGTACACATCATCTGCATTTTTTATACATTACACAATAACGTACGCTGTCCCCTTTCATTTGTATATTCTGGATTTTCATGCTGGTCTCGCATTCTTGCAACAAAAAAAAGTAGGCATGACTTATGCCCCAACCCTCGCATATATATTAAATTTTAGTCCAATTTCAGTCTGAAAACAGGCCTAGCCTATATCGCAAAAAAGGATCACAACAGGGAAGGAGGACATGGCTAGGCACACTCCACTGAAGCTGACCCAACATGTGGCATGAAATGACAACTTTGGCAACATGCTCTTACAATTAAACAAATTAAAAGTATTTACCTATATTCAAATAAACCTTGCAGGAATTGATATTGGGCCTTTGGCTCTGTTTCCAATTTACTCACAATAGTCGAGATGCACTGTGGTAGATGAAGTGTTACAATCTGTCCAGTTTTCTTGCTGTCAATGTCTACTAATTCCTGAAATGAAAACAAGAAAGTGGTTACATTAGGTACGTTTGCAAGAAGCATAAAAAGCACATTGCACATTGTACCCACTCAAAATGGTTTGGGTTAACCCCAGAGTCGCCTTATGAAGAGACATTGCCAAATGAAATCTCTCCTGATATCGTACACCCCACGAAAGGAAACTGATTCTCCCACTGAATGGGCGAAAGCACTTTGTAAAGAGGATATCAAAATACCTTGAACTTAATAAGGGATTTCTCCGCATACTCAGAATGATGCAAAGAGCCACAAGTGCTATGCACCACATAATTTTACCTCATTCTATCATACCAAAATACCAGTTTTTACTATATCAATATTTAAGTATTGCCAACACTGGGCTCCTAGTATTTTCAAATATGGTTTGATTGTTATTTTGATTTGCTTTTTTTTACTTTGCTTTTTGGGCCACTTTTGGCTAATTTGCGAAGATGGGAATGAGGGATGATATGATGAAATTATAATGGTACTATACCAGGTACCCTTATAAAAAATACGTAAATGGCTTAAACCCTCGTATTTGAACAAATATTTATTGTTCGGAAGAAATCAAATCTAAAATTGTATAAATCGGAGTATACTTCTCAACTTCAAGAGTTTTAAAATAGTCTAGATTGGCAATGTAATTTTGGTTGGAATTAATCACCAATGTACTTACAGTATGATTGCTACGAGCGTAAAAACATCAATAAGTTTCAATTTACTTGGTTTAAACTCCCTTGTTTTAAACTCAAAATTGTATTAAAAATTACGATTTGATGTGTAAGAAGTGCCGTAAGCAGTAATCCTTCATGTGTAAAATTGATAATTATTGCCAACTCTTAGCGACAGAAAAATCCATGTCCCAAGGAAAAAAAAAAACATTTTTCCCGCTAAAGTTAAGAAAGCTTTCTTCAACATATAATAACTTAAAATAAATTAAAACTAACAATTGAGTAACTAATAATGTGATTTATTGTGCAAACAGTATGTTACAACAATATTCAAGTAATAAGAATGTAGAAAATTGTATTACTCACTTTTAAAATGTTTAGAAGTTTATATTCTGTGTATATGGTGCAAAGAGTGTGCAGTAGGCTACACTGTGATCTTCAAGATGGACGGACTTGGATAGTCAAGTCGTTAATTTTGTGAGGCTGAAGTATCGGTCTGCATCTTGTTCAAAACAAGATTAAATCTGACAAATTTGATGTCATGCTAAATTTGAACTGTATATATTTGATGCATTGGTAAGTCGGGAAAGTGAAAAATTGGTAAGACGTGACATGAAGATGACATGATCTTGGCATCCATTTTATGTTATACTTGGATTCTCAGATAAGTATCTTTGGACATTTCAAATATGTTTAAAATGATCCACTAATAAATTGAACATTTCTGTTAATATTATTGGACATTAAAAGTGAACTTTTTGAAAGAAAAAGGTGATTACACTCATCGAGAGACATCAAGAATAGTGTATTGAATTTTACGGTCAACAGAAAAGATCTACCATCATTGAAAGTAACTTTAAAGATGCATACATTTTACAAAAGGTTGTAAATCTGAAAGAAACAAGCTTATGTAACTATTGAAATATTTGTACACATTTTGATAACATCGCGATGCATACTGTTATACATACATGAATGTAGATTTCTCATGTTAAAAATTTACTTAATACATGACTGAATTTGTGATCATTATATGTGGAGTATTATTTAAAAAATAATTATTCTGCTTTCCTTGAAGGGTCTCATAGTGTTAATCTGAAACATGAAATTATGTAATACATTGACACTATTTATATTGACTTGTAATTACATCACAGTATCTAATTTGATTACACTTGACACAATCCATTATGAGGAGACATAGTGCAGTAATTTTATTTTACCCAGGTATTATTTAATCTAACCAATTTAGGATGTAGACCACATCGAATAGGGTGGTAAAATTGTTATCCGCTGCTTTATCAGAGGTTATACCAAATATTACTTTCTATGAGGTTAAACCTGTAGTTGTATTCGTGTGATAAAATTGATGAATGGACACTCAGAAACATCAATGAACAGGCCAGGATTCGAACCCGGGACCTTTTAACATTGTAGCGCGATGTGCTAACCACTCTGCCACAGGGGCGATCTTTCAAATATGGATATCAGTTCCAGTATATTAATATTTTCAGCAACCCTATTATCATTCAATTATTTTACAACTGATGACTTAAAACCACAAGTATACCTGTAGAATTGGAGGGTAAAGCAAAACATTGATTTCATAACAAGGACATACACTACGAAAACCCAAGATAGGTTGTCTGATTAAGCCTCAAATTTTCACAAACTTTTCAGAATAAGTTAATACAGTGGAAACTTTAATTTATGTTTTTCATGGACCAACTTAAAATGCGGGAAAACGTAAAATCTTGGAAAATTTTTGTAGCATTTTGCTCTATTGGGACCATGAACATTGAATATAGGGAAACGTAGAACCAGGTAACGTAAAATCGGGGTTTCACTGTATTAATATACTTTATTCTATTAAGATAATTAACATCTGTGTGAATCAATTTGATTCAGAAGTTCATTGCATGAAAGGAACTCTGGCACTAATTTACAACAAATATATTAAACATATCAGTAATCTCTCACCTGAATATTATCAATTATTTGATTTTCTATCTTTGGCTTCTCCATGTAGTTGGTAAATAATACAAGGATATTTCTAAGGTAGGAGAACACCTGAGGTTTCCTCAGTGGATCACGCAGGTAGCAGTACAGTATTTTGTGATATTCCTCCCTTTTTCCATACAGCAATTCACATACTCGGAAACTACAAGCAAACAAAGATAAAAGTTAATAAGGAAATATCAAATATTCTTTACAGTTTATAAGAGAAAATTAATATTTACAGTTATTATTATGAGTAAAAATATTACAATTTTGTGCTATTTATTAGCAATTGGGCAGATACACTATAGGGGCATTCCAGCATTACATATGCGACATTTTACACACAAAATGATATGAGATTGGATTAAAATATTTATTCATCATGAACTGATTTCATAGAATAATGAAGTACTTTGCGGTGTCTGCTAACAGATTTTAAAAAACTTGAGTATGATCGGATAGGCTGAATGCATGAAAAGCATTAATAAAAGTGTTATGTGTGTGATGCTTTAAAAATGTAACAAATTTTGACTTCATTTGTCTGTGAAGCATACAGGCTGCAGATGCTAGAAACTTTTATTGGTGAAACGTGTAAATGATATGTATTCACAAACATCTAAACCTTAATGCAATTAAAAACAATAATAATTTCCATATTAATTCATTTTGTTATTAACATGGAGTAGGACCACTTTTCGTGGAATGCCCCTATATCGGTATAAACTAATGTATGTCTATATACCAAAGGTTCAATATTTCTATAAGTAGCCAATTTGTTATTATTTTAGGAATAAAATGGTATACCCTGTTTGTTAATAGTAAATGTTAAAATGTAGGGTTTTTTTTTCTAGGACAATGCCTACTGCAGTCACCTGGATACATATGTATATGTACAGGGTAATTACAAATGAATGACACAACTTCATGTGTTCATTACAAAGACTATTTATGATAGAAGAACATGTTAGACATCAGTAGATAGGAAAACAATCAAATTTAACATAAAAATATACTTGATGTGCATACATTCTTAAACTTGGTTAGCGGCACTATTTGTTATTGTTTCAACATGGCAAGTGACCAGGAGAAAATGTATGCTGTGTTGGCGCTAGCTAAGACAAATCTCGTCACAATCGTACAATGGCATATCCATACATGCTTAGGTAAAGATAATTACCCTGCAGTTTAGTAATGCATTGGTATAATATTAGTTATCAGTATCAGTAAATTTTATATCATTTCAACACCAATGATTAACACATTGGGGTCTCACGACGGGCATAGCCCGCAGTGCACTTAAAGTCAATGTAGACGAACGACGGGCATAGCCCGTCCTGCGGTATGCAATCGCTTTGCCGATTGAACGACGGGCTATGCTCGTACTTCGTCTCATGCGCGTGTTCATTCAACCCCCTCTGTTGAAATTCCGACTGCTAGGTGACTCATGTGCTATTTTTATCTCGCACCTGTGACTGTTTGTTGTCGGGTTGATGTACTGTGCATTGTTTAGAATGGTGTCATTAGATCCAGACTGCATAGAGAATTCCGCCTCAGAGTTTGAAGTTAGTGACGATTTTGATGATGCAGATGAATTTGAAGATTTGGAATGTAGGTTATATTCGTAATAATTATTGTCGACAATATAAACAGTGTTGCAAACTCTAGTATTTTATGAATGAAGTGAGAAGAGGTAATTTTTTTGGGTCTATTCATCTTGCCTCTTCCTTGATTCTCCAACATGCACTGATGTATTTTTAGTTTTTCCATTTATTATTTTGTATAGTGTATGTAAAATGAAAATGTATTTTATTTATTTAGTTTATTTATTTATTTCTTTAATTTTTACAGATTACGCAGAACCAACTGATACATCGTGTGGTCCTGTCCTGCAGCCACTTTTTCATACAAAAGATAATTACTTGTAATTTGTAATTATTTTTTGTTATGTGCACATAAGAAGTATTCTTATGCAAGATTCAAAAGATGTATTGATAGTTTATGTAGTTAATTATTGAAATTTCCAGATTACGAACTTAAAATATCTCTATATTAATATTTGTTACAATGTTGTACTTTTTTCTTCTTTACAAAACATTGCTGAAAAAAATATTAAAAAACGTCTGAAAATGAAAATAAAATTTAACAAATTTTTGTTCATTGAAATGAGGAAGTTTTGTAGATTTAAGAAATATGTGGTTTAATAAAAACAAATTAAAAATATTTTTTCTATGATTTTTTGAAAAACAACCAAAAACCGCAGACCAGAGGTAACAATGCTGTATTATGAGGCTAGACCCGAATGTGTTAATAATGCTAAAATTTTATGCCAATACTCTACCATGGTTGCACAAAATTAATGTTAGAACATACCCATTGCATATGTGGAAATATGTGCGAAGATCAGAAAATGCAAAATCCAAAATTCCACTGATACTTACAATTTTGCTTTTTCAGCAAGTTCCAGCAGATGATCCTGGTTGTAATGATGAAGGCCGTCAGCTCGTAGGAGTTCAAGTAAAGCCTGTTGTCTCTCCTCGTGGTGACCAATTCCTCCTTCCCTCTCACTTTCATTGAGGTCAGTTCCCGTCAGAAATTCCACCACTTGCTCAAACAACTGGGTTTCCACTTGAAGCCCTGAAGCAGGTTTGGCTAGTTGGCGGGCCAAGAATGTAAACAACGATCCTACTTGACTTGGCTGTAACAAAAGAATAACAGTAAACTATTAGTCTGTAATATTAAATATAAAGGGCGTTCAAATTTCAATCTTACTTTTAATTGTACCTGTTTTTCTCTTTTTTGAAAGAGAATCAGCAAGAAGTTGTGTGAGTTGGGAAGGAGGGACCTTGTGGTGAGTGAAAATGCAAAGCTACACCATTGAACAATGTGTCTTCCTAGTGAAAGAGTATTACAAATGTGGGGAAAGCTGTGCAGAAGTTGGTTGTAAATTCCGTACCAAATATGGAAGACAAAGTTGTCCGTGGAACATGAAAATCAAGAGAAACTGTGCCAAGTTTGAAGAAAGTGGTTCAGTGAGGGATGAAGTTAGTCCAGTACACAGTCGTCGTGGTCGCTCCCAGGAAAATATCGCAGCCATGAGTGCAAGTGTTCAAAAGGACCGAAACACATCAATTCGTCGCCGTTCACAGCAATTGGACATTTAAAAAAACACCTTATTCAACATTTTACACAAAGATTTGCATTTAAAGGCGTACAAAATACAGTTAACCCAAGAGTTGAAACCAAATGATCACACACTACATCGTGAATTCGTGGTAAGGGCCCTAGGGAAAAAAGAGGACAATGGTGAATTTTTCAACAAAATCATCTTCACTGATGTGACGATTTTCTGCGCGAACATGATTTTCAAGTATAATATTAAATTCCGCGTCGAATATCCTCACATCTCTCCTCATACATTCCGGTACGCTTCGCGTCAGTGTTTTTCAATTCTACTTAATTGTTTGACCGATAGAGGTCACTAGTGGCTTTCCCTGCTTCACGAACTGGATCGACGAAAACGGCAGTTCCGTTTCAGCTAGCGAGGCGCGAGGGATTTCTTGGTGTGACGTCATGGACTACGAGAGAAGTAGCGGCTCGTGGAACTCAGTGCTTCTCTCTCTCGTCGATCGCAATTTGTAGCACGGCACAACTAAGTTCTTCGAACATTACGAGGAAATGTTGCATTGTTCACGTATATTGCTAGTACGTCTGAGAGGTGTTGGGATCTTTTGGAAAACAAACGTCAAAATACAAGGATGGTAATTTGGAACTTAGTTGACCATTGACCATTTTGACCGAACGTAATTTTCCTTGATTCACCTGGCGGGACTTGAAATATGAAGGAAGGATGGATCCGTTGCTGAGAAGGAAGGACACGAGGGAAACGAGGACAATACCGTTCAACGTGCTTGAAAGCGACCAATTGGAGGACGTTCCCTGGTTTCTCTAGATGCCGAGGATTTTGCCCAAGTTAACTGAGGTGAACAGTTATCCAACGAACTGAGGTATGTACTCTACGGCTCCCTTTTTATAAGTGAACTGTGAATGCGTGTTTTTTTGGACAAGAATGCCATTCTACCCCGGTTTTTTCTTCTCTTTTGCGACTACGTGATAATTGAATCAAGAAAGTAACGCACGACGTACAAAGAAAGGATTGTACGTAAAACAACCATCGATTCAGTTTTGGACGATTGGACATTGTAACGTTGCGATCGATATAGTGGAGAAAGAAAGCGACGGTTGGTCACCCCCCCCCTTTTTTGCATAAAAAAAAAAAGAACAGATCACTCAATTAGAATCACGTGAACACAAGCTGGGAATACGAATTAACGTACCGCAAACTAATCTGTGAGCTGAGATAATTTTTGTGAGACGTATCGGATGGTTTTAGCAAGAGCACCAAAATAAATTAATATGTCAAATGGGTGGTTTTTTGGGTAGCAAGAATTAATGAATGAGTTGTGGTAAAATACAATTATAGATTGACCTTAACGTATTTTAATTGATTGCATATATTATGTCATTTGCAGTTGCCGGATGTGTTCTAGCTTTATTATCTTGTTATTTGCCGGTAACAAAGAATTGTTGATCCACCTTCAAGTCACTTATAGTTATATGTTGAATGAAATAATTTGTTATGAATAATATTATGTACATGTTGTTCTTGGGAACGCCAGCCATTCTCCGTTGCGAGGTTTTGGCGTAATAAATTTTGACTAGAGTCGCAAAATTAAACTAAGTGTACGTAATTATCCCTTGTAACACAAAACTAGAGTGTCGGTTTAATTTTCACAAAACGAGACGGGAAATCATACTCACACGGACGAACAATTACATTCATTGAGTGGGAAAAGAGTTAATTCGACTTCAGCTTTTTTTTTTTTACGTGTATCGTTCCGACCAAGTTTAATTTTGTCAATTTGATTCTCAGTAGAGACTGAGGTGACAGTCCAAAATACTGTCATTAGCCTCAACAAAATCCCTGACTATTGTAACTGATTGGTTTGTTTTTTTCTTGTTTATCGTGCGAGTAATTGAATTTCCACGGACCTCCACGCTTTCCTTCAAAATCTTGACTACTTCGTTACGCACGCAACCATCAGGTCACAAAGTTTTTGGCAGCAGATCTGGTTCTATATACATACATATTCTCCGTTTTACGTGTTAAAAGTAAGAAAAATTTGGGCCCCCACTTTTTTTTAAACAAATTTTTTTCCCCTCCACCTTCCCCTAGAAATTTTTTTTCCCTCTTTTAGAATATACATCTTTTCCCCTTTTCCTTTGGAAATTTGAAGAATTTAGTAGAAGATAGTAGAAACCTCTATCACCATGCCTCCCCCGGAATCGAGCAATGTTGGCGAATTGATACCTATACAACAGGAGTCTTCTCCATTCGTTTTACCACCACCGCCACCTTTAACTGGCCCCCACCTTGCACATCCGGTTCAAGTCATCTCTCAAGTACCTATGGTACCAAATAATATAGCTACCACCTCTACAGCTCCCTCAATGTTTTCGTCACCCTTGCCCGCAACAACTACGGCGACCGTAACGGTCCCCATATCACCTGGTTCAATTACGTCGTCTCACCTTAACGGAGACTCTTCTGTTATTCATAAGATTCTTCTGAGGAATTTAGATACCCATATAGATGCGCTGGCTATGTGCGACGGCCAAAGTCATTCTGCCTTATTTACATTCATGTTGGCTCTACACCGTCTGGTACTTTCCCACCAATATCCATTGCAGTGGCTTTTGCAAAACGCGACTCGCCGTACCGCGGGAGTCTTGCAAACACTCTGGACGATTGCTATCGCTTCTCTTATGTCTTGGCATGACATGAAACTCTATATATGGCGACATTCGGTTCCGATGTCTTTATATACGGACTTGGTTAATGCCCACGTTACTCGTCCTCAACGTGAATTTGAGATGCTTCACATTTATGTGTCAGACGTCCGTGATTCGGTCGAGGCTCTGGCATTGGGCTGGGACCCTACCATTTTGGTCACTTTTGTTTTACAACATCTTAACAATACCTCCACCAACTGTTTATTATTTCAGTCCCGTCCACAATCTATGCCTGAGTTAGTAGCTTTAGCTCATTCTATCATCCCTTTAGAGATGCAAAAGACATATACACAATGCCAATTAGGTCAGCTTGACCGGCGCGTGACCCCCCCTCCTCATAATCTTGCTAACCGAGAACAGAATCTAAATCGCCCCCTGCGTCAACCTCAATCTCTATACTGCAATTTTTGCCACAGAAGTGGACACTCCACGTCTCACTGCCGCCGTCGTCCCTCTCAGCATGATTACCATTCTCATAATCCGGCTGTTCCAAGGTAACTGATGCATTCACTTTCACATGTATGGTATGGTAGTAAAGTGTTTATATGTACAGAGTAAATCTTTAGTAAGGCCTCACTGAGGCCTCACCTTTTACAAAAAGAAACAAACAAAAACCGATATTGAATTGGAAACACTGCAGCGTCAATGCCGAAACTCTATGCAAGATAAGGAAGAGCTGCACAGTTGCCAGTCGTGAACACCACACAGAAGAGCAATGTTAACCATGAGTCATCAAGTAATTAATTAATCAGCGTTTCTTTCTGTGGTCATTCGGCCTCGGAAGAAATATTTCTTGTCCATTTTGAGCTCTCAAGAAATCAGGCTCAGAGCTGGCAATTTATTTCCTTCATGAATGAAAATATGTTGCTCATTTTTTTCGTTTCTTTTCTCTCTTTTGTCATTAGCTCTAAAACAAACATAAAATGAAAACTAGCAAAGAAGGTCGTTTCTTTCGGCACGTAACAGGCATGTGGTAACTGCTATTTTTACGACCATATTATATCCCTCTTGTTTACTTTCAACGATAAGGACGAATGTTGGAGTGACCAGAAAAAATGAATAAACACAATAAGCTCTTAAATATTATCCAAGCTTCGAAAATAGATGCCGGCCCCAGTGGCAGAGTGATTATCACATCACGCTACGACGCCAGGGGTCCAGCTTCAAATCCTGGCCTGGGCATGGATTTGTGAGTGTCCATTCATCAATTTCATCATATCGTCACTCATCCCCATATTGATTGAGTTGATTGATTGAGTTTGTGTTTGAAGTCCACTTTATGCACAGTAAGGCTAATCGGGACTGGACCTACAGTTTAAAGTGGGATCCGAACCACTATGTGCCTCCACCGGGTATCGAACCCGGGAACACTTGATCACAAGGCGACGATGCTACCACTGCGCCATCGGGGAGGCGTCCCCCATATTTGCAACTTAGCCAAAAGTGGCACAAGAAGCGAAGTAAAATAAAGCAAATCAATTAATCAATCAAT
This sequence comes from Lepisma saccharinum, assembly GCF_977018435.1. Lineage (NCBI taxonomy): Eukaryota > Metazoa > Arthropoda > Insecta > Zygentoma > Lepismatidae > Lepisma > Lepisma saccharinum. Next base: position 29,111,286 of record NC_139255.1, read on the forward strand.
CGAACATAGGGTCTCCGGTTTCATAGAGCAGTATGCAAAGCACTCGGTCATGAAGACCCTCAAAATTGAAATAATAAGTGGAACAAAAAACCTGATATTAGAGTATTTTAAGAGTTTAGGCAGATTAACAGTTCACCTCAACCTACAACAATTTCACCTGTATTGTGTGATATATGGTTCTGCCCTAATATAATTGAACGTGCTCTTGCGATAATAGTTACACATTTCCGTCTTGCAACACACAACCTCGACTCGGCACGATATGTGCATTTCCTTGCCCCTTTTCTGTATTTTTTTTTTCTATTTAGGATATATTATGTTGCCTTTTTGCCTCTTGGTTAATCCGTGGGGATGAGAATGATTGACCAATTGATAACATGATGTGATGGGGCAAACATGCCTTAATCATGGTTTGAACTTAAGACCTCTGTCTTCAAAGCACGTTACAATCTGCCACGTGTGTCTTTTCATCTCCAGTCACCATTAATTTCAAGAGGTAGAAAACGACGTTACTCAAACAAATTGTATAAATAATTTCCATGACCATAAACATTTGTTGCACTTGTTGAGAGAAATCCATACCCTCGTAACGTTATAAGTAAACGCCGACCTAGTTGATATCCCAAGAACCCTTTCTTGCACGAAAATCACACTGTGTCCACAGGATTTACGACTGAATGCTTACTAAATGTGCATCCCCATTTCCATTAATCGTTCACTCTTCGTATATTTTGAGGTCAGCTAATTCGAACATACGACCCTAAGACAGCTACACACTGCCAAAAAAAACTGCAGTGTCAACAAAGTAATTACTGTATTTTATATATTTTATTTTTGGTAATGGAATATTTTTCCCCTCAGCTTCTCATTTATGTTTGATTTGGTTTATTTTACTTCGCTTTTCTGTCACTTTTAGCTAAACGCGACAATGAGGATGAGCGATGAAATGATGAAATTGATGAAGGGACACTCACAATGAAGACCAAATGAACACAATGCCAAGGTGGTATTTAAGCAAGCTGTGTTAACCACTCTACCACGGAGGCCGGAATCCTTTTTAGTTAGGAGAAATCGTTCCTTGACAGCGAACTAAGAACAGTTAATATGCGTCACGTCAGAGTTATAATATTTTAAATTTCTAACAATCAATTGGGATTTAATCTTAACCATTCTTTTGCCTACATAAAAACTTGCACACAGTTAGGATTGTTTACACTAAGGACAACAGCGTTAAAGTCTATGCTTTAAGGAATGATTAAGCACTCTATGATATGATGACGGAAAATAATAATTCACATGACTATAGTGATGCATTACATCGGTGAAACATTAATTTTTGATCAGGAAGAAATATTGAAAAACGCAGGGACACAATGACAAATTTATTTATTTATTTTACTTCGCTATTCTTCCTCTTTTGAGTAATCACATAGATAAGGATGAAAGGTGTGTTAAGATGAAATTTGTGAAAGGCAATCACAAACGTAGAACACAGCCCGAACTCCACAGACCAGATCCTGGTTAGTTTGCAAAATACACTCCATGGTTACAATGACGTAAGCATTAGTAGAATAAATTTGTATATCATTCTCCCCCCTCCCCCCAGGAAACGTGAGCTAAACTATTGCGCATTCTGTGATATGTTCATTACTTCTCAGGAACCATTCGCGTCCTTCAACTAGTTTATCGTGAAAAACATTTCTATTTTCTCATTTCTACTAGAACCCTGGCGAAAAAAGGCGGATGGAGCGTGGTGCTGATCGTATCACCTCCAAAATGGCCGAGCTCGAGAATATGCGGTGCCCTACTACCACATCCCCTAAATGTGCCTTCATGGCACGTTGCTATACGCACGAGGAACTTTACCTAACCTTTACTACTACTAACTACTCATGCCAGGAATTTTGGTATTTTTTATACACTTTTATTTGCCCATTGCTAACCTGGTTCATTCCCAGCCATAACAGCAATTAGTCGATGCAATAAAAATACGCCAAACTTAAAAAGAAACAGGTTTCGGCGTGCGCGCGCACAAACAGAGAGACAGAAAGAGAGGGGGGTAGCAAAAATCTTCCACAAACTGCACAGATCATGCCTGACAAGACTCCAACAGAAAGCTTTCCGGAAACAAGTTTACGTGCGCATAGGGTAGTGATGGCCTTGTTTGCAACTGCCATCTCCCCCTTTCTTATCCAATACAGGAGTAATGAAGTGTTTCCAACTACCTTCCAATCTAACTAAGAGTAGGGAGACCTTTTTTTAAAGTTCGCCAGTGTACTAGAATGTTAAGGTTTTCTAATGGATTTGTACTATTTATATCTTTGCTTATTTGCATGTGTTTATTTACTGTTTTGGTATTATTACTTGGGGTATGTTATAAACATTTATTCATTGATTTTCATCAAAGTAAAGCAAACTATGATTCATTACTTAAGTTACAAATTTAACTTCATTTAGTAATTTTGGATATCTATCTCTATACCTGTTTGACAGTATATGTATATTTTTGGGATGGTTTGTTTCAAATATCTTGTAATTGGTGCTCTTATTCCTCGCTGTATTCCCTTCCTCCGTTTGGTTTCCTCTCCTCTTTCCTATCCTTTTGTTTTTTCTTCTATTTTTCTCTTCTATGTATTCCTTTTTTTTTCTCTTTTCATGGTTTATGAGGAAATTCACAATTATATACCATCTCGGAATAAGTGGAATTGAGGCATCATATGGATGATTACTTATCCCCGTGCAACAATATATATATATTCTCGTCTACTTCGCAAATATTTCGACCTGTTAGTGCATATCCGATTGTTTTTTCCCAGTGTCAGCCCCCCCTCAAAATTAAGTGCTACGTATCACATATCCCTATTCTTATTTTGCAGCATGCAAATTTGTGCGCCTAATTATAGACTTTATTGGCGCCTATTGTTACTATGTGTTGTAAAAATTTGATATTATGTATTATCTCATTCTTAAATTGTTAAATGTTTTATACGATTTGTTCGTTCCCATTTTTTAGATTGCAATCGATCATTCACTTTCATTTTGTACCATCTTCCTTGTATTTATTGATGGTATTTATCTAATGTATTTCAATTTGTTGCAATTTATTAATCTGTATGTTGTTGACTTGCCTTTTCAGAGAATAACAAGTTTATTAGGTAATAATTCCTTTAGGCAGTCATTTGTTGTAACATAATTGAGTGTGTTTTGACTTATTTATTGCCAGGTTTACATGTTTTTTTCAACTAGGTCAACATGGGTTATTTCATATATATATATATGTGCTTTAATTGCTAGGGGTTAGTTCTAAATGGTGCTCTTGCAATACTATTGGTGATAAGTAAAAATGTAACTGGTTGTGTGCTCCTTTGGCGTCCTTCTCATTTTTTGCCAGGCAGGGGAGTTTGTGACGATTTTCTATGCGAACATGATTTTCAAGTATAATATTAAATTCCGCGTTGAATATCCTCACATCTCTCCTCATACATTCCGGTACGCTTCGCGTCAGTGTTTTTCAATTCTACTTAATTGTTTGACCGATAGAGGTCACTAGTGGCTTTCCCTGCTTCACGAACTGGATCGACGAAAACGGCAGTTCCGTTTCAGCTAGCGAGGCGCGAGGGATTTCTTGGTGTGACGTCATGGACTACGAGAGAAGTAGCGGCTCGTGGAACTCAGTGCTTCTCTCTCTCGTCGATCGCAATTTGTAGCACGGCACAACTAAGTTCTTCGAACATTACGAGGAAATGTTGCATTGTTCACGTATATTGCTAGTACGTCTGAGAGGTGTTGGGATCTTTTGGAAAACAAACGTCAAAATACAAGGATGGTAATTTGGAACTTAGTTGACCATTGACCATTTTGACCGAACGTAATTTTCCTTGATTCACCTGGCGGGACTTGAAATATGAAGGAAGGATGGATCCGTTGCTGAGAAGGAAGGACACGAGGGAAACGAGGACAATACCGTTCAACGTGCTTGAAAGCGACCAATTGGAGGACGTTCCCTGGTTTCTCTAGATGCCGAGGATTTTGCCCAAGTTAACTGAGGTGAACAGTTATCCAACGAACTGAGGTATGTACTCTACGGCTCCCTTTTTATAAGTGAACTGTGAATGCGTGTTTTTTTGGACAAGAATGCCATTCTACCCCGGTTTTTTCTTCTCTTTTGCGACTACGTGATAATTGAATCAAGAAAGTAACGCACGACGTACAAAGAAAGGATTGTACGTAAAACAACCATCGATTCAGTTTTGGACGATTGGACATTGTAACGTTGCGATCGATATAGTGGAGAAAGAAAGTGACGGTTGGTCACCCCCCCCCCCCCTTTTTGCATAAAAAAAAAAGAACAGATCACTCAATTAGAATCACGTGAACACAAGCTGGGAATACGAATTAACGTACCGCAAACTAATCTGTGAGCTGAGATAATTTTTGTGAGACGTATCGGATGGTTTTAGCAAGAGCACCAAAATAAATTAATATGTCAAATGGGTGGTTTTTTGGGTAGCAAGAATTAATGAATGAGTTGTGGTAAAATACAATTATAGATTGACCTTAACGTATTTTAATTGATTGCATATATTATGTCATTTGCAGTTGCCGGATGTGTTCTAGCTTTATTATCTTGTTATTTGCCGGTAACAAAGAATTGTTGATCCACCTTCAAGTCACTTATAGTTATATGTTGAATGAAATAATTTGTTATGAATAATATTATGTACATGTTGTTCTTGGGAACGCCAGCCATTCTCCGTTGCGAGGTTTTGGCGTAATAAATTTTGACTAGAGTCGCAAAATTAAACTAAGTGTACGTAATTATCCCTTGTAACACAAAACTAGAGTGTCGGTTTAATTTTCACAAAACGAGACGGGAAATCATACTCACACGGACGAACGATTACATTCATTGAGTGGGAAAAGAGTTAATTCGACTTCAGCTTTTTTTTTTTTACGTGTATCGTTCCGACCAAGTTTAATTTTGTCAATTTGATTCTCAGTAGAGACTGAGGTGACAGTCCAAAATACTGTCATTAGCCTCAACAAAATCCCTGACTATTGTAACTGATTGGTTTGTTTTTTTCTTGTTTATCGTGCGAGTAATTGAATTTCCACGGACCTCCACGCTTTCCTTCAAAATCTTGACTACTTCGTTACGCACGCAACCATCAGGTCACACTGACGAAGGCCATTTCCACCTGGGTGGATATGTGAACAAAGAAAACTGCCGGATAAGGAGTACAGAAAATCCACAAGGAGTATTCCAGAAACCAATGCATCCACAAAAGGTAACAGTGTGGTGTGGGTTGTGGGCAGAGGGTGCGATTGGTTGATATTTCTTTGAAGATGGTGCTACTGTCAATGGAACTCGATATCGAGCGATGATTACACACTTTTTGTGGAATGCATTGGAAGCCATGGATGTTGCCACCATGTGGTTCCAACAAGATTGTGCCACTTGTCACACTGCGACCGCAACAATTGATCTCTTGCGTGAAAAGTTTGGGGGGTGCATAATTTCATGCCAGGGGGACATCAACTGGCCGATCATGTGATCTGACACCCCTAGATTTTTTTCTGTGGGGTTATTTGAAAGAACAAGTGTATGCCAACAACCCACAAACAATGCAGGACCTCAAAGACAACATTATCGCTGCTACCACAGCAATAGACGTGCGTTTAAGTGCAAATGTCATTGAAAATTTTGATAAAAGACTGATTGCTTGCTGCAATTCCAGAGTGGGTCACTTGTCTGACATCATCTTCCATTGTTAACCTGAACATATGTTCTTTTCACTCCAATATTAAAGTCTTCACTTTTCCAGTCTTTAACAAATTAAAAGTAACATTGAAATTTGATCACCTTTATATACAGGGTGCGGCAATGACTTGGGTGATTTTAAATACTTCACACTTAAGATAATATACCGGGTGATCCATTTGAGAGTTTGAAAGCCAAAATCGCCAACTTTGAGTTATAGAGGTCTAAAGTTTACTGACCCTTCTGAACGTCGGCACTACGTATGTCTATGATGGTTACATACACACGACAGGGTGGGGGAGTTCAAGTCCTGACATGATTGTTGATCACATAACATTGTACGTACGCGCCCTACACTTTATTGAGGTCCATGCAACTAGAACTTTGAGTTATAGACGTGATTAGAATTTAACTTTGACTCATAGAAGTTATTCATACTCTACCTTTCGAGTTATTGCGTTCGCACGGCATCCCATAAACTGTAAAAAAAAATCGTCTTATCAAGGTTTTATTTGAGTTGTTGAGGTAAAATTAGTATGGACAATTCAAGGGAATTACAAAAAAATTCGACTTATCAAGGAATTCGAGATGTTGAGGTTCGAGTTATCAATGTTCCACTGTATATACTATTTAAAATATTCAATTTAAGGTGTGGCATTTACATTTGTCATTTCACATACTCAGACTCGAAATACATCTACAAAAAAAAGTCACAAATGTTACGGGATATACTAATCTAGAAAAATTGTCAATTGTGTAAGAATTTCTGTCTAAGAATTTCAAACTCAAATTTACCTAATCAACTTCTAGATGTCAACTTGCAATAAGCTCCTGCCTGTCAGATAGATTGTTCTGCAAAGGACTCTAACAGAATGAATGGATTGAGAGAATTCTGTTTTATTTTCCACGCAACTTTCTTTGCTTTTCCTTTCTCGATAAAAATAAAAGCAAAACTGTGAAAAACTTGCCTTGGGTCATTTGTAAATGTATGAATTCATGTCTAGGGAGAAAAATTCATGTAGAATTCATGCATAATTTCCGGAACCAATAATTCATGCATAATCCCTGGAATTCAAGGAATTCCTGGTGAAGAGCCACCCTGATTGAAGGAGAATACTAAAAGAAAATACATTTACAATCTTTTTTATTTTGATTTATTTGAAAACAACATTACTACGATGACCTCCATTTTGTTCCAGACACACTATCAGTGTTTGGGTAGGAATCTGAGCCACCTCTTCCTGGATCCGATCTGTAAGTTCATTCAGGGTGCATGGGGGTTGGTTGGAATACTTTTGCTGTCAAATATTCCCCCCAAAAAATAATCACAAGTCAGGGTGGCTACAGACTATCAGACATGAAATTGCCTGACTTTTCCAGTTTGCATTTTTTCCCTGACAATTTTGAACTAAATCCACGTATTTGTACATGGGAAATAAACTCAGGTATGGAGTGTATTAAGTATCTATATTAGCTTACAAGAAATTGACTTAATTTCTCTATGATTCATATTCGTTCTCAAAAATAGTGAATTTGAAAAAATTATTACAATTCACAACCTAGGGAGGGACTTGTACAGGGTTTATCTCATTTGCAAGCAGGCTTGAATAAAATATTTGATTATTTTTCAAGTTAGGACTAAATGAGATTAGAGTAAATTAGTTTTTTTAATTAAGAAATTTTGTAATTTCTCATTCTTCTAAGCCATTCTCGTTATTAAATGTTGATATTTCGCCTGCTGCTTGCAAGAACCATGACTGCAAAGTTATTTTCGAAGCATTAACGCTTGTATTCTATGTCTCTTTCTATATAAAGCAAATAAACAAATTAATCCATGCACACATGATTGAGATATTGGTATGGTGAATTCGTGGCTTGTTTGATGTGAACATGGCAACACATGGCGTCTGCTTGGCACCCAAAACCCTAACATACCTTAAACTTGCTTCTCGGGACTAAACGTTCTGAAAGTGAAGCAATGGAATTGTACAAAACAAAGTGTCATATTACCTTACATTATCAACGTGACTTCTTTCAGTACAAACATTCACAGTATATCCAAGTACTGTGAAACTGACAACACACTGTTACCTATATTGTCAGCAAAAAGTGTGTGTGTGTGTGTATATAAATATAATATTAAAAACTTAACGCAAGCAATTTATAGTAGGGGAATCTACTGTACTGCACAGGCATGATTTTGCTAATACGGCATAATAAGATAGGAACATGCTGTTAATAACAGCATCCGTAAGCACGTCCAAAAAGTAAGTTCCGATATCATTGGAACACTGCGCTAGTGGTTGGAGCACGACGTGCACATACAGATAGGAAGAGGTGGTATGTGTCTATATTGTGGTGAAATCGCATTGTTGTGAAGGCAGTCGATTTAAGAACAGTGTTATACCACGGCAAAGCTATCTCCAGGCTGTATTCACAGTGCAGAACAGTTATTTTGGCAAAGACCTGTTTCCCTACTGGCTGCTGCGGGATTCTATGGTTGCAGACTGTTGCTCAAAGAGGGGTGGGGGGGGGGGGGCATCAGTAGGCCTAATTGGCTGTTTGACCACATGTTCCTTCATAGATAAAAGTTGGAACAGCAGGTACCTGCCATAAAGACGAGTCCTGTGCCAGGAGTTAGCTTGGTTGATTGATTGATTTGCTTTATTATACTTCGTTTTTTGTGCCACTTATGACTAATTTGCGAAGATGGGATGAGTGATGACATGATGAAATTGATGAATGAACACTCACAAATATCCATGCCCAGGCCAGGTTTCGAACCCGGGACCCCTGGTGTTGTAGCGCGATGTTCTCACCACTGCACCAAGGGAGCCAGCAGGAGTTAGCTTGACTCAACTCTATGAGAAAGATGGCAGTACTCATATACTGACTGCATGCTGTAATCAGATTTTTGCATGCTCAGAAGCGGATGCCAGCAGAGATCTACCGGAACTTGCGAGGTGTAAGGACTGGATGCCATAAGTGACAGTATGGTCAGACGATGGTGCAGACAATTCATGGAAGGCAGATCCATCATGCATGCCCAACACACCTGACCGCAAGTGGGCTCTTTTGCACCACTAAGTGGGAGCCCCGACCTCATGCACTACGCCTTCATCTCTTCCTTCAGCTGAAGCAGTTTCTGGCAGGACATACGTTTTGACAGTAACGCTGCTGTACACACGGTTCTGCTTTTAGGAGGCAGACACATGACATGGGCATACAAAATGTAGTGCCACAGTACAACAAATACCTGAAGAATGGTGGTGAATGTGTCGAAAAGTAAGTTATAGGTCACTGTAATTAAGACAAAAATTATTAGTGGCCGCGGTGGCTCAGTCGGTAACGCATCTGGCTACCATGCTAAAGATCCCGGGTTCGATCCCCGGCCGGTTCAAATCCGTGAACTTTTCTAACGATGGATGATGGAAGCGGCCCCGGCGCCCACCCCACGTCGAATAACATGGGTACCTGGGGGAAACCCTGGGGGGTAAAGGCGGTCAGGGGCGTGATGCTGATCACATCACCCCCACTCACGACCGGATCAAGAAAGTGAGGGGTGTTACCCCCACACCCCCTATACGCCTTCATGGCATTGTGCTAAGCACAGGGGAGCACTTTACCTTTTTTTTTAAATGTCAATTATTACCGAAGTTTGTGTTTCAAATTATGGCTAACTGGAATGTACTTTCTAGACCATCCTCGTATAAAGCTTCAGCCTGTTAAATTCAATAACAGTAGACGAAAAGTGAAAATTCAGTAGAGCTTGCAGAGGAACATTGATTACTGACAAAAATGATATGTTTTTAGTATTGACAGCCTGAAAGTTTGTCCGATGAAATGTCATACTACGTCAGACAAATAAATCGGATGCATAAGAGTGCCATGCATGCATTCTTATGCAGTAGTGAGACATTTTGTAGCAATTCGACATTAGTCAGATTTAAGTAAGTCTTGAAGCTTTCCTGGTGACGAATGATGAAATGATTCTCTCAGGCTATCAACCAGGTGAGTTGTAGAAAACATTCCAAGCTTTCGAAAGCTCATCTTCAAGGTAGAAGTTCCTGAAGATGAGAGTGACGTTAGCTTTCAAAAGCTTGGAATCTTTTCCACAACTCACCTGGTCAATAGCCCGAGAGAATCTTTTCATTAGTCAGATTTATCCAACAAAAATCACATGCAGCAATGGAGCCTAAATTTTCAGCGGATCAAATGTCGTTCCATGGCATATGACAAAAATTCAGGTTGGATAAAAGCCCTCATTCGTTTCCATGATCCTTCAGAATGTCCACACAATGCCGTACTATGGTGTTGGACATCTGTCGGGTGGTACCAGAGTGGGTGCACCATTATAGCTCCCACAGACAAGAAAAAAAAATGTCAATACATTTTAAATGTGACATTTAAAGGTTCATCAGATGTGTCTGCCTCACTGGAAATTTCTCCTCACCTTCCATCACTTGTTTCTGGCACCGTGGTTGTGTCCAATGCATAATAGACCTAAAAGTTTACGCCAAAGGCTGGCAAGATGATTTCCCGTTTAAGTGCAGCACTTATTACGACTTCTTCAAAATCAAATGTCTAGCAGGTTCATTGCATCACATCACATCTACAGTTCAACAAAGAAACATTTGTCAATCAAGACAAAATTTCCTGACTTTTTTTTGACCTCTCCAATTCCATGACTTTTCCAGGTCTGTCACCACCCTGCAAGTGGACAGATCCAGTGATCTGGTGGGCCAATGAAAAACCCTATTATTGTTTGTGTAATATGCTTTTACAGCAAATACATGCTGCCCCGTTCTATGACTCCATCATAACTGAATGATAAAGTAGGGGCTGCAAGATGGTGGAAGTCATGTGTTACCACTGACACAACAACTAGCTATATCCAGTGTTGCAAAATCATTGCCGCATCCTGTATTTGATTAACTATTTATCCAAGAGCCTTACATGAATTATTTTTCCAAATACGTAATGCAAGGTATGTACTGAAAGTAATGAGTCAAGTGATATTACTCAATCAGAAAATGTTTCCATGAGAATGCATTCCAAATTATAATAATTTGATTTTTTATATTCAAAGTCATGTATGACTAAAATCTTGGTAGAGGTAAAATTGGTAAAATATTTATCTATTCTTAATAAAAAATACTTTTTCAGTTCAGCCCCAAGTTATAACTTTCAACATAAATCACAAATGGTTCCACAAACTTACTGTGAATCCTTCTCCATGAACCATTATTAGAAGCAAAATATCAACTATCCTTTGACGCTGTCTGAGGCCTAATTCCGATGTAAATTCTGGCTCTTCAAAGGCTAGTGCCAAGACATTGAGAAATTCCCTTGTATCGAAATGCAATAATGCCCTGCAATAAATAAAAATACAATTACCGAGTACTTCTACATGCATTTAATTTGTGAAACTGTTTATAAAAACAAGTGTTAAAGTACATATACAGTGGAACCCCAATTTGAAGTTTTTGGGGACAAAGATGAAATAAACTTAAAATGCAGAAAAATGTAAGATCTGGGGAAAATGTTACATGTTGCCTTATTGGGGACATGCTGATTGAATACATAATGTTGGGAAGCATAAAATCTGGGATTGAAGAATCGGGGTTTCACTGTATTAAGAAAAGTGAACATTATTATATTTGAGAACAAAATTTAAACAGAAAAATAATATACCGGTAAGTGATTAATTTTGAAGAGTTGTTCACTATATATGCTTAATGCATTAAACAGACACTGCTGCTATCATATGCTTATAAAGTCACAATTATAGTTAGTGTCATATATGTACTGTCTCAAGTAAAATAGAAATGCAAACACATTTTAAAACATTGTAAATTAACGCGAAACTTATATATCCTCATGCTTACTACCACAGCAAAAACTATCCAATTTCAAATGTACTTGAGAAAGGAATAAAGAAAGAAGAGTACACTTCAATATATTTAAAGCTGAAATTGGTGGAAATATTCTTAACATAGGGTGAGTACTCTTTTATTCATTTAAGTACGCATTTCATCCCACATTTTGCAGCTCGGATATCACGTTACACGATTTTGTATAAGTTATAGGACAATCCACTCAATAAAAATGTTTTGTTGGCAGTGGCAAAATGTGGTAGGAAAGTGCACTTATTCTTTTAATCACCTAAAATGAGCACCACATCTCATATTTTAGATTTCCATCAAAAATGAAATATGCATGGCCCTAATAATAGGATAATGAAGACTTAATGATAGATTTATTTGCTATATTTTACTTTGCTTTTCTGCCACTTTTGGCTAATTGCGAAGATTGGGATGAGTGATGATATGATGGAATTGATGAATGGGCACTTGCAAACATCCATGTCCAGGTCAGGATTCACACCCGGGACCCCTGGCATCGTAGCGTGATGTGCTAACCACTCCGCCACGGGGCCGGTGACTTAAAGATGGAGTTGAACCAATATCATTACCAATGTATTGGTATCAACTGATACTAGTGGTGTCAGTACCAGTTGGAATTTAAACATGGATATTGGCTGATACTTTCCAGAGTATGGGCGCTTCTGAGAATCTGCAAAAAATTGGCAAGACTATCGCATAGTCTAAATATCATGGAAATTATGCAAAATTATTATTATTATTTTTTGCAATGCAATTTTGGGGAGAAATGTATTCTGTTATTAAATTATTATTATCTCACGTGAAATTTTAAAATATTTTTAAAAAAATATAGTCAATAGTGTTAATGCCCATCACTAGTTCTCCAGTTATCTAGTTTAAAAGTGGCAGCCCATGTGGCGGAGTGATTAGCACAGCATGCTACGTCACCATGGGTCCCGGTTCGAATCCCATCCTGGGCAGGGGTGTTTGCGAGTGCCCATTTATCAATTTCATCACTCATCCCCATCGCCGCAACTAGCCAAAAGTGGCAGAAAAGCAAAGTAAAATAAACTAAATCAAATCAAGTTTAAAAGTGATCTAGAAATAACCAATAACACCCAACACATTGAAATGATAATTGAATTGTTGTTTTTAAGTCCACTTTGTCCACAGAATGGGTAATCGAGACTGGACCGACAGTTTTAAAGTGGGATCCGAACCACTATGTGCCTCCACTGGGTATCAAACCCAGGACACCTTGATTACAAGGCAACAACACTACCACTGCGCCATCGGGGAGGCCTTTGAAATGATAATAAATTGTTCATTAATGGAGGAATAAGATAGTGATCACCCCCTTTTTAGTCCTTTCAAGCTAATGGTATAAACCTTCATTGAAGCTGAAGAGTGACAGCTATAAAAAAGGATATTTTGAATAAAACATGGTCATTTTTCAAGACAGTGAAAAAAATTAATGCAGAATTCACACATTATTAATGGTGCCAAAAGTTCACACATAATTCCCAAAATTCAAGGCATCTCAAGACAACAGCCTGGTAATTGATCATGGGTAATTTTATTATCGTAATAATTCACATACCCTGTGTTTTTAATTATTTTTTCAAATGTGCATTGCGGTCACATGTTACGAGGGTCACTATTTATATTTTGAGCCTTGGCAACACTGATTGAAGTTAGGCACGATTTGACGTTTGCACGGAATCATCTGGCATTATTGACCATAACGTACTTCAAATGTTTTGTCAATAGCTTCATTTGTGTTGTTTAGTTTGCCTTGGAGATTGCGCGACAACAATAAAATGGAATTAACTCGTGAACATTTTCGTGCGATGATTTTTTACGATTTTCGACGTGGATTATCAAGACAAGAGTGCATCGATCAACTTACTTCCACATTTGGCGATGAAGCCCCATCCTTTGCCACTGTGAAACACTGGTATAACGAATTTAATCGTGGCCGCCATTCGCTCACCAATGAGATTCGCGAAGGTCGTCCAAAATCAGCTGTTGTTCAAGAAAACATTGATGCTGTGCAAAACCTAATACTGCAAGATCGTCATGTGACATACTGTGAGATTGAGGCAACCATAGGCATTAGTTCCACCAGCATATATAAAATATTACATGATCATTTAGCTGTGAGAAAGGTATGTTCTCATTGGATCCCACACAATTTGACAAAAACTCAAAAAGACGCTCGCGTCAATTGGTGCAAACAAATGCTCAATAAATACAATCGTGGTGCTTCAAAAGACGTATATAAGATTGTAACAGGTGACGAATCATGGATATATGCATATGAGCCGGAACGTAAACAGCAGTCGACTGTATGGGTGTTTCAAGATGAACCCAATCCAACAAAAGTTGTTCGTGCTCGAAGCACATCGAAACAAATGGTCACCTGTTTTTTCGGGAAAACTGGTCATGTGGCAACTGTGCCTTTAGAGGAACGTAGAACGATCAACTCTGAATGGTACACAACAATTTGTTTGCCAGAGGTCTTCGGTCAAATACGGAAAACAAACAAACGCCGTCGGATCATTCTTCATCAAGACAATGCCAGCTGTCACACATCTCGTCTAACAACCGACTTTATGAACAGTCAAAAAATCGAATTGATGGGTCATCCGCCGTATAGTCCTGATTTGGCATCCAATGACTTCTTCTTGTTCCCGAATGTCAAGAATAAATTGCGTGGACAACGATTTTCGTCGGCGGAAGACGTCGTTGATGCGTTCAAAAACCATATTATGGAGGTGTCTCAAGAAGATTGGAAAAACTGCTTTGAGAAATGGTTCGAACGAATGCAAAAGTGTATTGACCATAAAGGAGAATACTTCGAAAAACAATAAAGCAGTTTTCAATGCCAAATTCCTGTTTTTTCATTGTTAGGCTCAAAATATAAATAGTGACCCTCGTATGCCTTAATTAATGAGGTGAATTAACCCCTCAGGGTCTTCATGGAATATATACTACAGTGTTTTTTTCTGAACTTTGATTTCAATATAAAAACAAGCAGTGTTCATTTCATGAACTTTGATTTCAATATAAAAACAAGCAGTGTTCATTTCATGAACTTTGATTTCAATATAAAAACAAGCAGTGTTCATTTCATGAACTTTGATTTGAATACAAAAATCTTCTTTCCGGCTTAACAAATAATTATCGTTGTTAACATCATCATATCTGATTGGTTTGGCAAGGAGGGTTGGTATTGTGAAGATGGATAGGACACAGCTGAATTCTTGGGGGGAGGGGAGAGAGATACACAATATCAAGTCCTAACTGCTTTCATTTGAAAATTTTAATTTTTATCAAAATTTCAGATGGGGGGGGGGGGGGGGGGGTTGTAGCCCATCCCCAAACTGTATGTGCCAGTGTTTGGTTATATAATATCAAATTGTTCAATTCCTACAAAGAGCATTGCCTACAAAAGATTCCTCAACTCAATAACTGACAACACATACATATGCAATTTATTTTAATCACATTTCTTACTTCCTTACCTCAAATATGGATAAGACAACTCACTGTCACTTGCATTCTTGCTATGTAAGGATGTTAAACATTTAAAAATTTCATATTTAACACTCTGCACTTGATCCTCAGGTATATCTCCAATGGGATAGGCTCTCCCAGCAAGGCAACATGAAATATACACCATCAATTTATTGCCAAGAATTATCTGAGATTCTGACAACTGTTTTCCTAAAATAAACAGAAATACATATCTTTAATACAGAATAAAAACGTAAGTACTGGCTTCCATAGTGGAGTGATCAACGTCATCGTTCAAGACAAACATGATAACAAACTGTTATGTTGAAAAAAAAAAAAGATATTTTTTATTAAAATTTTACACTAAACATTTACAAATAATATGAAGCTAAAGGTACCAGGTTTAAAGCCTGGATATGTCACTATGTTTGTTCCAACACCATTTCATCAGTTCATACAAAGAAAGAAAGAAAAATAATCAGGATCACGTCACAAAACATATCTTCTTCTAGTTGTCCTAATTTTCAGACCAACTTCGATCCTTCAATAGGGATGGGAAGGTAAATTGCAAAACATAGTAAAAAGTTAAAACAGGTTCAAAATTACTTAAAATAGGTTAAAAGGTATAAAAAAATTGATCCAGGATCACATTGGTCACATGGGATTGTGATAATTAATAGAAAAATTCCCTAAAAACAGACAACTAAACAGAATGCATGCATATACCATCACCTTGAGAGTTTCATGTATTTCTGTTTTATTAAAAACTATTTGCTCATAAACATTTATAGACAATATGAACTTTGTAGCCTTCAACTTCATACAAGACAAATTAAATAAAATATTGGTTTACAAACCAATTAAAAACACTTTTATTATTTATCCTCGCAAAAAAAGAGTGGAAGAATTGTATATCTAAACTTTAGCTCAGCAAAGCATTGTTTTTAATACATGATTATGTTAATATCAAAAGATGCAAAGGGAATCAAAAACTATAAATACCGAGTTATTCATACGTTGAAATTTTAAAAAGAAAATCACATTATGCCCTTGCAAGTTTGTAGCTTATATTCTACCTGGGAACATGTGCATATCGACATGTGGTGGAACTCGCCGACCTCTGTGGCAGAATGGTTAGCACAGCCAGGGGTTCCTCATTCGAATCCTCGCTATATTATCACTCGCAATTAGCCAAAAAAAAGTGGCAGAAAAGTGACACTAATTAACATTTTTTTAAGAAAATCAACTCTGGTGGAACTAAAAAAATGCACAATTTCAATTTTTGTTTAAACAACATTGCACACCCATTCGACAATTACAAGGCAAACTGTACACATAATTTATTTGATAGTGCAAGTACTCACCTGTAGCTAATGCATTCTGTAACACAGTCATAAGCTCCTCCATTGGTGTTATGTAGTCCATCATGCCCCGATTATAAATATAAATAATTGCATCATACAGACCATGCATCCAACATAGGGTCATGACTTGGTGTATATCAATAGAGGTAACATCTAGATGCACTATACATGCTTCAAGAGCCTAGAAAAATGGTTTAAAAAATTATCTATACTACTTTACTACACAACTCTTTTCTCTATATAAATTACAAGGGTCGTTCAAGGTTGACCGGGATTTTCGTATGTAAAAAATCGATGAATAGCCGGATCATGATGAAACGTGCGGGTGACGTAATGTATTCCTTCGCAAGTAACTAGCGCCCGGCATGACGTATTTCGCGTATGCGCAGCAGTTGCAGCGAACATGGCGGCAAGCAGTGTGTCTGTGGCTGTGGAACAGCGGTGTGTAATCAAATTTCTCGTGAAGGAGAAAGTGAAACCAGCTGAGATTTTCAGACGATTGCAAGCACAGTATGGTGAACAAACGATGTCGCGGACAAGAGTGTACGAATGGTGTGAGCAGTTTCATGAAGGACGGGAGCTGGTGACAAATGAAGCGCATGGACACATTTGCCCAACTGCAGTCACACCAGTGAATATCGAACGTGTTGAGCAAATGATTCTTGAGAACCGGCGAGCAACAGTGCGGGATATTGCTGCCGAGGTGAATATCAGTGTCGGGAGTGTTGAGACAATCATTCACGACCACTTACGCTTCCACAAAATCTGTGCAAGGTGGGTTCCCCGCCAGATGACATTCGATCAGAAGTGGACACGCAGGACGGTCTGTGAACAGCTTCTGAATCGGTTTCGAGCAGAAGGTGATGAATTGTTGCAATCCATCATCACATGTGATGAAACATGGTTGCACAATTCAACCCCAGAGACCAAAAAACGCAGCATGGAGTGGCGGCATAAAGGTTCCCCGCCCTCCAAGAAAAGCAAAACACAGCCGTCTACTGGAAATATCATGGCAAGTGTCTTCTGGGACATGAAGGGCGTTATCCATGTGGATTTTCTGGACAAAGGGAGCACGATTAATGCCCAGTATTACTCCACATTGTTGAGTGGTGCTGTACGAAACTCCATTCGCAAGAAAAGACCTGGGATGTTGTCTGGAAATGTCATTCTTCTCCATGACAATGCCCGCCCTCACACGGCCAATGTGACAACAACAACTCTGGCCGACATGCCCTGGCAAGTTCTGCCGCATCCCCCCTACAGTCCGGATTTAGCCCCCAGTGATTATCATTTGCTTGCACCCCTTAAAGACCATCTGGGAGGGAAGAAATTCACGACAGACGAAGCACTGCTGAGCGATGTCCTCCAGTGGCTACGACAACAACCAAGTTCTTTCTACGCCAAAGGAATTCGGGAGCTGCCAGAACGATGGCAACGGTGCCTCGGCGCGCACGGAGAATACTTTGAAAAACTGACATAGTTTGGTGTTTCTTCTGCTACCTATTTCCTCTGCAGAAATAAAAGTCCCGGTCAACCTTGAACGACCCTTGTAGAATAAAACTTTGTCAAAATTTTGGCAGTTTCTTTAAAGTTCAGGCTGATTGGGACTGAACTTACAGTTTACAGAGATATCTAGACAACAGATAGGTGGCCCAAATGGGGATCGAATCCAAGAACACTTCATTACAATGTAATGGCATTGCCAATCATACTATCAGGTATATATCTGAAGATAACCTTTATCTAAACAACTGGTACTATCACTCAACAAGGAATAAAAATACTAACACAGAAACAAATATTTATGAACAAAATACAACTAGCCAATACGTATAAATCTAATTCTCAATCAATTAAATACTTACCTTACATTTAGTAGTTTTTAAACAGGAATTAATCACATTACAAAATTTCAAGTGAACAAAATTTATTTCATAACTAACTCTCTAGCCTTCTTAAACCCAAAGTTTCATGGCTGCAGCAACACAGGCCTTCCACCTGTCACTATTCTGAGCAAGATCTATATACTCCTTTCCGTCTCTACTGAATTCCTTTAGGTCCTGGACAGCTACTATATCTAATTTATACTTAACTATCTCATTAACTGTACACTGAAATGCCCCAGGCCGGTAATGGCTCAGAACATTCCAAGTGCCTAATTTAATATCCTTATTCCTAATGTAGATCTTATCCTTAGTCCAGGGACCTCCCAAAGTAGTCCCTGCCCAGAGAACTGAATGGGAGATTATTTTACCTCCGGAATATTTTACCTTGGGAACAACCATGGCCTCATATTGCTGATTCTTGACATATCTTTTTACAGTGCAGAGTTTTCAGCTCTACGCCAAACCCCCAATATGAATGGAGGACCGCATCTGTCGTTGGTCATCAGATCCCTTAGATCTAGCTGGGAGGATCACATAGTAGTCCACCAACAATATCCCAGTTCTGCCAATTGTGGGGCGCTGATAGAGCCATGACAGGACAGCTCTATAAATACCAACAGAGCAAACTCTTGACCATTTCACTCTGTGGATTGACTAACTGCAGTGAACAAGCCACTGTGCGATGGAGCTGTCACATCCCTACGCCTGGCCTACACCTACATTCGATTTCATACCATGATTAATAACGGCTTAAAAACTAATAAGTGAAGTGCACACAATTATGAGCAACTAGCCTTACACTTTCAACACTCAACAAGCAAAAAACATTGCATGACTAATACAAACAAAGAAATAAATATACACAGATTAGTATATAAAAGGTAACAAAACATCCAGAATTGTTTCTACATCTACATTGTTCTTCTTTCTAAAGTCTACCGGTAAGGGGCAACATAGGGATATCAGTGTATAGTTTTATCAGTAAAATTATCAATATTTTTACCGATTTCATATTTCAACAAATAGTCTATTATTAGTACAAAATTCTTCAATTTCATCATTATTTTTATTAATGTAATGGTATAATTCATGTATCCAGGTTTTGTAAAATGAATGCAGTTTCTTTTTCAGAGACAAAACCCATTGCAATTACCTAGTTACATTCATTAATTAAAAAGCTTAACGAACCATTCATATTTTTCAAGAACATTTACAACTTTATATCAGGTTAGTAAAATTTTGGTTATTGATATACATGTATACCAGTCCATTCCTAATAAAGTGTCCAAAAAGTACCACGAGATTTTGAATGTAGGTAACTTTTGCACAAAAAGTGAAACTTACACTGGGAATTAACTTTATCTATGTGGATTTTTTTTAAACATTAAACAAGAAAATCATGCTCGACAGTCTACATGAACGTTCAGTATGCATAAAAAAGTTAGTAAGGTGTAAATTGTATTTGTACGAAGTACAAACAAACATGGAAAAAAGACAGCTGTGGAGTCGCTTGCAAAAAATGTTGATGTGTATTGATGATCTGTGTGGGTATTTATTAATTTGATAAAAGAACGATAAATTTGTATGCATTTATGCATTATACGATTTTATGGGGTTAAATATGGTATATTCATAAAAATGTATGCTTTTTTTGAAATTTCGAGGTTTACAGGCAACATTGGTTGTGTCAGAGGGCAGTACCAGGTGTGCCTGACATCTGGCTATGTCATTCATTCAATGCCCAGGTGAAGTAAAATATTTTAAAAAAATTAATACAAAAAAGATAAGTAGGTTAGGTTTTTATTTTCTTTCCTTCACTTTTTTCATCATATTTCTATGTGATATGTTCGCTTTAGCCCTTGTCCAAAACTCTTTTCTTAACATTTTGTCTAATTGTATCATGAATTCATTTTCAGTCTGTTCTTTCATCGGTGTCCTCTATCTTTAGCAATCCTGTAACCTTTTGCTGCCCAAGCATCTCGAACGAGATACCCAAATGTAACCCTCACTGTCCCAAGAGTCTCGATCGAGACGCTGTGTCAAGGTCGTAGTTTTTACGTTATAACTTTTCTATTTTTGGCTAGAATTTCGATTTTATTTTTTTATATTGTTCCTAACACATGTATTTAACAGAAATGGTTTTTTGCATTTTTTTTTGTCTTCATGAAAATGGAGGGGAAAAGGCGGGAAAAGGTACTTCTCTTTTGCGGCTCTTTTCAACGTCAATTTTTTGCCGATAAAGGAAGACGGGCTTTGTTGTTCTAAAGCAATGCTTTTCACTCCCCTTTGTTAACTGCATTCGAAGGAAACTTGTTTATCACTATCCGATGTCAAAATGAAAGTTTTCCCTGAGGGTGCATGCAGGGGGTGTGGGGTGGGGGAGGGGGAAGACTGGTTGTTGAATCTGCATTGTGAGAATGGAGTTTCGAAGCATGCTGAAGGAAACCTTTTTTTTTTAGCACAAGTGTCCACAAGTTGCAACAGGGGTTACCCTGCATTGTCTAAAAATAGAATTTCAAGCAGCTGCAAGAATCGCCGCTCATTTTTCACTGCGTTCTAGCTTTTCGTCCGTGAATGTTGTGCGTAGGTGTCGTTTTGTGCCCAAGTGCGAGGACATTTTTTGGGTGAAGTGACAATTTTTTAAAATAATTTTTGGGGGTTTTCTCCCTTCCCCCTCCATATATACGCCAAATTTGCATAAATTTTGCATTTTGTGCATTTTGACCTTTTTTCGGGGGGGGCGGGGGGAAACTTTTTTTTTTAAGAAAAGTATTTTTGAGGGGATTTCCCCCCTTTCCCCCTCCATACGTACGCCGAATGTGCATAAATTATATATCGTCTGAATCTGTGATTCATTCTGCGTACAACAGTATATCGTTCATATCTCCAGGGCAAATAGTCTCTGAGCTAAAGTCATTTCAAGGTACCGCTGCATTTTGAAGCTTGAATCAGTGGCATGCCGATCATTCCTTTTGGGGGTACAACTCAAGTTACATTGGTCATATGATAATAATGCAAATATTTTTGTGTTCCTTACATGTCAGCGATCATTTCCATGTGCATGTCGACACTGTCATGTACTTTTTCCTTGGGGGGAGGGTGGGGGAACCAAATTTTTTTTTCCGAAATTTTGGAATTTTGAGAGTTAACCCTCTCCCTGCGCCACATATACGCCGAATTTGCATAAATTTCATATAGTCTGAATCTCTGGTTCATTCCGCGTACAACGGTATATCACTCATCTCTCTAGGGCAATTAGTCTCCGATCTACACGCATTTAATTGAAACTCTGCATTTTGCTCAAAATCGGCTCGGTACCGAGAGGCTTACATGTGAAAATGGCCTTGGGCGCCAAAAGGTTAATACCACTAGTTACCATGACCACTATAGTGTGTATAGAAAACCCACATACACCAACCTGTACCTAAATGCCAATAGTTTCCATCATAAAGCACATCATCTAGCCATTTTGAACACGCTAGCCCACAGGGCAGCAACCATTTCGGACCAGGAGAATCTACAGCCAGAATTCACTCGCCTCAGACTCATGCTACAGCAGAATGGATACCACATCAGAGATATCAACAAGGCAGTTTCATATCAGCAGAGACCAAGCACAGACAACAGTGTGGCCCTTAGAAGGGCCGATTCTTCACAACCCAAAGAAACCGAACATGAGGACAAGGCCCTTAGAAGGACCAATTCAGCCCCAGACAGCCCCTCTACCAGTAGCAACACAGGACAGAAAAACCCCACTACAACAGTTTTACCATTCATCAGACACACATCCAGGAAGTTGAGCAGAATTCTAGCCAGGCAAGGACTAAAGACCATTCACAGACCGCCACTGAGAATCACAGACCGCCACTGAAAACCAAGGCCCTACTCCGTTCAGTAAATGACCGTATATATTATTTTAACCTGAATCATTTGAATTTCTTGAAAAAAAATCATCCTACAAAAAAATGTTCCAAATAAAAAGTTGATAGTTTGGAGGGGGAAGTTTAGTGGTGCAACAAAAGAACACCCCCTCCCCTCTTGTAGGTGGGGCGGAGGGCAACTTTGAAATTTCAAATAGAAACCCCTGTTTTTTATTACAGATTCAGATTTTACGGAAAAAAATACATACGTTTTGTCTGAATTTTTTTCGATTCGTGATAGATGGCGCTATAATCGACAAATTTTCATTTCTTGATTGTTTACACTTTAAAACCAATATATTTCATTTCGCAATTCATTTAAATTGAAAAATAAAACATTCTCGTGCATGAACTTTGTTTTTTTAAGCTGGGTAATTTGCCTATTTGCCTATATCCTCTCTGCTGATATTTGTTTAATTTTTTTTATTGTTGTGTCAAAGATGCTAAACAAAGCTACAACAGAAAAAAATAAAAAATAAAACAATGTCAAGAAACAGTTCCTTTTTACACTTTTCCTGTTAAATCATTGTTTGTTTATCATTGTTTTTTAGATCACAAGAATGCTCCGAGCGATTAATTTGACTAACCTGTTGATACTTTTTAATATCAATGGATGTATTAACTGTAGAAGAGAAAATTGAAATGGTTCTCTTGTATGGAGAACCTGGCAGGAATCTCCATCAAGCTGTCGTTGTTTATGCTCAGCGTTTTCCAGACAGGGTGCATTCTTTCGCTTCGTTTCAACGTACAGTCAATCAATTTACTACTGAAGGAAGTGTTAAACCTAAACAAAGGACCCGTCGAAGAACAGTTACTGGAGAAGAAAATGAAATTAATGTGTTAGCTGCTGTGGCCCATGATCCGCATGTCAGCTCGCAAGAAGTAGCTCGAAATTCCGGATTGTCCCAGAGCAATGTTTTGAAGATTTACAGCATCATATATCATCCATATCATGTGTCATTGCATCAAGAACTTCATGGCGATGATTTTCAAAATCGAGTGAAGTCTTGCCAGTGGGCACGTGAACGAATACATAAACCCAAATTTCTTTCGTTTGGTATTGTTCTCTGATGAGTCATCTTTTACAAAGCACGGAACGGTCAATTGGCATAATATGCATTACTCGAGTGTCGAAAATCCGCACTGGCTGCGCCAAGTTGAGCATCAGCGTCCTTGGACTGTAAACGTGTGGTGTGGAATTATTGATGACAAACTCATCAGTCCCTACTTCATTGATGGAAATTTGAATGGTCAACATTCTTCAAAATGAACTGCCAATATTACTTGAAGATCTTAACCTGGAACTGAGACAGAACATGTGGTTTCAGCAGGATGGATGTCCAACACACTATTTGAGAGTAGCACGTGAAGTTCTCGACCGTGACTTCAATGGCCGATGGATCGGCAGAACTGGTCCTGTAAATTGGCCTGCCAGATCACCAGATCTTTTTCACCACATTTCTTTTTGTGGGGCTACCTAAAAGATAAGGTGTATCGAGAATTGCCAACTACTCATGAAAATATGATAGAGCGAATCCAAAACACTTGTGCCATAATTGAACCCAAGGTAATTTTTAGTTGCGTACATTCATTCGAAGAGCGGATCAATAAATGTACTGAAGTTGAAGGTCACCATTTTGAACACTTAATGTAATTGAGAAGTGAATGAAGTTTACTAGCCACCGAGATATCTAGAGCTAAGAATTGTCGAGTAATTTTGTATTTTCAAAATAAATTTATTTCTTTTACAACAATTTCAAGTCCTGGAACAAAAATGTTTTATTTTTTGAATTTAAATGAATTGCGAAATGAAATACATTGGTTTTAAAGTGTAAACATTCAAGAAATGAAAATTTGTCGATTATAGCGCCATCTATCACGTATCGAAAAAATGTTTCAGACAAAACTTAGGTATTTTTTTCCGTAAAATCTGAATCTGTAATAAAAAATAGGGGTTTCTATTTGAAATTTCAAAGTTTCCCTCCACCCCACCTACAAGAGGGGGAGGGGGTGTTCTTTTGTTGCACCACTAAACTTCCCCACCAAACTATCAACCTTTTATTTGGAACATTTTTTTTTTGTAGGATGATTTTTTTTTTCAAGATATTCAAATGATTCAGGTTAAAAAAATCACCCAGTATAGGCCAAACAGGACACACCATTGAACAGCAATGTAGTGAACATCGCAAAATCAGATTATTCCAACCAGAAAAGTCAGAACTTGC
Source organism: Lepisma saccharinum (assembly GCF_977018435.1). Lineage (NCBI taxonomy): Eukaryota > Metazoa > Arthropoda > Insecta > Zygentoma > Lepismatidae > Lepisma > Lepisma saccharinum. The sequence goes on from NC_139255.1 coordinate 29,135,846, forward strand.
GGAACACAGCATCACCGAGGGACACAGGATTTTATTTGCAGATATAAAAATAACAGCCAAATGTGCCACTTACTGGGACCGACAAGTAAAGGAAGATATAGCCATTTCACGGGAAAGCACTAATCTCAAAAGAGATGCGGGACTCCAACTCAGTCAGGCCTGGAACCCAGTCCTCTGTAAAAACATTACAGCTGCCAATAAGAACACCCGGATCCAGAGCGAGTCAATAGGAAGACAGTGTCCAAGCTCCACCCAATCAAAGTCGTGTATATAACCCTACACTGGTCTCAATTTTTTACATTCCCTGATGATGAGAGCAATGTGTGCGCTCGATATGTTGGAAGCTAACGCCGATTTAAGCTGGCTGGTAACCCGAGAACCCTTGTTCGAATCACGTCGCCATGAAAGTTGCAATTCTTATTTTATGACTACTATATTGCTTCTGTCTTCTTCAATGGCAAATTTATTACCTTTTGTAAACACTGCATATACTTCTATTGAAATCTCTTCTCCGCTCATGTTTAATACATTTTCTTCTATTCTGTTCTCTTTATTATTTACAGCTTGTTCACATTTATCCCTGTATTTCTCATGCTCATACAAGTTCTTGTTCCTTTCTTTCTTTAGGTTTTCCAATTTCCTACTTGAACTCTTCCATTTGGCTTCCTTTTCCTTCTTCACTAGTTCCTGCACTTCCTCCTTCACTAAAGAAGAAGGCTAAAACTAACAAGAGGAAGAAGAAGACTAAAACTAACAAGAGGAAGAAGAAGACTGAAACTAACAAGAGGAAGAAGAAGACTGAAACTAACAAGAGGAAGAAGAAGACAAACTAACAAGAGAAAGAAGAAGACTGAAACTAACAAGAGGAAGAAGAAGACTGAAACTAACAAGAGGAAGAAGACTTAAACTAACAAGAGGAAGACTAAAACTAACAAGAGGAAGAAGAAGACAAACTAACAAGAGGAAGAAGACTAAAACTAACAAGAGGAAGAAGAAGATAAAATTAACAAGAGGAAGAAGAAGACTAAAACTAACAAGAGGAAGAAGAAGGCTGAAACTAACAAGAAGAAGAAGACTGAAACTAACAAGAGGAAGAAGACTACAACTAACAAGAGGAAGAAGACTAAAACTAACAAGAGGAAGAAGAAGACTAAAACTAACAAGAGGAAGAAGAAGACTGAAACTAACAAGAGGAAGAAGAAGACAAACTAAAAACTAAACTCTATGGCATAAGAGGCCTTCTACAAGTAGAAGACTAAAACTAAAAAATAAAACTCTATGGCATAAGAGCAATTCTACAAGAAGAAGACTACTAAAACTAACAAGAGGAGAAAGAATACAAACTAAAAACTAAACTCTATGGCATAAGTGCAATTCTACAAGAAGAAGACTACTAAAACTAACAAGAGGAGGAAGAAGACAAACTAAAAACTAAACTCTATGGCATAAGAGCCCTTCTACAAGAAGGCGACTAAAACTAAAGAATAAACTCTATGGCATAAGAGCAATTCTACAAGAAGAAGACGAAAACTAACAAGAGGAAGAAGAAAACTAAAACTAACAAGAGGAAGAAGAAGACAAACTAAAAACTAAACTCTATGGCATAACAGCCCTAGGGTAAAGGTCTGCCAAGCAGCTTTACATTAGGCAACACTACAAACAGTAATATTTGCAAACTACCAAATATTGGTGATAGTAGCAAGTGAACATGATCTACAAAGGTCTGTTTTCACACTTCAATCAATTCTTACACATTATAACATGAAAATTTCAGAGGATAAAACAAAACAGTGATAAAAGATAAAATAATTGAACAGGTAACAGACTTGGGAAAGTATATTTGGAAGCCACATTTCACAGTTCAAACACCAAAATGATGGTGAGAAAAAATTAATAAAATATAATAGATTAAATGGAATTTTGAAAATAAATTTTGGAAAACAAATGAAGACCCAGGGGGAAAAACGATGAATGTCGATTTTTCGCCCATTTTGAGATCGCAGCGCCATCTGATAGTTCAGAAGCTGTACTATAAGAATGAGAATGGCCTTAGTTGGGAAACGGTGAGAAGTGCCTGAAAAATGCATTATTATTTTGGCATATACTGACGTATTTATGAATAGAAATTTTTTGTTTTTCATTTCCTGGCAAATCGTCTCGAATGAACATTCATCATTTTTCCCCCTGGCCCTTCAAATGAGAAAAGAAATTCCATTCATACCATAATTTCATGGACTCTTCATGAACATGATAAAAATAGAATCAATTGTTCACAAATGAGATTTTTGCAGTTTATAAGTGGAGTAAACTTACAAAACCAAATCAGAAGTGAAGAAATCCGAAATAAATGAAAGGTCAAAGCAATGGTGGAAGATATTCAAAAATAGCAGTTAAAGTGAAATCAACATGTTCTGAGGATGCCAGATAGCCGATTGCCTCAAAAATTATTAAAATACTGGCCAAAAGAAAATTAGCAAGACTGTATCGCCGATGGAATGATCAATTTTTGAAGTCGCAGAATGGTCTTTGGTTTCTCAGACCTGCAACAGGAAGAAGAAGAAGATGGCTAAAACTAAAAACTGAACTCAATGGCATAACAGCCCTTCTAGGGTGAAGGCCTGTCAAGCAGTTCTTCATTTAGTGACACATGAACAGTACATCAAATTCCATCACCTTCTGTCTTTCATGACTGGATGTGTGTGCACAAAAATACACTACATTTACATCTGGGTTACATGTATTTAGAAACCATACGGACTCTTTTATCCTGCTGATCATGAAAATATATCTGGATTCATTTAATGGAAATAAGATTGTCGTTGTTGTTGATTTGGTGTCTTAACCTTTTGAGTCCCAAGGCTATTTTCACATGTAACCCCCTTGGTCCCGAGTCGATTTTGAGCAAAATGCAGTTTCAATTAAATGAGTGTAGATCGGAGGCTAATTGCCCTAGAGAGATGAGTGATATACCGTTGTACGCGGAATGAACGAGAGATTCAGACTATATGAAATTTATGCAAATTCGGTGTATATGTGGCAGGGGGAGGGGGCTAACTCTCAAAATTCCAAAATTTCGGGGGAAAATTGGGCTCCCCCCCCCCCTCCCCAAGAAAAAAGTACATGACAGTGTTGACATGCACTGGAAATGATCGCTGACATGTAAGAACACAAAAATATTTGCATTATTATCATATGACCAATGTAACGTGAGTTGTACCCCCAAAAGGAATGGTCGGCACAGGCACACCTCTGATTCAAACTTCAAAATGCAGCGGTACCTTGGAATGACTTTAGCTCAGAGACTATTTGCCCTGGAGATATGAACGATATACCGTTGTACGCAGAATGAATCACAGATTCAGACGATATATAACTTATGCACATTCGGCGTACATATGGAGGGGGAAAGGGGGGAAATCCCCTGAAAAATACTTTTTAAAAAAAAATTGGGTTTCTCCCCCCCCCCCCAAAAAAAAAGGATATGAAAAGTTCAAAATGCACATACAAATTATCGCTGGCATGTAAGAAACAGATAAATATTTGCATCACTGTCATATGACCAATGTAATGCATCGTCAATGTGTTAAACCTTCAGTCCAGGAAAGGTTGGGGGTTGGGAGCAGTTCTACCAGTTCGGGAAGGGGGTTGCTAGTCGGATGGAGCAGGAGGAGGGGAAGGGGAACGTCTTTGTGACATATCATCAGAATCAGATTCTGATGATATATCAGAGGGAATGTCAAGCTCTTCTTCATCCCACTCGGAGTCTGTATCCATATCCTCCAGCTCATCTCGGATTTCATCAGAAAGGAGATCACTGGGTGCAGCCATGGTCGACTATAAGCCTTTTGGGGACAGAGCAGGCACAACCGACACTAGCACACTTTTTACGCCACAAGAAAAACACGTAGATGACAAAAAAGTCCTTGGAAGTCTGTCACTTCACTCAAAAATATCATCGTACTTGGGCACAAAACGACACACACCTATGCACAACTATGAAAAATGAGCGCCAATTCTTGCAGCTTCTTGAAATTCTATTTTTAGACAATGCAGGGTAACCTGTGCCTCGAAATTCCATTCTCACAACGCAGATTCAACAACCAGTCTTCCCCCACCCACACCCCCTGCTTGCGCCCGCACGGAAAACTTTCATTTTGATATCGGATACTGATAAACAAGTTTCCTTCGAATGCAGTTACCAGGCGGGAGTGAAAAGCATTGCTTTAGAACAACAAAATCGGTCTTCATTTGTCGGCAAAAATTTTCCCTTGAAAAGAGACGCAAAAGAGAAGTCCCTTTTCTTGCCTTTTCCTCTCCATTTTCATGAAGAAAAAAAAGTGCAAGAAACATTTCTGTTAAATACATGTGTTAGGAACAATATAAAAAAAATTGAAATTCTAGCCAAAAATAGAAAAGTTATAACGTAAAAACTACGACCTTAACACAGTGTCTCGATCGAGGCACTTGGGACCACGAGGGTTACATTTGGGTATCTCGACCGAGATGCTTGAGACTCAAAAGGTTAAGTCCACTTTATGCACAGTAAGGCTAATCGGGACTGGACCTACAGTTTAAAGTGGGATCCGAACCACTATGTGCCTCCACCAGGTATCGAACCCGAGATCCCTTGATTACAAGGCTAATGGAAATAAGAATATGTACCTCTCTTTAAGAGACATCTCAAATTTAAAGATATGTATTATTGACAAAATTTATAATTGGGACTTCATAAAATTACCCAGAAATTATTTTATTACTAACAGAACAAAACAGCAGAGAGTTAATTAATTTCATGATTTTCACTTACCTGAAAAAGTCCACTTTGTTCATAATGAGAAACAAATTCTTGCATAATAATAGGAGGAACACTGGGAAGCCTGTCATTCAGAATAAATGGCTCAATGGCCTCTAGGTACAAAGTCTTGGCTAAGGGATGTACACACGCTGCATCGTATACTTTCCCAAACAACAAGTCTCTGGAAAATATCAAAATAACAAACATCTTCCAAAAAATATATAAACACTGTAGCCTTAATAAAATAGTTTTACTTATACAATATTTTTAGAGTAATTCATCAGATTCAATTTTTTTTGTCGTCTTTCAAAATCCATAGCATACAATTTACTGTAAAAATTTTCTTCTCATTTATATGAATATAAACTTGGTTTTGTAAAGTAAATGTCTAAATATTGAAAGACAAAACCTATTACAGTCAGCTGGTTGCATGCATCAATCATGGAGATGAATGAACCATTCATGACATTTAAGGAACATTTGTAATTTTATATAAGATTCACTAGAATACTGTATATGGGTATCAGTTAATTTTATATTAGTCAGTCCATAATATCTATATATCTGTACTTAACTGACATTATACGTGTATCAATAAAATTGTAAATAATTTCATCAATTCACTATTTCTATATGCCGTTTGAAACTGAGTGCAGAAATTCTTTCACACTGTTAGTTTTTACGAATAAAAAAAGTCATGGCCATGAACATTAATTAAGATCATTCAGTTTTTGTTATGAGTATTTTCTATTTTTCATTAGCATAATATTGCATCTCAATGAATTTTGTAATGATACTTTATTCACATCGATGAAAATTTTGTATCTGTTAGGCTGAGATAAAACCACTTTGAACCAATAACCTTACTGATTCCCACTGATACCAATGCTAGAATATTGTAACAATTAAAAGCTTTTCAAAATATTAATTAGTGGTTGAGTATTCCATTCTAATTATTATAAGTATCAATTTGATAAACCTTGTTTATATTTACCATGTCAAGTTTTATTTGTAATTTTCACAGTAATATGTTTTATTTATTTGTTTGTGTTCATTTTATTGTTAGTGTTATCAAGTTTATACGTTTAAGTTTAATGTAATAATAAAAGTGATACTGCAAGCGGCAGTCATTTCCGGATTCTAGACATTTGTAAAACTATCCAGTCTGGCACAGATATAGCTGTTGTTGATTGCGTTGCCATGAGAACAGGACGTGAAAAGACTGAATGTAAGTTGAGTTGCATGAGATGTGAATTTTGTGAAAAATGCTGTTATAAAAGAAAAGCCGCAGCTCATTGTAATGTAATAGCATTAGTGAGTATAGTGGCATTATATTGCAATGAATATTTAAAGTAATATGAGTTTATTAAATGTTGTACAATGGCAAGAAGCACGTCTTGAGAATGCTCAGTATAGCAATAACATTAAGGGAGTCTCATAACTCTGCCGTCCATGGGGATTGGGCAGCTAGCGTGACGTGGTAATCCCAATGGAACGTCACAAATTTATCTGAGTTTTGCTTCAAAATGTTCCAGAATTACAATACAGTGTAAAATGACATAATTATCACATAATATTAATACAAAATAAATGGAAACTTTGATTTTTCATAATTTACAGCATAATTAGAATCTACAAAAATGTTATGTTGCATTCTTAGAGGACCCTTCGAAAGACCAAAATGCCGGAAAAGCATTAATAAATAAAATATAGTAAATAAATAAAAAATGTGAAACTCAGAAAACTACAATATCAAATCATACAAAAAGAAAGTAATCTGAACTTGGTGATTCAGAGGTTAGCAGAATGTGCTTCAAGCTTCAATGTTTCAATGGCAAAGCACATTGAACCCCAGATTCATTACTTCAATGCCAAAAGTTCCGAGTTTGAGTGTAAGTCACAACATAGTGTATTATTACAACAGCTCTTCCACATACTTCATATTGTCATCATTTGTCACTGCAATTAGTAAAAAAAAAAGTGAAAAGGCAATCTTTAATAACCAAATTCAAACGAACAAAACTTGTTTTTCCTTCCTGTGTTGTTTTTCTCCCATTCAATTTCCTAACTTCATCAAGAATGAGAGGAACATATGGTTTGAAACATTACCAATCCAGTGTTTGTGTTTTTGTAAAAAACACAATTGAAAGGAAGAAGTGTGATGTCCAAATACACAAATAAATATGTTGAAAGGAGGCACAAAACAGGGTCCTAAATTTAGAGGACCTAAGCGATACAAGAAATAAACTAAATGGTTAGAAAATTGCATAAGCTATATTCCCATCATACTTACAACTGATCTAAATTTACACTGTACTCTACACAAACTGGAACTACTTCTTCATAATGGTCCCTCAATGCTTCATCATCTTTGTTGGGAGTGTCTGCAGCAAGAACTTCATCTATGTAGCTATTCAGTATTTCCAGTACCTGAAAGAAATTATACCATAAGAACTCAATGAGATGCTATATACTTTCTTCATACATACACATATTTATTTGCACTATATTAGGGACAAGTCAATCAATGATATCTATAAAGTACAGACATAAAATTTTTCAATACAGATAACTGAACCAATGATCCCTGACCTCCATAATGAATGCATACAATCATTACCCCCAAAGAGTTTGAATTTAGTACATGAATTATATTCATACAGACAAAATGGCAAGATTTTACACTAAATTGTAGACAATTTATGGAAATTTTGGATTATTAAAATTATCCATAATTTTTTTTTGTAAATTTCTTCCAATAAACCAATACAGGTTAAACTTTCACATCCTTGACCTATACAGGGGTCCCGTGTTCGAATCCCGGCCTGACCATGGATGTTTGTGAATGTCTATTCCTCAATTTGATCATATCATCACTCATCCCCATCTTCGCAATTAGCCAAAAAGTGGCAGAAAAGTGAAGTAAAATAAACCAAATCAATCAATCAATTAACCTTGCCCTATATATTAGGGATTTAATTGTTTATTCAGAAAATAGTACACAGAGAATCATTCATGAGTATTCTATGGTATCTCAGTCAATCGTGTCACATCAGTATACAAGTTTATTGCTACAACATTTCTCAAAATACTCAGTCATTAATTGCACAACTGCCATTTTTGTTACTGTTCTTGTGAAAATTGCCATTTTATGTCGGAATAGTAGAGTATGAATTATTGACGCTGGGGTAAATTTTACTTCAGTAATCTATTCATAACAGTAAAAATTTAATTAGTACATCCCTAAAAATATACAGTGCGTTTTTCTGTTGCATGTGGCACATGTCAGCGGCACGAAATGAAATGAAATCGTGAAGTTACTGAAATGGAATGGGGTTAAGAATTTCACAAGTTATGTGCAAAGCCATGTGTTTATATTGACACTCTGGTGCCATGAGCTGTTAGGAAACTAAAATGTCCCCTCTAGCATGTCTTGTTATCACAGCTTGACAAAATTTCCTAAAAACATGCCAGAAATGTGTGGTGCACGAGAACATTTTCAACATCCTCTGCGACAAGGTACGTGCTTATTATGATTGTAATTGTAACTGTAATTCTGGGAACTTGAAGTCATTTCGAAGCTAGCGGTTTCCATAGCAAAGATATCACATGCGATTTGAAGGGAGTTGCCGTCTGGCCGGCCACCAAGTGGGCTGTTGTCAGGAGGCACAAGTAATGAAAAAATACACTGAATGTAAAGATATATACTTAAACACAGAGCACACCACAATTAAATCTTAAGTGGTTATCTTTCTTCCAGGGGCACGAAGGGGTGCTTGCGCACCCCCTAATTTTCTTCCGCACCCCCTATTCAAAACCTATGTTGAAAACATTAACTCTTACAGTGTCATATGTTGTAGTCACATTGAGCGCCCGAATGTTAGGCATTGTAGTGAGACCGCTTTTATTGTATACAATAGCCAAGCATTGAAAGAGAAGCAGCATATATTTATTTGCATGTACTGTTGGCAGTCTCTATAAAGATTAGAGGCCGTCGTCTTTTCTTTCGTCAGTATTGTTGTTAAGAGTTGTTTCTTCTCTTTTTTTAAGCGGCCTGTTTGTGTTTTTCGATATTTGCCTACAGCTCAGTGAGTTCTTTTTTTAGCATTGTTGTTAAGCGGTTTTATTGACCGCCTACTTGTTGTTCCTCTTTTCTCCAAGTCACACTGGAACAAAAATTGTAGGTGCTTTCAAGATATCATCAGGTCGTGCTCGGGAAATGATTTAACTCGAGTTGTATCGTGATGGGTAGTTTACCTTTTAGCATGTGTATATGTTCCATGTAACATGTTTATGAAAGTACCATTTCAGACTTTGTCGAAAATCCCAAAGATGAAGTTGCCGTGCACTTTGCATTTTGTCCTGACATCGCAGCATCTTGGGCAGACGGAAGATAGCCAGTGGCGCAATCACAGGGGCCATATATGTACTAAAGAAACTTTGAATACGTACACAATTTAGTGTTAACATGTTCCATATCAATCTTCTATTTATTTACGTCGCTCCATGTTGCATATGTGTAAAACATATGTTGTTCATGAAAGTTATACATGTTATATATAAAAATAATTATGTTCGTCATGTATTTTCTGTCTTTCAAATATACAGTTTGTGTGCTTGTTTTCAATTATTAGCTAAAGTGAAATTGAACGTGCTGACAAAATATTTCAAATCGTTTGACCAACACAAATGCTTTAGCACCGACTTCTCCCCTTTTTGTGTGATTTATGAGGATAACAACATCTGATGTTGCTACTACTACTACTAATAATGTCTTCATTATTGTTATTATTATTATTATTATTATTAGTTTTATTTGCACGTTTATCCTGGTACTTACCCCTCCCCCTGCCCCAGTCAAAAAATCATGGTTGCGCCTCTGCTAAAACATGCATTCATATCATGCTTTCTTTATTTTCAGCATCGCACCCCCTCAGCACCCCTAGATGATTAATCCTGACACCGCCACTGCTTTCCCGTACTTCATCAGTATCAGCTGACTGCGCATAATCAGTTTATTAGTAAAATTACAGCCAATATATCCAGAACAAGCCTGTAACTTAGAGCAAAATTCTGCCATTTTGTTAGTATTTTTAATTTCATACATTTAAAGATATAACTTAAGGTCTTGGCAGGTAAATATCTAAACAGTCAGTAAAAAAGCAAAAACAATTGCAGTCACCTCATTACGTGCATTAATTAAAGAGGTGAATACACAATTCAGGTCCCTCATAGAACATTTGTAATTTTACATTAAATTGGTAGAATACTAGTTATCGACACAATTACATTTTATAATGCTACTTTATTGGCATCATCAAAAATCTCTTATTGGTCCACCTGTAATAGATAATTAGAGATTTCTTGCACCACAGAAAAAAAAAACTATTTTACCTAGTTCTTACTGAAATAATGTCACTAATTTTAGTCAGCCAGATCTTATGCTGGTTGGTTGGTTGGTTGGTTACTATAACTAATCTTCAAGTTAAGTTTTTTCTGGCATCACACACATATTTCTCACCTTTTCTATGACAAAGTCCTTCCTCTTTTGCTTGGGGCCTTTCAAACCTACAACTGCTTTCCCTTTGTCCTCATAAAATGCCATGCCAAGCGCAAGAGCCTCAACATACCGATTCTGAAATAGACAAAAATTATCACTTATCTATCTTCTTATACCAAGTGCTCCTTTTTAAAAACCAGGAGAGAATATTTAGGCTGTTTGGGGTAAAAGGGCTTAAGTAAAAAAAAAAAAAAATAAATAAAAAAAAAAAAAAATGCAATTTTACAGCAGTTATGTTCATTCTTTTAATAGCAAACATTACAGGTTTTACTAGTTCTTTGTGATATAATGTTACTAATTTTACCCGTGACACAGATCTTATGATATACATAAGAAATATGAGGGCTATTTTTTTTCAACCTCCGATAGGGCATAAAAGCAAAACCACAGTGAATAGCAAAATGGGTTTATTGACACAAGTTATGTACATGTATAATCTACTTTTCAACGTAATCCCCAAGAAGATTCAGACATTTATCGTACCGATGCACTAGCTTTCCAGTACCCTCGGCAAAGAAGGTGCCGCCTGTCTGTTGAGCGAGGTCTGCATGGTGTCCCAAAGCTCCTCATTGGTGTGGAAGTGCCATCCTCACCACTTGTTCATAGCCAGGAAAAGGTGGAAGTCACTTGGCACCAGGTTTTGGATGTAGGGACAGTGATTAAACACTTCCCATTGGGATCGTTGAAGAAGGTCTTGGGTTGACGCAGCAACATATGGTTGGGCATTGTCATGAAGCAAGACAGCATGCCTCTCCGTTTGTTCTGGATGGCTCTGCGTAATCTGTGCAATGTCTCACAGTATGCAGCCGCATTGATTGTGGTCTCCAGCTCCATAAAGTCAACCAATAACACACCTCGCACTAGGTGGGAGAGTCGATTGTAGCAGATATCTCTACACGCACGTCGCTCAGCTTCAACTGAAGCATTGGGCAGTGGTGGTGGTAACGGCAAGAAGGAAGCCAATCACGCTGTGTGATGCCCCGCTTCCTAGCGCTTCACGGGCCACCTGACAACACTATCGGAGGTTGAAAAAAAATAGCCCTCGTATAAAATTATACTTTTACGAGGCTTGTCCGGAAAGTAAAGATACAAACACATTTGCACGTTAGGGGGAAAATGTGTACCGAAGTTAGCAACACTGGCAGTAACTGTGATCCATACGACGAGGATTGGGAGTGAGTCGTCAGTGCTGCGCTGAGTCTTGTGCGAGGAACACGCGTTGGAAATGGCAGCGTCGATACCGAATCCCGTCAAGTGCGAAGTGTGCGCCGTGATCAGGTGTTTGCATGCACAAGGAAAGCGGAGATCCACTGAGAAATTGTTACTGTGTACGGGAACGTAATGAATCGTCAAAACTTGCGAAATGGTGCCATGCCTTCGCAGAAGGTCAACGTGATGTTCATGATGAAGAGAGAAGAGGGAGGCCGTCCGTGATCACTGACGACCTTCGCAATCATATTGAAGCAGAGATGCGTGCGAATAGGAGGGTGACAATTCGAGAATTGTGTGTGATGTTTCCTGACAGTTCGAAAACACTATTCATGAAGTTGTGAGTGGGTTAGGGTACAGAAAGTTGTGTGCACGCTGGGTCCCAAAACATTTGACTGACGAACACAGAATCTGCTTTATTCATGACAACACCCGCCCCATGCAGCAAATGTCAACAAGGATCTGCTTGCACAGTTTCAATGGGAGGTCCTTCACCATCCACCATACAGCCCCGACCTTGCACCCAGCGACTACCACCTGTTCCTGTACCTCAAGAAACATCTTGGTGGAAAACTCTTTGCCGACGACGATGAAGTCAGGGAAGAAGTCACAACTTGGTTCCAGATGCAGGCTGTGGATTTCTACGATTCAGGGATACAAAAAGTTGTTCCGCGTCTGAACAAATGTTTGAACAATGGTGGCACTTATGTGGAGAAATAGGCTCTGTATCAGTGTATCAAGTGTAACTTTAGTTGCGAGCAATACATTTTTTTATATCTTATTTTTGGTTTGTATCTTTACTTTCCGGACAAGCCTGGTAATATCTTCTTTAATTGATTCAGAATCACTTAAATGAAATCAACAGAAAATCACAGCTTGTAACTTACATGCCTTTTTCCTGAACGCACTAGATGCTGTTCTGGAAATGATCTTGACTGATTGCTTTTACACATTGTCTATTCATTGTGTTGTAGGAAACCAAGAATAAAGCCACATTTGCTTTCATTGAGATTGTTCGTAGTTCTTGCATTTCCTGTTTCTTCCTTAATATATATTTTGACCTTATCTCTGGCATCACGAATAAGTGCTCTCTCCGATGGCACAGTGGTAACATTGCCACCTTGTAATCAAAGGGTTTGAGGGTCAATTACTGATGGATGCACATAATGGTTTGGATCAGTCCCTAAAATGTAGGCCTAGTCCTGATTAATCTTTCTATGCATAATCTGGGCTTAAAAACAAACTCAAGGACCTGTGTTCATACCCAGCCTGAGCATGGGTGCTCTTTGTGAGTGTCCCTTCATCAATTTCATCACTCATCCTCATCTTTGCGATTAGCCAAAAGTGGCAGAAATGCAAAGTAAAATAAATCAAATCAATCAATGTTTCGTTTTGAGAACTCTGAAGTTTTTTTCATTATTTTCAAATCTGATATGATTCTTAAATATCTCTTTGATCACTCTTTTTAACTGTTTTACATATTTGTCGTTGCAACTGCACTTTCTACTATAAATAACATTTTTCACAATGCATGTAGCATTCTTTTAAAATTAGTTATGTTTATAGTATATAGCTTCCAGATTTATTGGCCTTCTCATATCCTGATTATTCACATATGACCTGCAGTGATCAGTTGGTAGGGCATCTGGCTGGAGACCCAGGTTTGATTTACAAGGTGGGTGAGTGACTTTAGATGGGAACTTTTCCGACCATGTCTCAGCGTGGCTCTGGGATACATCCAGCTTCTAATGAAGATACTTGGGGGGATAAATTCAAGCAGCCAGAGTATGGTGCTGATCACGTCACCTCCACGAATGACCCAGATTGTGAATGTGTGCAGCTCTACCTTCACATTTACCCATATGTCTTCATGGCATGTTGCAGTGTGCACACAGTACTTTCGCCTCTCTCTTTTTTACTGTGTGTTCACACAATAGCCATTCCGAAAGAGCATCCTCAGAATGTTGCCAACCTTCTTATTTTAACCTACTAAGCATTTCACCATTTAACTAATGTTGTACAGTAAAACTTCTCCTAACGGATACCTCTGAATAGCGGACACTAGAGTACTTAATCGGACTATTTTTACTCGCTCAAACTCGTTGAAATCTCCCACGCTCGAACGTACTGCACTCGTAGTGGAGTGATTGACATCGTCCCGTATTTCAGACTAATAAGTAGCACTGTCAACCTAAAACCCATATATGGAAGGAAACCACTCTATGCAATTACAATTCTAAATAATAATTTTGTATATTATGTAAGACTCAAATACAGCCCATATCAAAGTATGCAATATCTACAGACCGAAACGTAAAATTGATACATATGCTGAGAGACCTGCCTATACAAATATTGTATCACAGTGCAAGAAGTACGTGTACATCACTTACCGAGAAGGATAATCATAAAATGCAGTTATAACATTCAATCGAACATCATTTCAATGTGAAAATAGTCGTAGAAACATAAAATTTCAGTCTAGGTAGTTTCAGCCCATAATCATCTAATTCATTTTTACATATCTCGGTAAGATACACAAAACTGCATTTTAACATGGAGATTCTGACCATGTTCACTTATTTTTCAATTTTACTTCGTCTTTTACTTCACGATACATATTTGATGGCCAACTACCATAGACAAATTACGGAAATACATCTACTAATACGGTTCGAGAGTCTGAGTTCGCTTGTTCGGTCATTTTTCGCTCGAGCGGAAGAACTATCAATTACGTGTGTCATCTATCGTTGCCCGTGCAAACTATTTGCAGCTTCATCGAAAAATGCTCATTGCAGCACTCTAGCGGACACCTCTAAATTACGGACATTTTTAAATTCCCCGGCAGAAATACATGGGGTTTAATGGCAATATTACTTCTCAATAACGGACATTCTTAATAACGGACGTGGACACTGAAAACTACCTCCCCAACACAAATAAAACTTCTTAATAATGGACAGCCTGAAAGAAAATGGTCACAATTCCTGGAATTCGACACAACATGTTACACCGAACGTATTTCTTTTTAAAAGTGCAGTCAGTTTAGTATCTGAACTTGAAACACATATTGAAAAGACAATTGTAAAGAACATTAAGATTCAGTAAAATATAGATGATTATTTTGGACAATCTGGGTTTGGCCAGAAATAGTTCGAGCCTATTGAAAATGAAAGAGCATTTTGAATGCAGTAATTTAACAAAGCATTACACTATGTGTACTGTATTTTATTTTTTGAAATTTGTAATGTATGTAGGGATACTTTAGTAAATTTAAATTCACCATATGTAGTACAGTACTTTGTTCCTTGAATGTTGGAAGAAAACAACATTATGTTCATAAAGTACGTACTGTAATATGCTTATCCTATTGTGTAACATCCTACACTTTCTTCTGAATAGCGGACACTTCTTGATAATGGACATTTACTTTTCCCCAGGCCTGTCTGTTATTGAGAAGTTTTACTGTATTTTATTTTTATGTTTTAACCTTTAGTCCCCCACCGTTCCATATGTGGAACAAAAAAAGTATGTCCCTGTCAGCCGCGGTTGCATATATGGAACAAATAGCTTTAGATACAATTATCGAGGGTTTGCCACACTTATATTTGTATATTGAGGTTGAAACACTGACAGTTCGTTCGGCAACATGTTTCGCAATCGTGTTAAGAAAATTTCAAATTTCCCCCCCCCCCTCCTTTCTCAGAATATGTACGTGTTTGGGCTCACCCAAACATGTGTTCGCTCTTCAGTTGACAGACACAATAAATGCTTGGTATCGTACTGTGACACACTTTTACTGAGTGTGTGAACCTTGAAAGGTTCGGGGATCAAACCTGGAGCCTTTTAGATTAAAGTAATTATTCTATTGGGGGTTAGCGGTAGCTCGTAAGCTCTCGCTTGGCTGCATCTGCTAACTGCAGGAGGTACCTGAATAAACTTAAATTTACAGAACCCTTTATAAAATGGCAACTCTCATGATTTGGGTTACTATGACCTTAAGTCTGCATTGGCAAAGGATGGCATTATAAAAGTATATTACCTGTCTCTCTTTAGAAGCGTGGACCGAAGAGTTTCTAAAGTAACTGTCACTCGCTTGCTGAAGTTCGCCTCTTAAATTCTCACTCAGCTTCGCTGCACTCCACTTCCAAACAAGTTTCTGAAAGTCTGCATCCAGCCTCAATCTCCTTCAAAATCCAACTCACTCTCCTCTCTCCAAAACTCAAAAACTCCCTTTTTTTACTCCCGAACCACTCTCCTCTTCTCTCCAAAACCCAAGACCAACTCCCTGTCTCTCCCTAGCGCCAGATCCAACTTCCATTCCTCCTCATCAAAACTCCTCCCCTTTTTCTCTGTCATCAATTTTCCTTTGCAAATATTGGCGAATGCTTTTTGCTGAGCTGGTGCTGAAGTTAACACTTTCCTATACTTCCTGTCAGGCTGCTTAGCTAAACGTAACTCGAAAATGAAAATGAGGGATACGTAACGGTATCCAGCTGGGCGAAAAAAATTCCTTTGAATTTTTAAAACGTTTAGACAAGTTGCAGGTACAGTGCCGGTTATGCCAATGCAGTCCCTTAGAAGGTCTATTTATTTAGTGAAGAAAAATAAAAATACATTTCACATCAGTGAAAATGAACACTACAGACTAACTCTAAAACTAAAGGGAAGGAAAATAAATACAGTCAAAATTAGATTTGGTTGACAGGTGTCAAGTCGTAATCTAATTTGGACTATCGAAGATCAAGACAAAAGCTCTGTGGGAGCAAACTAAAATTAAAAGCCGAAATGGCAATCAAAAATGAGAAGTCCAATGCCATATTTCGTTCGTCTCTTGCATGAATGAAATGAACGCGTGCGTACTACAATATTTATGCTGAGCACGCATACATTGGCTTCCAAGAAATGTTTATCAACATGAGCTAAGCTGTAACGTCAGCTCGGGTCAGAGAACTATGTTTGATACGTCAGACACACACACCACTGAACTCGGCCAAACCTCCCATGAGAGGAGTTGCTTATCACTTGTCTGCTGAACAGACGTCAGAATGGCCAAAGCCATAAGTTGTGGCTCCACCCACTAAGCATGTGGGGGGGCTAACACCAAAACACTAGGAATATGGGAGCAACTGCTCACGCCACAATAAATTGCAAGACAATGTGCACTAATATAAGAGGATCCTGGTGAATATATATTGTATCGAAGCACACGCAAGTATTTCTCCGTCCATTGAATCTCTGTGAGAGAATAATATATGTATAGAAGATATAAGTACCATCTTCCAATAAAAATGAGAGAAAAAAAGATTGTTGAAAATATATCATATTATAGTGAATAATGCTATACTGCATTACGTATTAAAATACCAAAATTGTCCAACACCGTCCATTAAATATGAGTAGATATTTGAATACACACGTGATAAGTAAAGAAACCCAACTTAGTCCACTACAAATACATAATGAGTGGAATATTAAAATGAAATGTCCATTATATATGTATATCTTGGTTAGTAAAAAAAAATTAAAATCCTACAGCCCTTGCTGTACGGCGTAAAAGTTCCTATGTAAGGTCCAGAATGTTCTGAACATACGCGAAAGCAGTTGCGTGTAGTATCCACTGCATTCCATGAAGTCCGTGCAAAAGTGTTTGCAACTGCGAAAACCGGAACGTGGGGGTCACAATTTACATCCCAATCATCACGTGAGAATATCGGTCCTTTTGTAGCTTAAGGAACGAGAAGTGTTCATGATTGTACCACTGGATGTAAAATTCTGGGTGAGGGACGTTTGATGAGGGGGGGGGGGGGGTAAATCTTGAAGATCGGCGGGTGAACAGAAGGAAGAAACAGTTGGATTAATTTGTGCTGCTAACTGTACTGGAAAATTAATCATCCAGGGGAGAATGCTGTTCACTGGACTAGGGAACCTAGTCTCGTAAATTCTGCCATGCTGTAGAAGTAACAGCTGAAGTAGGTGTGCTTGGCTGGTTGCATATGCCTGCACTCGAAGATGGTAACACACTTGTGGTGGGGACCGTACATGAAAGTAAAGCTGGTCTTGCTGCGTACGGGCGTCTGAATGGTAAACAAATCGAAGGAGACTGAAGATGGGGTAAAAGGTGTCATGTTTTCTTCTGGCCACTTGAAACTTGTAGGCTGGGACACATGACGGGAAATGTGTTCATCCACTGCATCACTTTGAGCTGGAATGTAGTTCTGACTGGAATTCCAGCGGAAATAATGTGATCCGCGAGGGAGACAAAAAGAAAAAATGACTGACGATAGATTCGGGAGTCGAATGGCTTCGTCTTCGCGGCTGGTCCAGGGATACGTGCCTCCAGGTTACGTTGCCGAATAATAGGAAGGATGAACCTAACCTACTCACCCACTTTGGGCTTGATTGAACCTACGAAACGACCTGGCTATGCAACCTGGACACACCTATCCCCGTGCAGCTCTACGCTGTCCTCCAGTGACCATTAACATGGAGGATGTCCCCAATAGACCAGCATCCATTCCGAGGAGTGATTGCTGGTTTATCATAGGGACTTTCAGCCTATTTATTCCGGAGCGAGAAGTACGCTTCCCGGACTTACCCGCCCAAATATGAATTGATAAATCAAGATGTTGGAAAGACACATTTAATATTCTGATGTTATCACATTTAAATATATACAAGCCCTGCACAAACTTATAGGTTTGTTTTTACAAATGGAACCAACAAATGGGTAACAAAAACATTGTACTTACATCTTCTGCTTCCACCTCATCACACATGGGCCTTACAACACAGCACTTATCACTCCAACTATAAATGGGGGAATTTCTGTGAGTTTACACTAAAAATATAACCGGATCTTCAGGCAGATGGCTATTTGCTTGCAAGTGAACTATTTCGGGGAGCTGTATGACTAAGGATGTGCTTAATAATCCTGGATGCTTTTTGATACAAAGCATCATGGTTTCCTGAAGGCTCATTGTCCTCACCATGTGGTTTTGAAAAGTTCCGAATTTTCATGGATCTTGGTTCCATGCACTTCAATTCACTGTAAATCCTGTAATTTGTCCATATTATACAATACTGGACTATTTCCCAGCACTTAGTAGCTATTTCACATGTTTTAAACACAATGGCTACTCCATTGTCCTTTCTCCACTGGCCTACTCTGGCCCAAAACTTGGAGCGATGTGAACTGTACCAACTCTTTACACAAAGTGGAATCAAGATGGCTTCCTCACATGTTAAAAGCTATCACAGTCTCATTGTCTGGTAGCCACGCCCATGGAGCCATCTGATTGGTTCACAGCACCTTGGGTTACTTGCCTTTATCTAGTACCTACAGAAATCCACTAGATGGCAGTCTAGTCGGGGCTAGTTCCACTGGCACTCACCAGATGGCTCTGGTGCTGTGAGACCGATTGTCTTTTGTCAAAAACATCGATTTTTTGATGTTTTTGTGGTTTATTTGTACTAATAATTGTGACTTGGAGTTATTTTCAGGGAAAGCAAGTTAATTTGTGCTTGCACAAATGTTATCCTGAAAATATCTGTTTTAATAAAAAATTTGCATGAAAAGCAATATGTGCTCTCTGAATTCTGTTTGTCCACGAAAGGATGTCTTTATGATAACCAATGAATTTTGGTCTGGGGCTTATTAATTACTTAATATTTTGATGTTTTATCATACTTTTACTAATTAGGCCTAATTTCTGTTAATCTTAACATATCTGGGAATGTCTATTCCTGTTAATTTTACCTGAATTGAATTGGCCTTGTACTTTGGTTGGAGGGGAGTGCTGCCTGTATGTATTGGGGATGTATACCCAACCTTTGGTTGGTTATAATAAATAAAGTACTTTTTGGGAAAAGGGGGCGTGTATCCGCTGCATCTTGAGGGCCGGAGCGTAGAAATGGGAGAAAACTGAAGGTGTGCTCTGGTAGGTTGCACAAATCCCATCGGCCGACGGTCACAGTGCAGTCCTGAGGTCGAAGGGGTAATGCGAAGTACTCGGCGGGTTTATGTATGCCGGGTGAAAACTGAAATTGTTGACTCCACGAACTGAGAGGCGATGGTAAATGGAGTTGCTCTCTGAAGGCCACCGGCGCGTAGAATTCCAAGTTGAAGGCGTCTCAGGAAGCCTCTGCTATGCGATGTAGACGTCATGGAGATACGAGACATTATTAGGTGAGGATAGGAATGAGGTGGCCAATGAAAAAAAAAGGAACAGGGAAAGGTTTCAAAATACAGTCTTTAAAATCACAATAACCCAGAGTATGCCATTCAAATAAAGGTACAAAATCACTAAAAATGGGGGCTAATGTCAAATAAAATATAATAACTAATAATAAAAAGCAATAAAGAATGTAAATCAATTTTAAATAACTGATATGCTAAAAATGTGAAGGTTCACGATGTGAGACATTATTTTACCATTACGGGAGTGTAAACGTGGTGAAAATATTGATTGAAGGCTAACAAAATTGCAATAATTGCCTCTAAATCTAAAGAGGTGATAATAAACAAAAGTAAATGAGAGGAACCAAATTCTTTGAATTTATCTTCAAATGTTAATTATGTAGGTGACGTAAAAGGAATTGAAGTGACGCAATAATGACGTAGTATCCCTTAGGTACTAGTTGAAGAGAAATTAGTAAACAATTAGAAAAGGTAATTGAACATGCCTCATCTCAATTGTTGTGTCCATTTATTGACGAATATGAACAATCTCATCAGCAAAAATAAATTGTCAAAGTACTTGTCATATCCATACTACATTATATATGTGAATGCTTTATTTAAATAACTCCAACAGTTCACCATTATTAGTACTGAATGTTTGTCTTAGATGTATGAAGATTTCGAAGTGCCAACTTGGAATTGATGTTGCGACGTCGAACGCTGGATCGAGTTATTATCCGAAGTGCAAGAAAGTCATGACGTCAGAATAACTCTAGGGGGAAAATTCTGGGGTGGGGAAATTCTAAAAGCTAAGCATGCTGGAACATGGTTCGATCTTTCCCAGCTGCGAGAGCAATAGAGTCGCCGCTAGGCAACAGATTATGCGAAGTCAGGAAAAGGTAACAAGAGATGTATTGTTGCTGAGAGTCAGTTCCTTGGAAAAGGAGCAGGGTTAGCCATTGTGCATTGTCATATGGCAATCCTGTCATTGTGTCAATTTTCATCGTTCGGCCGGAACTGTCCAAGGTTACTGGATGTATGGGAACGCTGAATCGCAGCCTTCGGAGTTCGCTGGAATTAACTAACGCTGGTAAAACGGAATGGAGGAAATTAACATGCAAGAAATGTGAGTCGCCGGTATGGGACGAAGCTTCACTGGAAATCTGGAGGTGAAAAGGAAAAAAGGAAGGGGGGGGGGGGGGTAAATTCTTGATTTGCAGCTCGAATTCATCGCGGCGCTCTGGGCAGAAAGAAATAGTGGATGCGCAACATCCATGCGCCAAAGATCCAAGCGCGTGTCGTCACGTAACAAACGTGACTACACATTTGTGAATGTATCTTGTTCGAGTTCTATGCAACTTGATCATAACAATGATTCCGTATGAAATGAAATCGTTATCTGGGTCATTCAGTCCTATGCTAATCTTGTATTTCAAACTTTTCTTTTACAGGCTTGGAGCACGAGAAACGAGAACACAATAAAATAATCGTATTAAGAAAACATATGGCAAAGATCGCTATTATTAATACCTTATGCAAAGTACATACGGATACTGAAACGCTGCGAAAAATATTTCCGAAAATGATGACACCTGAACTGACGGGAAATTAAGATATAATATTATATTTACTAACAAACTATGCAAAGTGAAAAAAGTTGCAATCCTTTTTGGACCACTTAGTGCGCTGAATTCTCTTTAATTAGGTGTGATATGAGCTCTATATTGACATATTTAAAAGGATATCGTAGCTATGTGTTTCCTATTCTTTTATATTAATGCAAATTACAACTATTCTCTTTGGAACTAAATATATGTAGGGTGGGTGGGCAAAAAAGGGAAAAAAATATAATGCCTTAATTATGTGAATATAGTTCAGCCATTACTAGTTTTATATCACACGAAGGGTCAAGAAAACATTTTGTTCACGGGTCTCTATTAAAATATGCTTTGCATATTTATATATACGTAACATTTAGTAAAGTCTTTATTCAGACTGGACATTATCGCCATTCTTCCGATAGCAGAAGGTACTTTCACCAGTTATTTGGGATCCCTGGGCAACTGGAGAAAATGGTATTCACTGAGCGCATTTACATATTATTTCGTATTTTTCACCATTTGTTCAATATGTGGAGCTACTTGATAAATCTCACTGTATAAATGCGCATTTCATAAACTTCTAACGTCGCCCTGTGAACGTCACACTCTTCCGCCTAACTAGTGTGCATAATTGGCAAATAAATTGACTAAAGTACATCCATGTGTTTAATAACCAATAAATATTCACATATAAAATTAATACTTTTCGTAAAATCGCCCAAATAGCTGTTGCCTGTTATTCGTGTTCTTGTGATGGACAGAGATGATGTTACAAAACCTCTGTGACTGCTAAAACGCGTTCTCATGTGTTAGTGGTTGCTCAATTTCCTACGTATTCTCCGCTTGTTTAGGGTCTGACTGAATGTAAACACGGTGAGGTCTTAAGCCGGAAGGCGTACAAGATTCTGCTTTATTAATTCTAAATATAGGTACAAATTCGCAAAACTTTAACATTATTTAATGAAAATTGATAATCAATTTTATCGTAATTTAAACAATCTGTAACTTCTATCTGTGATTTAGTGAGTAAGTGGTGATTAACGTCGTGATTAGGGAAGCACAAATCTGTTAATTAACGCTAAGGAACGTTGATATGGATGAATGCCGTAACTCGAAATATAAATATCATAATTGGGCTTCAAGTTTGAACAATATATATAATATAAATACACATGAAATTTAAGGTATTAAAATTTGTCATGAGCTATAAAATGAATGCGTAGGAGGAATATTCAACTGTCCATCAAAGCAATAGCTCAGAGAGGGTAAAAAATATAACATCAACAAAAAAAATCTCACTAACATGTGAGAAACATCCACGCCGTGCTCTCTTAATTGTGTCCAGTTAAATCATTATAAGTTGGCTTTGCCTAACTTTTGGGTGCTTGAAACAGAAATATATATATAATATGTGTACGTACTGTTTCATATCACAAGCCTATTCACTGGCTTAAAACATCTTACACTCTGCCCTAGCAGACTGCTTTATTTATCTATATATGCGCTTTATTCATCATTATTCATTTCTCGGCCTATTTATGCATATCACTAAAGCACCTTGTATTTCTAAACCAGAATCCACTAATTAATCGAGCGGTTTATACTCTGAACTAATGGTAGCGTCACTCTAACTACGTACGACCGGCGTACAGTAGCGGACATAATTGCTGCTTCATTGCCAGAAGTATAATAAGCGTTTCATTTCTTCACATGTCAACATATAGTTAGATAAAAATAATTTAGTCCTTAATTAAGGTAACGTAAGGCAAAACGACTGACTCGTGAATTCCTCGACTATCTCCTGAAGCTAAGCATCCTTCTTTGAGGAGCTAGGAGCATTGTGTCATTACGAATATAAATGAGTCGACCGCGGAACCTTGTTCGTTCCCAAAACTACATTTATTTAAAATTAATATCCTCTTGGCAATAATCTGAACAGTTTATAGCTCATGCATTTTTGATCATCGACAAGTTACGGTCAGTTTTGAACGAAAATAAAATTTTAACTTTAAAGAACTTTAATTAATAAACAACAAAAACAAATCGACTCAGCATACTCGCCGCTGGACTCAGTGAATACATAGTACAAATTAGTCGGAGTCAAGACTAAGTTATTTTCCTCCTTAGCGATAATCTCACTATTCACTTTTAGTTAAGGATATAATTAATTAAAAGACATGAAAGGTAAAACTGAAACATGATCTGAGCAAAATTATCGGGAACATAAAATGTAAGAAAATCGTTCACATAATTTCTGTAGCTTACTGCAGTTATATCACTCATCACATAAATCACGTACAAAAGTAATGTAAAAAAATTCATTCTAAATTTTGCGTCAAAGGATCATCAAATTTGAATTTGCACTTTTCAAAAGTAGATTAAATCCTGGAAATGATGAAAAGTTTCCAGATGGGAGATCTGTCATAGTCAGGGTACCGGGTTCGCGAGCGAACCACAGCGCTACCAGGAGCGAAGCGATAGGGAAACGTCCAAGGACGTCCCTGGGCCGGCCGCATTTTTGGCAAAATGGGCCTCCCTAAAGTCCGACAACAAACCTTCCGCGAAGCGGAATGACGGACGCTCCCGATACCATAGTGCCAGCCCGACGCGGACAACCGCGACGAAGCTAGGGCGCAGGGCTGTACCCAGATCGCCCGCAGCTATGGAAGAAAACATTCTATTTTATTTTCCTCCGCATTGTATTGCGCGTGACTGCAGCGGAGATTAGCCTATCAGGGTGGGAAGTGACTCAAATTTCAACATCTTACATAATTAACATTCGTATCGTTGCTGCCAATTTCTATATAAGACTTTCACGTTCACCAATGTAAATTTAGATAGCTCCAATACATGCAATTTGAAATAACACTAGTTATCGTTGATAGTGCACTAATTACTGTAATTTGGAAGAAAGGGTGAATCTCCTGTTGTTAAAGGGGTTCGCTGTTGACTGTTATTTCACACATTTTCATCACACTCTTGGGTTGGCAAAGAAATGCCAGTTGCATTTATTGCAAGATGAAATAAATGAAGGCTGATACCACCATTACGTGGAAAATTAACGGTCTATTCTCATCGCATTTCCGGAAAGGAAATGGATGAGAGGCCCAATTCGCACCTCTACCACGTACTGTGACACACTTTTACTGAGTGTGTGAACCTTGAAAGGTTCGGGGATCAAACCTGGAGCCTTTTAGATTAAAGTAATTATTCTATTGGGGGTTAGCGGTAGCTCGTAAGCTCTCGCTTGGCTGCATCTGCTAACTGCAGGAGGTACCTGAATAAACTTAAATTTACAGAACCCTTTATAAAATGGCAACTCTCATGATTTGGGTTACTATGACCTTAAGTCTGCATTGGCAAAGGATGGCATTATAAAAGTATATTACCTGTCTCTCTTTAGAAGCGTGGACCGAAGAGTTTCTAAAGTAACTGTCACTCGCTTGCTGAAGTTCGCCTCTTAAATTCTCACTCAGCTTCGCTGCACTCCACTTCCAAACAAGTTTCTGAAAGTCTGCATCCAGCCTCAATCTCCTTCAAAATCCAACTCACTCTCCTCTCTCCAAAACTCAAAAACTCCCTTTTTTTACTCCCGAACCACTCTCCTCTTCTCTCCAAAACCCAAGACCAACTCCCTGTCTCTCCCTAGCGCCAGATCCAACTTCCATTCCTCCTCATCAAAACTCCTCCCCTTTTTCTCTGTCATCAATTTTCCTTTGCAAATATTGGCGAATGCTTTTCGCTGAGCTGGTGCTGAAGTTAACACTTTCCTATACTTCCTGTCAGGCTGCTTAGCTAAACGTAACTCGAAAATGAAAATGAGGGATACGTAACGGTATTTACGATGCTGTTTTCCTCCAAGCTTCCAACGCTGTGATTTAGTACTGATAAGGCACACATTCTTCTTTGTGTTTAGACCTGGTGATCCAGCTGAAGTAGTGGCGGGGGGGGGGGGGCAAGGAGAGAGGGGATTGGATGAGGTTTGGCAGTGTCAGCTTTCTGTCGCCTCTATGTTAGAAATGCAATGAAGCTTGACGATAGCCAGAGGCCAGAAGCATGAGTCTAAAGCGTGCGTCTATCCAGAAGTATAGACAAAACAAACGATTGCAAAGGCTCCCTTCCCTCCTCTGTTAGGACTAACAAAGGCATCACCATAAACAGTTCGTATCATATAACAGCTCATCGATTTCCCTAAGGCACAATCATTTCCTTCCGGACATATTTCCACAAAGAGCCGAGTCAACAGGGAAGAAAGATTCACAGTAGCTACACAAGATGCAAGTGTGAACAAAAAAAAGCAAAAGTTCGGGTTTTCTCCCCAAAGTAGCTGGAGAAGAGGGGGCAAAGTCCACATTTTTATGATTTTTTCATTGAAATAGCATATTGGTTACGTGCGTGTTACTCACTAACAATAAACAAAATACGTTAAAGTATTCAAATTGGTCTACTTACGCAAGTGAGTATGTATTCTTATGCGAACGACGTTTCGGAAGCTTTACTGCTTCCTTCCTCACGTTGTCGTTTTCGGCTCGGAATATCAAGCCATGTCAGAGAAGTGTCATGTAAGGATACTGGGTGAAAGGTTTGGGTTAAAAACACTTCATAGTGCTTGACCTATACAGAATTAAAACCACATTTGCTAAAAACCCTTTAAAACTCACAATAAAACATGTTAAAACCACCGCTACGGTAAACTGGAGTGGCCGTTGAGAGCCCCAACTCCCGTCAAGGTGAAGCGTGCGGGCAGATGGCACCGCGTAGCGGAGTGGTACTTCCCCTACCACGAGAGATCCCTCCCCCTTCTTTTTCCTCCCCTCGTCACCAATCCAAGGAGAATTCCCGTTCCACCTCGGCTGCTTTCCTTACTTCCGATGTGACATGGAAGCCTATCGAGGCCCTTTTATTATTCAAATTGTCCCACTTTTTAAAAAAACTAATCCATACGTCATCTAAATTGCCCTCGTCCCGGTTCAGTTTATTTCTGTGTCCCTCGCATATGAATGTCGTTTCGTATACGTTCCTATCCAATTTACTATTACTTCTTTTGACAACCTCTCTTTTTATTATTCTATGCCCACTGTTTATTATATGCTCTGCAAGCCCCGTTTTCGGGTCCCTTTCTTTAATGTTCTTATCGTGTTCGCCCCATCTAATATGCATGTTCCGGCCGGTTTGTCCAATATATTCCATCCCACAATTGCATTCAATCCTATATACCCCTTTTTGTTCATCCGGGTTATCTCGAATTTTTACCCCCCTCTTATAATCCGTGAAATGTTTTTCAATGTTTCTAGGTGCTCTCGTCCCGCATTTCACACCATACTTTTTCACTGTTTTTTCAATTTTCTCCGTGAGCCCTTTACAGTACGGTATCCCAACATAATTAACTTTACTATCCGACCCTCCCTCCTCATCTTCCTCCTTTTCCAACCTGCTATCCGAATCGGGATTCCCCTTCGAAATATTCTTCCTTGCTCTCCTAGCTAACACGTTCATTTCATATTCGGAAAATCCGTTCTTCATTCCTACCTCTATTATCCATGATATTTCCTTTTCTTTTTCTACGGCATTATTGCATAACCTCTCAGCCCTTATGAAAAAATTTAAATAAACATTCGATTTGACCCTACTTGAATGCTCCGATGCCTTATTAATATAAAGATTGCCTGCCAGGGGTTTATGGAACACCCCTGTCCTTATCCCCTTTTCAGTTTTGGTAATCTTTAGGTCCAGGAAGTTAATTTTACCTTCTACCGAATTCTCCCTAGTGAAGCTTATTCTGTCTTTTTGTTTTCCTAACTCCGCAAAAACATTGTTAAGATCTTTTTCTTTTCCAACTACAAGGATATCGTCCACATACCTACAATAATATTTTATGCTTAATCCCACCCTTTCCATAACAGCTTTTTCTAAGTAATGCAAGAAAATGTTTGCCGCAAAACCCGATATCGGGTTGCCCATCGCTAACCCTTCTTTCTGTTGAAAAATCTTATCGTTTACGTGGAAATAATTGTACCCAGTTACAAGAAAAAACCACCTAACATATTCCCAAGCTACCAATATATCCACGCCATGGTCTAATAGCCATCTTTGAAGGCAGTCACCGGCTTTCTCTCTCGGTACACTAGGGTACAAATTTGTTACATCAAAGCTGCTAATTTGGTCATCCCTCCCGATTGAGGTAATCAAAGGAGGTAAAAAAGTCAATTGAAAATTTAGAAATCGGGAGGGATGACCAAATTAGCAGCTTTGATGTAACAAATTTGTACCCTAGTGTACCGAGAGAGAAAGCCGGTGACTGCCTTCAAAGATGGCTATTAGACCATGGCGTGGATATATTGGTAGCTTGGGAATATGTTAGGTGGTTTTTTCTTGTAACTGGGTACAATTATTTCCACGTAAACGATAAGATTTTTCAACAGAAAGAAGGGTTAGCGATGGGCAACCCGATATCGGGTTTTGCGGCAAACATTTTCTTGCATTACTTAGAAAAAGCTGTTATGGAAAGGGTGGGATTAAGCATAAAATATTATTGTAGGTATGTGGACGATATCCTTGTAGTTGGAAAAGAAAAAGATCTTAACAATGTTTTTGCGGAGTTAGGAAAACAAAAAGACAGAATAAGCTTCACTAGGGAGAATTCGGTAGAAGGTAAAATTAACTTCCTGGACCTAAAGATTACCAAAACTGAAAAGGGGATAAGGACAGGGGTGTTCCATAAACCCCTGGCAGGCAATCTTTATATTAATAAGGCATCGGAGCATTCAAGTAGGGTCAAATCGAATGTTTATTTAAATTTTTTCATAAGGGCTGAGAGGTTATGCAATAATGCCGTAGAAAAAGAAAAGGAAATATCATGGATAATAGAGGTAGGAATGAAGAACGGATTTTCCGAATATGAAATGAACGTGTTAGCTAGGAGAGCAAGGAAGAATATTTCGAAGGGGAATCCCGATTCGGATAGCAGGTTGGAAAAGGAGGAAGATGAGGAGGGAGGGTCGGATAGTAAAGTTAATTATGTTGGGATACCGTACTGTAAAGGGCTCACGGAGAAAATTGAAAAAACAGTGAAAAAGTATGGTGTGAAATGCGGGACGAGAGCACCTAGAAACATTGAAAAACATTTCACGGATTATAAGAGGGGGGTAAAAATTCGAGATAACCCGGATGAACAAAAAGGGGTATATAGGATTGAATGCAATTGTGGGATGGAATATATTGGACAAACCGGCCGGAACATGCTATTAGATGGGGCGAACACGATAAGAACATTAAAGAAAGGGACCCGAAAACGGGGCTTGCAGAGCATATAATAAACAGTGGGCATAGAATAATAAAAAGAGAGGTTGTCAAAAGAAGTAATAGTAAATTGGATAGGAACGTATACGAAACGACATTCATATGCGAGGGACACAGAAATAAACTGAACCGGGACGAGGGCAATTTAGATGACGTATGGATTAGTTTTTTTAAAAAGTGGGACAATTTGAATAATAAAAGGGCCTCGATAGGCTTCCATGTCACATCGGAAGTAAGGAAAGCAGCCGAGGTGGAACGGGAATTCTCCTTGGATTGGTGACGAGGGGAGGAAAAAGAAGGGGGAGGGATCTCTCGTGGTAGGGGAAGTACCACTCCGCTACGCGGTGCCATCTGCCCGCACGCTTCACCTTGACGGGAGTTGGGGCTCTCAACGGCCACTCCAGTTTACCGTAGCGGTGGTTTTAACATGTTTTATTGTGAGTTTTAAAGGGTTTTTAGCAAATGTGGTTTTAATTCTGTATAGGTCAAGCACTATGAAGTGTTTTTAACCCAAATCTTTCACCCAGTATCCTTACATGACACTTCTCTGACATGGCTTGATATTCCGAGCCGAAAACGACAACGTGAGGAAGGAAGCAGTAAAGCTTCCAAAACGTCGTTCGCATAAGAATACATACTCACTTGCGTAAGTAGACCAATTTGAATACTTTAACGTATTTTGTTTATTTTCATTGAAATTCG
Source organism: Lepisma saccharinum (assembly GCF_977018435.1). Lineage (NCBI taxonomy): Eukaryota > Metazoa > Arthropoda > Insecta > Zygentoma > Lepismatidae > Lepisma > Lepisma saccharinum. The sequence continues at coordinate 29,165,194 of NC_139255.1, forward strand.
GGGGATGCAGCCCCTGCCCGTAACCCCCCCCCCCCCCATGATTGGGGCATCCAAATTTTACATGGTTGCATGCACTGATGTTCTGCCTGCAAAAGAAAAGTTATCCGAAGTATATTGGTCCCATAGTGTCAGTTATAACAATTTTATGAATAATATGCAAATTGGCTAAGATTCGCTAGAGTTTTACGTTTTGCCTTATTATTCAAATTGTATTGCACCCACGAACATGAATCAAGTTTCATTCTGTTGCGGAAGGTCCATTCTTTGAAAAAAAAAAAAAAAAAGCAAAAGTTCCAGTTTTCTCCGCAAAGTAGCTGAAGAAGAGGGAGCAAACTCCACATTTTTGTTTTTTTCATTGAAATTCGGAGGATTCAGCCCCCGCCCGTAACCCCGCCGTGGTTGGGGCATCCAAATTTTACATGGTTGCATGCACCGATGTATTACCTGCAAAACAAAAGTTATCCGAAGTAGATTGGTCCCATAGTGCCAGAGTTATTACGATTTTTCTCCATTATGTATACGAATTCAAATTTCCCGCTCAAAGCCTCGGCGACACTGGGCTTACTTTCGTCAGACTGCGCGGCGTACTAAGGGTTAAACTCCTTGAAAGCCTGAAGAAGGCCTTGGTGGAAACAGGAACGAAACATCGTATTTGAGAAAGAACCACTTGCAAACACTTAGATTGTATTTTTCTTATGGTTGTATCCTCATTTTCTAGTAGTGTTGACTTCATTCTCACACACTAGTTACAAACAGGATTCATGTTCATTTCTTCTTTGTTTTTCAATCCCTTTTTTTTTAACTATGAAATATATATTAGGTTTTAGTGATGTCCTTGACAATGTGCTTAAAAAACTGCACAACGTTAGGTTCTAATGTGTTATTGTATATAAAACTTTACAAGTATTATTGTATGTTTTTTATCCTGATTTTAACTGGCATGTGTATAAAAATGTATTTGGTCTAGGAATTAATTTGTGCGCCTGGACAAGAGATGGCGTAACGAGCATATCGTCCCACAGTTCCGTGTAGCCACACATGCGTTGAAAACTTTTGTCAGCGCGCATCGTTCGTAGTATAGGGCAGTTGATTGACGCGTCAACAACAGCATTTTGTAGTCAACTGAACATGGCGCAGTTCGTGCCAGATAAAGTGTTTTTGCGGGGTGTTCTGCTTCATTACTTTAACATGCAGAAAAGTGCTACCGAAAGTCATCGTATTTTGGTGGAAGTGTATGGTGACCATGCGCTAGCTGAGCGAACGTGTCAGAAGTGGTTTGCATGGTTTAGAAGTGGTGATTTCGGCCTGGAAGACCAAGAGCGACGTGGACAGCCAAAAAAATTTGAAGACGAAGAATTGAGAGCATTGCTCGATCAGGATTCGTGTCAAACGCAGGAAGAACTTGCAGAAGCATTAGGCGTTGATCAAACAACAGTTTCCAAACGCCTCAAAGCCATGGGAATGATTCAAAAGATGTCACATTGGGTTCCACATGAATTGAAAGACAGAGACGTTGAAAGACGAAAAACCATTTGCGAATTGCTGCTTCAAAGACAGAAAAGAAAGGGGTTTTTGCATCGCATTGTTACTGGCGATGAAAAGTGGATCCATTACGAGAACCCGAAACAAAAAAAGGCCTGGGTGAAGCCAGGTGAACGAGGTCCATCACAACCGAAAGGAGATATTCACTGTGCAAAGGTTATGCTGTGCATATGGTGGGATATGAAAGGTGTGGTGTACTATGAGCTGCTGCAACCGAGTGAAACTATTAATGGAGAACGTTATCAACGACAATTAATGCGTTTGAAGCAAGCTCTGGCCAGGAAACTACCAGAATGGGAGAACAGACATGATAAACTTATTTTCCAACATGATAACGCTCGACCACATGTCGCAAAACCGGTCAAAACCTATTTAGAAAATGTCGGATGGGAAGTTTTACCCCACCTGCCGTATTCACCAGACGTTGCTCCTTCGGACTACTACTTGTTCGATTGTATGAATAACGATTTGATTGGACAGCGGTTTACTTCTTCAGAAGATATCGAAAAATGGGTCTCTGACTGGATCGCTTCAAAGGATGAGGACTTCTTTCGCCACGGAATCCATAACTTGCCTGACAGATGGGTGAAAGTGGTGGCTCGCGATGGACAATATTTTTCTTAAGGTATTTATGTATTTTGTGTTTGAACTACAACTTCAATGTGTGCGTAACAACCGCACGAATTAATTCCTAGACCAAATATTATCATTTTAAAAATTACACAATAATTTTGTGAGACTGTTTATGTTATATAAAAATAATACTACTAATTGTAGTTGCCTTTTCTGACAAAATGAAAATTTTGCACTTAGCTTGGTGTCAACTTGGCAATGTTATCACTAATTTAGACTACGGTTATTACAAGAATAAAACCACAGTTTTTCATTGTAACGTTTCAGGAGAACACACGTTCCCTTCATCAGACATTTATTTTTAGTTTGTAATAACCGTAGTCTACAAGAGAAATAATTCTACAATGCAAGCAATGCCACATAGAAAAAAAATTGGCAATGTTGTTATTAGTTACCATTTTTACAAAATACTATTTTTTTATCAGTTTAAAATTATTTATGCTTTACTAGATAAACATACCTGTTTAACCAGATGAGTTAGCCTTTCACTCCACAAGCGAATTGTAAGAACATGGAATGATTTTGTACCAAGTATTAATATTTGATTTCCAAAGCTCACCACAGAATTGTAACATGCTCGCTCTCCTGCTAATGCCTATGGGAGAAAATTGAGAATATAACTTCATCATGTGGATACAAAAAAATCATAGTCAGTTATGAGACACTAAAATAAACAGCATAAAAGAAAAAAACATGAAATAACATTTAAAATACAGTGTATTCAGTTTACAAGAAATATTTCAGCTCTTGTGTTTGTGTATGATGGCTGAGCAAATTATGATTGTAAATATGCATAACAAAAACTGTGATCCACTTTCTGAAACTAAAGGTGCTACTTTCTTAGCATTGTCCTTATAGCAGTGCACTTGTAGCAGTGGTCCAGAAGATTGCAGAAGCCCGAGAATTATTTTGGTTGCATGTGTACCTACCCTGAAAAGCATGCTACATCATCAGTATTGCCAAACCATTCCCCACCCAGATACCCCATTTGGGGACCAAAGAGAGGACAGTCAGTTATTTCAAGGTCTGGACTGTATGGAGGATGTTCAAGGGATGACAGTAAAAAATAAATTCAAATCTACAAATTCCAGTAGGTATTTATTAGATGAATACAGTTGGACTCAAGTGAAAGGATACTTCATACACAACTTCTCAACATAGTTCCTCCCCGGTTCAGGCTTTTATCCCAGCACTACACGAGGTTCATGATGCTTGTCTCATAGAACTCAGGGTCCTGTTGAGGAGACCAACCCTTACGTCTTCGCCTGGTGAGTTTTGAGTGGCATGTGCTCCATGATCCAGCATACTTCCTGGACCTTGCACCTAGCGATTACCATCTCTTCGCTCCTTTGAAGAAGCATCTCAGAGGATGCCAGTTTCAGAGGATGTTGTCAAGCATGAAGCAAGTGTATGGCTCCGACAAGAGGGCCCCCGAGTTCTATGGGAGAAGCATCATGAACCTTGTGTAGCGCTGGGATAAAGGCATGAATCGAGGAGGGACTATGTTGAGAAGTAGTGTATGAAGTGTCCTTTCATCTGTACTCATCTAATAAATAACTGCAGTAAAACCCCAATTTTACATTCCCCATTATACATTCAATCTTCATGGTCCCAACATAGCAAAATGTTATAAAATTTCCCACATTTTAAGTTCTTTCAGCTTGGTCCCCAGAAAAACGTAAAATCGAGGTTCCGCTGTACTGGAATTTGCACGCTTTGCATTATTTTTTTCCCGATCATCCCTAGAAGTTTAGTTTGGTCTCTTGATGGAAGTCATGTTACAAGCAGCCACATATGGACAGGTGTTACCCTGGAAATGACAATGCTGCTTGCACCCTTTTCCTCCTGTTTCTGATGCCTGTTTACTGGACCTTCAAGGAACGTCCAGCAATATACACTGTTTATAGTGCGAAAATCTGTAAGGAAATCCACTTGAGGTATGATTTCAGAATCCCAGAGAAAAGTGACCATAATCTTCCAAGCTGACATCGAAGTTGTTGTTGTTGTTTTTTTCCTGGAAATCATGTTCATTCTCCACCAGTTCCCAGCCGTTGTTAAACTCAATGCATGACTGTGAAATCTTTCAACCTGGAACAGATTTTTCACTGTTTTCAACCTTCTTTCAACAGGAATCTGACTATAATGTGCTGTTCCATACTAATGTGCACCTTCGTGTTACTCATTTTTCTCACTACTGACTAACTGTGTAGCAGTAACAGAAAAATGGGTAGGTTACGTAGGTCAGTTTTTCTATGAAAAATTTCAAATCTTTTCTTTCATCTAGACATTCATTGAAAAATGTAGCCAGATGTTGGCCACACCTGATCCTGACTTCTGACATGACCAATGTTGCCAATACGCCTCGTAATTTTGAAAAAAAACATATTTTTTATGAATATGCCATAATTAACCTCATAAAATCATATGTAATATGTAAAAAGTGTAAAAAGATTATCGTTCATTTATCAGCTCGATAAATACCCACACAGACCATCGACACACATCAAAAACTATTGCAAATGACTCCACAGCTGCCTTCTATTCATGTTTGATTTTACTTCATACAAAAACTTTTTTACACCCAAGTAACTTTTTCCACACACTGAACGTCCATGTAGAGCATTATTTTCTTGTTTAATGTTTCAAAAATATACACATAGACAAAGTTAATACCCAGTGTAAGTTTCATGTCTCTATCACTTTTTGTACAAAAGTTACATACATTCAAAATCTCGGTTACATAAACTTCTCGGACACCCTGTAGATCCCCAAAAAATATCAATGCTTGTAAATTGTAACAATTAAAAGTTGTTTAAAATATATACAGTGCAACTGTGATATTACGTTCCACGATTTTACATTTTCCCGCATTATACATTCAATCTTGATGGTTGCAACATAGCGAAATGTTTTAAGGTTTTCTTCTGTTTTACATTTTCCCACATTTTAAGATTTTTCAGCTTGGTCCACTGAGAAATGTAAAATCGAGGTTCGACTGTATTAATATTAGTAGATGAGTAATCAATTGAAATTATAAGCATCAATTTATCATAGTTTGGATTCAAAGTATTCAAGAATTACATCAGAATATTAAAATATCTGTTATGTAACAACAAAATGTAGTTTTTACACAATATTGGTGCAAAATCAATGAACACTTTCAATTTTGCATAATTTCGAGAATACTTACACTCCATGAAAATGTACATTGGCATCAGTACCAGCTCAACCCTGGAACAAAACACTCTACAATAGATTACTCATAACACAGTTCTCTCCCATGTATACATACCATAGCTTTACTAACATTGCCTCCTGTGGCAAGCCCTTTGAAGTGACTAGTTCCGTAAACAAGTTTCACATCTGACAGATCTACAACTTCTAATTCCTCTTGGGTTCGCACATCTATGAGATGAAGCTGCTCTATTGTATCTATGACTGCTAAAGTTCGAGAATTTAACCACTGGAAGTTCAGTAAGAGATATGATACGGTCATTTTCTGCAGAGGTATAAAACGTATTTTGTTCCTTTGATCCAAAGAAACCTGTGAAATAAAAACAGTCATGACTTAATTATAGCAACATTTAAATTACATGTTAATTCTTATCTATATTTGTTATTAACCCAATGTTAAAAACTGTAAATTATCCAAAGTTAAATATTCTATATTTAGATTCATAGTTAGAATTCACTTCTTACATAAATATATTTAATTTCATGTATTATTAATTATGTTTTTATAAGAAGTTATGTATTCTACTTCTATTAACACTTATGCAAAATTAAGGATCAAATCAATTAATCTGTACATATACCAATTATTCGATGACAATGGCACATTAATAATAATAATAATAATAATAATACATGGCGCGACAGTCCTGGAAGGCCCTTGGCCTATCTCCCAACTGCCAGCCTCCCTCAAAAATCCTACCTAGAGGTGTGGAGTTGTTCAACCTTGATGGGGTGACATGGGGTCAGCATGTCGAACCCCCAGCCATTATAGGAGATTTTCGAGACCGGATTACGCTACTCACTCATAGCTCCTTAAATTCCTCACGATGGTGGGTTGCCACCAACCCTATACACAGGCCGAAAATTCCCAGAGACTGACCCCATGATCGAACCCATGCCGTCCTGCAGCCGCCGTCCAAAGCAAGGTGGACAATGGCACACTATCATATTGAAAAAAATATTGGTAACTTTACTTAAAATTTACAGAAAATTGCTCCCACAGTATTCAAATTCATCATTATTATTATTGATTTAAATTTTTTGGGTGTATTGGCAGATGCGGCCATTTTGTACCCTTCAATGTATATGGGGAAATATCCCTTTATCTAAACTTCTTACTTAAAAGTTTAAAACATGAGGTGTAAGAAGCCCCTTGAGAAAGGGTAAAAGTAGAAGGTTATGAAGGGCCCTGCACAAAACAAACGCAACACATTAAAAAAATAAGAATCAACTAAAACATCCTCACAGGCAGTGGAAAAGGTTAACTATCTTCGTAAAAAGCTAAAAACATTTGTTAAAACACTGTCGTCATCTCCCAACAGGGATGACAAACAGTTGGGAAGATGAAAAGTCTGCCTGAGGAAAGCAAAGTCAGCACATTCAAGAAGAATATACCGAACGAACACTGTATCGGTCAGGTCAAGTAGCCATGGGTGAGACAGCTGTGTCCAATACTAGTGTCCTAGTCAACATGTAATCATAGTAGTACATTATAAATAATTTATACAAGCAATATGCACAGTCAGGAGAAAAAGTCTGTTGATCAAGACTTGTTGAAGAGAACTCTCTATTCTAAAAACAACCTGGTATCATATTGCTCCTTGATATTTACCATTATGTGGCTTGTCTGCCAAAACGTGAAAGTAAATTATGTGCATTTTACAGTGGGTAAAGGATCCTATACCAGCGACAATTTTCTAATGACTGCACATGCAAGTAAAAATTATGCATGTAAATGTATACATGAAATGCTTACCTGAAAAAAGAACATTGTCGATTCCCTACCAAAAGCTAAAACAGGGTCCACAACTCTCGATGAATCTGCAACTTGTATAATGACAAACTGCCATGTTAACAGAGGAAGTGTGGTTGGATTGGCCTGAAGAGCATGCGTGAATAACACCCTCATCCTTGGGCGAATAGTTACTACAATAACCTGCAATAACAAAAATCATTAAAAATCAATACGCTTTGAAAAACATCATTACTAGAGGGAACTGTAATCACACACATGATTCTAATCACTAGCCCTTAGCACTTTGACTGCCAGGCCAAATATTGCATTTTCTTGTGTGGGTCGTCAGAGTTATTTTGATGGTGTGCACGGCCTGTATGATACATTTATTAGGTGCTTTCAAAACAATCACTCACACATCTGTGAGAAAAATCAGAAATCAAGACTGCACAGCTTTTCGAGGAGGCCAGGGAAACTCATACACACATTTGTTTACGCAGCAGCTGAGTTAGTATAAGAACTATATACGTGGACTGGAATCAATCTGAATACACATGGCCTGAGACAGGAGACACCAGTGTATCAATTGGATAAACATGGAAGTTAAAAGTGTCAGTCGTCTCATTGACTGGGCACACTGAATGAGTAGACTCATGATCACAATGATGCTCCAATGTTTGAGTCCTGATGTGGGCATGGCCCTTTCATCAATTTCATATCATTGTTTCTTCGTTGTTACAATTAGCGAAAGGTAGCAGAAAAGCAACACTCAATGGTTGGGATGTGATGAAGCTGATTATCGACGTATGAATATTGGCAGAAATTAGCATATCAGAATTGGTATCAGCATCAGCAAAAACCCAATATTTAAACCACTACTAGATAATACTAACATAACATAGCCTTTTACCTTCTAATAAATTTTATATTTTAATTTTGTAAATTGAATTGTAAATTTTATTGAAAATTAGATTAATGGATCTTCATCACTGTGGAGTTTTTGTCATGAAATTATTGCAAAATCTCATTCAGAGGATCACCCTACCTCTAAATCAGAAATTGAACAGTGCATTGCTGAACTGACTATTCCACGTGACAGGATTCGCTGTTGCATTGGAAACTCAAAAATGAGATCCAAACCTGAAGCAAGTGGCGAGAAAATACTTGGGCATACCTGCTGCATCAGTATTCAGTGAATGTTTTTTCAGTGTTGGACTGATTTGCAATAAAAGAAGAAGTAGGTTACTTCCAGAAGTGCTTCAAAAACTCGTATTTCTGAAGTTGAATCTGCCAGCATTAAATTTACAATATTAAGAACAAGAATTAATTTTTCATTTCAAAGAACCGTTTGTGTACTAATGTTAAATCTCTGAGAATATATATGTATGTGCGTGTCATAAGTCATGGCAACTATTTTTCTTCTCGTGAACAGGCGACAACACGAAAAATTTAAGATATACGTTTGAAAGTGTATGGAATGTACTTTCGAAATAAGCCACCATATGAAATCTGGATGCAGGAGACTCTCGTAGGGAAGAGGCAGAACACATGACATTGGACAATAGTGTTTTATTTTGGCAGTTGACACACTGCCTGGTATGAAGACCCACCTCGCCACTGTTTGATAGGGCATGACATGCACACCCAGTGTTTCCCGTAGCTCTGTATGGCATTCCCGTGCATTTCTGTCATGGAGAACTGCTATTTTAACGTACGAATATTGCTCCTACTTCATGACCTCCAACGCTGTTACTCACCAACTGAATTTGGATGCGTGTTTACTACCCCACTGTTGTTTACATATACCATCTGGTGGCTTCTTTCAACAGTACATTCCACACACTTTCAAATGTATATCTTAGATTTTCGAGAAAAAAAATAGTTTCTTATAACTCATATATATTGATGCAGAGGTGCAGAGAGGGGAGCGACACACAATACCTCCCAGCTGCAAGCGCAATCAGCATTTATAAACGTTCAACAACCTGGTCCTTCCCCTGTTTAACCCTGCAAGCTACTTTTACATTCTTGTATTTTACATTTTTGCACATCATACATTCAATTCTCATAGTCCCAACATAGCAAAATTTATGAAATTTTCACTGATTTTACATTTTCTTGCATTTTAAGCTTTGTCACTTTGGTCTCCTGAAAAATGTAAAATCGAGGTGCCACTGTATTGACCATTAATGATTGAAAGTTTCAACATTTCTCCTATTATCAATTGTATATTTAGCATTGTATGATATCTGTGTATACCACTGCATATCACATTATCTCAAAAGAAGAAATATCCTGATGCCTAAAATAGCTACCAATTCAAATGTAATTTTCACGATTAAATACAAACTACTTACCTTTGACAGAGTAGCCATAGCAACCATAACAACATCATGCAAGGGGTGAGAATGGAAGTGGTGTAGCAGTAACGGTTCCAGTGTGCATACTTCTCCCCTGCTTCCAGAAAACAAACACCTCGAGTCACACCCTCGTACTCCCATTGTACGTTTGAAATTCAATTCAAAGACGGAACCTCCACTGTCACTGCACAAAGCTAAAGTGGGGGAATCTGTAAACTGTATGAGAGAAAGATTTACTTTCAGAAAGTTATGTGATAGGCTATACAATTTTATTTTTTTTAAATAAATCTGGAACAGTTTTTTTTTATTCCATGCAACATAAGACTTTTCATACTTATCAACTCAACTGGATTACCTGAAACAGTTGGAATTCTTGTAAATTAATATGTGACAGAGAAACCAATAAAGTATATGAAAAAAAATTACTTCTATTACTTATTCGTAAAAATGTTGGCGCAAGGCCTAACTTTGTCATGTAGAAGAAGATACAAATATAAACATTGAAAAATTTGATTTTATGTTTACGAGAAACCTGTGATAACAACAAGAAACAGAGCCAGAAACGAATCAAGAATAAAGATGGACACGGAAGAGTTGAGGGTAGTGGAGAGCTTCAAATATCTAGGAAGCATAATTGAGAGAAGTGGAAGAATAGATGAGGAGGTAAAGTTCTGAAGGCAAATGGGTGGTGAATTATATCAAAGCGTTTGAAGATTAATATGGAACAGGGATGTACCTTTGAAATGCAAGAAGGTAATATACAACACATATCCCTTTGAAATGCAAGAAGGTAATATACAACACATACTATGTACCAATAATTACATACAGAGCAGAGACTTGGACAATGACAGAGAAAGAGACAAAAGAAAGATGCAGGCAGTGGAGATGAAATTTTTAAGGAGTATATTGGGGAAGAATAGAAGGGATAGAATAAGGGATGAGGAGATCAGACAGACAGTGGATGTGGTGAAGCTTCAGGACAGAATAGATCAGGCACAGATGAGATTGTTCGGACACAGGAAGAGGATGGATGCAGAAAGACTACCAGTAAGAGCTTACAATGCACAAGGAGTGGGAATAAGGCAAAGGGGGAGACCAAGATGTCGGTGGAAACAGCAGATAGTAGAGAGTGTTAGGAGAAGAGAACAAGATTGGAATACCATGGAAAGAGGGGAGTGGTGGAAGACCAGGAAAAATTTAGAGGCCTGACTTCTATGCTGACCCAGCCAAAGGCAGGAAACGGCAAAGGATGATGATGATAGAGACGGGCCAATATGAGATACTAACAGATACCAAGAAAGTATAGGGAGACAACCAATATTTCATCGAAACCATATTAAATAGAAAATGTTCCATGAAGAAAATAAATGGTTTATTCAGGTCCTTATGTATGCAACAGGTGACTGCAATCGGCTTAGCCTTTGAAAAGATAAGGCGTATTTACACATTTACTTTACTCAACCAGGATACCAGGATAATAACAAAAAGTAATAACAAAATGATAGGATTTTTGCATTATATTACATGTTGTTATTTATAGATGTTTGTCAAAAAATACAGGTAATACTACTGACATACCTACATTATTCGATATTTGCATGCTATCAATCAAACTTGTCCCTCCTCTAATATATATATATATGGGGTATATTTTGCTTATTTTATATTGCATTTTAACAAGTCTTGAGAATTAGTACAATGAATATGAATAATTTGTTGATGAAATAGGTGAAAAATATAAGACTTATTTTATTTGTCTATTTCATCAACGAAATATTCATATTGATAATTTATTACATATTATCAGGTCAAATCTAAGACATCAATATTTACAGGAACTTGCACTAAATACTACACCACATAAAGTGGCACAGGTTGGCATCATCCTATCATAGAGGAAAATAATCTAGTAAGTACCTTAACATGAAGAACAGCAGTCCCAGGAGGATGGGCATCAGTCATTGTCCTCAATAGCTTTCCATTTGTGAGATCATACATTAATATGTGACCTTTTGCAAATCCAACAAGAATTCTGCTGCAGTCATAGTTAAAGCAGAGACTGGATACAGACCCATACTCCTCGCCAAGGGCAGTCGTACCTAAGCACCAGTTCAATGTCTGAGAGGCATCGAAAACCAACACCAAACCATGTGAAGTACCCACTGCTATCATGGTCGTCACAGCCATAGCTGATGGTTGGCCAGCATTGACTCTTTCCTAAAATAAAATAGCGAGAGATTACAGATAGTTTTTATAGTATGTAAACCTATCATAAATACCAGGTGTTTCGTAACTAATTGAGGGGTTACAAAAAATTATTACAATTAAAGTATTGAACTTACGTTAATGAAACCAGTCCAGAACGAACGAGGAACTCAGTCTTTTTGTACACTTACAAATGTTCAATTTGTGCACGACAGGTGACCCGGTACACATCGACACGATAATCTATTTCTTGCTACAATCGCATCAACATGGGCCTGTCGATAGTGTCTATCGCTGCGATGATAGGCTCCCTTAGGTCTGTGGTATCACGTGGCATCGGTGAGACGAATACCCTGTCTTTGAAGGAACTCACAGAAAGGAGTCACACGGTGTAAGGTCCTGTGATCTTGGGGACAACCATATTGTACAAGACACTGTGAGTGTTGTTCATGATTTGAGTGTCACCTAGCGGCAGGGATGTGAACTCTTAGCTTAAGAAAACTTATACGCACAAACTGTTTGCGTTCCTCGATCGTTCAGGACTGGTTTCATTAACGTAAGTTCAATAGTTTACTTGCAATAATTTTTTGTAACCCCTCAAATATTTATGAAACACCTGGTATAATAATAACCCGTGGCACATCAGCACGTGAGGGCCAGGGCCTAACTACCGACTGCCGGCCTCACTCCCAACTGCTAAGGTAGATCATTAAACCAGTTATGGGGTGACGTGTGGCCATCACAACTGTTGTAGGTTTCCATGTCCATGTTAGCTACTCATTCGTAGCTCCCCAATTTCCTCATGATGGTGGGTGGCCACTGGTCCCATACACAGGCCAAGATCTCCGGAGAAAACTTGCTACGCTTCCCCAAGGAGACTTGAACCTGTACATGTCCAGTAGCTGGAGCCCAAAGCATGATGCCTTAGACTGCATGGTCATGGTGCAGGACACAACTATGACAAATTATGAAACTAAACATAGTTAGTACCATTTATGAAATGCCTTTGCCCCTTCAGGACTCCTTTAAATATATTCCTGTGAGGATGGATTGCATTTTGTGATAACATCCACCAAATACGGATTTCAAAATTGTGTGCGTGGAGTAGTATGGAGTGGTAAGTAAATGTACACTCCTGTTCAGATAAAGTGGTAAGTAAATATTCACTCCTGTTCAGATAAAGTGGCACATACTTCCATTGTCAAACCTTATAATTGATTGAATTGGTGTTTTAAGTCCACTTTATGCACAGTAAGGCTAATCGAGACTGGACCTACAGTTTAAAGTGGGATCCGAACACTATGTGCCACCACCGGGTATCGAACCTGGGACCCCTTGATTACAAGGCAACGACGCTACCATGTCCAACCTTATAAAATGTGCCACTTTATTTTAACAGGAGTGTACAATGGAGGGAACATATTTAGTGAATATCCGACTGTAGTGAGGAAATTCTACATGTTGTTTGGTAGTTTTCTATAACTGTAGTAGTAGTGTGGTTAGTAACTGTGAGTGTTACTTTGCTGGTTATTGGTTTCACGAGTAGAACTCAGGGCATGAACTCTGGCAGGGGTTATTCCTTGTTTTGTAGTCAAATGACATTCTGCCAATAAATGTATGGATCATAGTTCAAATATTATTTGTTGATCCAGGATTTTCATACTCAGGCTTTAAGGAACAATGGAGGTAACCCCTATGTCGGATACTCAAAATATGAAGGCTGAAAAAAGGGACAAATGATTAAATATCTTACCAGGGAGAAGTATCCGTTTCGAACCAGAACTAAGGCCTGAGAGTTGAAGGAGTCATTCACGAACCCATAACCATTAAAACACACCACAATAGCATCAGGAAATAATGCCTCTCTCACAGAATACAAGTGAAAATTTCTGTTCTGTACTAAAAATATATGTTAACACATATGAAAGCATCACATATGAAAACTTTCTCAATTTTCCAGGAGTAATTCCAACAAGATTTATTATTATTATTATTATTGGACAACCAGTGTGGTTCTTTGATGCAAGAGACATTTTTTAAGTCATCAGTGAAATCCAGTGGCATATTCTCCCATGTTACTTGTATACCACCGGTAAACAATTTTTTCATGTGTATATAGAAATTGTTGGAAAATTTGAAGTTATCTGATTTCTGTTCTTGTTTTACTTGCATGCATGCATTAGTGTTTTATTTCTATTACATCTAATTAATATACAGGGTGTTCATAAAGTCCCCCACAATACTATTATACTTTCATATAGTACCTGGACTTTATGAACACCCTGTATAATAAATATACACAATACCATACATAAAATAAGAATTATTGTGGTAAACCAGGACAAATTTTCAGAATATGCCACTGGTAAAATCATATAAGCCTATGAGTGTTTCTTCATCAATTTCATCGAATCATCATTCATCCTTATTGCTGTAATTAATGAAAAGATATCTCCTTATCTTGATTATTGCTAAGGCTGAGCTAACACTGAAGCATCAGTGTAGGAAAGTATAAGTAATCCATCACCACTTTCTGGTGATTACAAGGGATTTGCAATATGCAACAAAATACTTTTGCATATGGCCTCTGTGATGGCCTCAGTGTAATATGCTACCAGAAATCTCAGGTTCTGAGCTCTGGTCAGGCATGGGTAAAACACAGTGTCTGCCCCATCAACATTTCATCATGAGTAACCCAAGAGGGAGAAAAGTTACATAAAACAAAAGAAATAAAAAAATAACACTTTTGCGGAATCTAATTATCTTGGGAATTATGCAAAAAACACAATTCTCATGAACTCTGCAGCAGTTTTCAATGGAAAAATACATTTGCCATTAAATGACAGCTATTCTGTACATCCATATGTAAAGGGTGTACATGGCAGTGTTCTTATGGAATGATTACATATTATTATTATAAACTTTCTGAGCAATTTTAAACTGTTACAGTGGTCAAGTAGCGGTATTGATGGAAATCAGTACAAGTAATGATTGTTTGATTGGGTTTATTTTATTTAGATTGATTGATTCAGAGGCGCAACCATGAACTTTTGTCTGGGGGGGCAAGTACCAGGATAAACGTACCAATAATAATAATAATAATTTTAATAATAATAATAATGTTAATAAAATAATATTAATAATAATGTTACTAACAATGTTATTATAACATTATTATTATTATTATTGATTTGCTTTATTTTACTTCGCATCTTGTATAACTTTTGGCTAATTTGTGAAGATGGGGATGAGTGATGGCATGTGAAAATGATGAATGGACAATCACAAACATCCATGCCCAAGCCAGGATTCGAACCCAGGACTAACATTATTTAGTAGTATCAAAGACGTTTTTATCCTTGTAAATTACGCAAAAAAAGGGGTTAGAAGTTTGTGCTAAAGCATTTGTGTTCAAATAAACGATTTGAATTATCTTTTCAACTTGACATTAATAATGGAAAACAAGCACACAAACTATTTTTGAAAGACACAAAATGCTTGATAATGCATTCCAAATATAATTATTTTCAACATTAACATAACTTTCATGCATGATGTATGTTTCACATATATGCAACGAGGACATTAAATTGTTCAAAGTTTCTTTAATAAATATTACATACACCATATATATTTTAAATACATTACACAACCAATTCATCCATCTCACAATAAACCAACAGCAAAAATTACATAAGTTGTCTCTAAAATGTGCATGCTCCCTTTCCTCAAAACAATTGTTCATGCATTTAAAACAAAATCAATCAAGACAAGTCTTATTTTTCTGTCTGGTGATTTACAATGCATTACAGCAAACAAACAGAAATAGCGAGCAAAGCGAGCAACAAAATTTTTGGATCCAATTCTTCTGCAGGCTGAAATCAATATTAACTTAATAGGGCACAAATAATTTCACGGAATGCCATGGCGTTATATCATTTACAACTTTTGTGCCTCCACGAAGGTGTAGTGGTAACATCGTCGCCTTGTGATTATGGGGTCCTGGGTACTCGGTGGAGGCACATAGTGGTTCGGAACCCACTTGAAGCTATAGGCTCAGTCTCAATTAGCTTTTCTGTGCATAAAGTAGACTTAAAAAAACACACAAATCAATCAACTTTACAAGCACAAGCACACAAACTATTTTTGAAAGACACACAACTTTTTTTTCATTTAGGTCGTTCGGTGCCCAGGGCCATCTGCCGTCATCCCCGAGCTACGGTCCTGAACTTGATAAGACTAAGGAAAACAGGCATTGCAAGCTAAGCGAGCAATAAAATTTTACGAAAAGTGTTTTTATTTGCATAAAATTTGAAGTTCTGGGCGGTAATTGCCCCCCTGCAGGTACACTTGGCCGTCAATGTTTGCACCCCTTGAACTCATTTCCGACCAAGGTTCGCCCCCTCCCCCCCCCCCCCCCTGTGGTTGCACCATGATTTATTTTACTTTGCTTTTTGTGCCACTTTTGGCTAATTTGCGAAGATGGGGATGAGTGATGATATGATGAAATTGATGTTCACAAAGAACACCCATGGCCTGGTCAGGATTCGAGTCCGGGACCCCTGACATAGTAGCATGCTAACCACTCTGCTACGGAGGTCAGCTCAGGCATGAATGTATCATTACATTTATAAAAATCACCATTTCATCAGTTTGTCATTCATCCTCGTTGTCATGATTAAGTCACGAGGGAGCAAAGTGACATAAAACAAGAGAAATCGAAAATTTAACACTTTTGCAGACTAAATATTTATTTATTTATTTAATTGTAGTTGTCTCCAACAGAGAAAGCTTCTCCAATTATGGGAGACTTGCATACAGTTTAAATATACATACATAATTAATAATATATAAAAACACACATACACACAAATAAAGAGATACTTCACACAAATAGATATTTACAAGCCAAAACAATACAAAGCCATACCTACACTCATAGTAAATGGTAACAATATACAGGTAATGGACAAAATAATATGAACACCTATGCAATTCTAGAAAACTTGTATTAGTAGGGGGTTGCCCCCCCCCCCCTTGCCTGAATGACAGCTTGTATCCTACGTGGGATAGACAAATAAAGGTCCTGTACAGTGTGAACTAGATTACGTAGTCACTCCCCGCACAAAACAGTCTCAAGTTCCGAAAGTGTCATTGGAGGTGGAAACCGATTACGCACTTTGGCCTCCAAAATACCCCACAAAGGCTCAATGATGTTAAGATCGGGGGACTGTGGACACCAGATGAGATGTTCTACCTCATCACTGTGCTCATCAAACCATGCATCAACGCACCTAGCAGTGTGAATAGGGGCGTTATCATCTTGGAAGATGGGGCATGCATCGGGAAACAAAGTCTGAACCATGGGATGGAGGTGGTCACCCAGGATGGTGCAGTACTTCTCTGCGTTGATTCTCCCACGCAGGACGACAAGTGGGCCAACACCATTCCAAGATATAGCCCCCCAAACCATCACAGACTCCCCCACCATGTTTCACGGTAGGCACTAAGCAGTCAATATCAAATCCTTCAGCAGGAGTTCTCCACACATAAACACATCCTGTGGTCTGAAATAATGTGAAAGACGATTCGTCTGACCATATCACATGTTCCCATTGCTGCTGTGTCCAATTCTTGTGCTCTTGGCACCACCTTCTTCGTGTCACTGCATTACGTGGAGTCACCAAAGGTTTGGGGATGGCAACTCTGCCATGAATGTTCACAGAATGCAGCTCCCTTTGAATGGTTTTCGTTGATACAGGGTCCTGGAGGTGATTGTTCATCTCTGCGGTTATCTGGGACAGTGTTGTCTTGTGCTTTCGAGTCACTATTCACTTCAACACATGTCGATCCCTGTTGGATAACTTTGTTTTTTGCCCACTATTCTCCTTTGCAGACGTTGTCTTTCCATGTTGTCTGTAGGCTGTCAGAACAGTTGACACTGTGCTCCGTGCTACACCAACAAGTGTAGCTGTTTTTGTCACAGATGCTCCAGCCAGGCGGACTCCTATGATCATGCCTCTTTTGAAGTCTGAAAGGTCGGACATACCTGCATTTGACGGATAGCTGACTGCTCGCATGCAACTCTCACACCAGCTTCTGATAGACTGATATGTTTGCTTTCATCGCCACTAGATGATTGAAATCTCTGCTGAGTGTTGTTCCTTTTCCACGACGGCGTATATAGTCCTTTGCAAACCAAGGTGTTCATATTATTTTGTCCATTACCTGTACCTCACCCATGATATATATACATGTTTAGAAATCCCTAAATGTCTGCACTTACAAGACAATAATTTCTATAATTTCTTGCACAAACCATAATGATTGAAATTTTGTCTTGCAAACATTCAGGGAATACAAAGCCCTACATACACTCATAGTAAATGATAACAAATAAATACCTCACCTATAACATATATTTATATTCAGAAGTCCCAAATATTTGCACTTATAAGACAATAATTTCTATAATTTCTTGTGTAAAACATAATGATTGCAACTTTGTTCTATAAATATTCAGGGAATACGAAAAGTCTAACTCATTATCTATCATTGATAACTTATTGTACAAAACTAACATTTGCTGTAACGGAGAGTTTTGATACTTCTTAGTTTTAGCCATTTGACAATTCAGCAAGTTTCTATTTCGAAGATGACAACATGTAGTATTAAAATATATTTTGCTTAAAATTTGAGCATTATCAATAAGGTCATTAATTATTTTATACAAAAATAGCTGTTGCATAAAAATTCTCCTTGACCTTAATGATGGCATGTCAATTTCTCATTGAAGTGTATTGGTAGATAACATTTTAACATTACAATTCTTACCATGTTTTTTGGAATACAAATAACGTTGAAAGCGTTTTTGTATTTGTTCTATTTTTTCTATATATATTTTAGCTATTGGTGACCAGATTATAGATGCATATTCCAAGGTACTCCTAACCATTGGATTGTATAATAACGTGATTGCGTCCAAATCCTTTAAATATTTTGACATACTAATTACAAAAACCTAATTTTTTGTATGCAATATTTACCATTTGCATTATATGAGTTGAGTATGAGAGATCCTTGTCAATTATTATACCAAGATCCTTCATAGTATTGACTCTTTCCAATTTTTGGTTGTTTATGAAGTATTCACATTGCACGTTCGATTTATTTGCAGATAATACCATGTAAAAACATTTTTTTATATTGAGATCAAGTTTATTTTGAATACTCCATTGATAAACACGCTTTAAATCTTCCTGTAATTGACAAGTATCTTGCAACTTTGTAATTTCTTTATATATTTTGATGTCATCTGCATACATTAGACAACTAGATTTATTAATACTTAATGGTAGGTCATTCACATACAGTACAAAAAAAAAGAGGCCCTAAGTTTGATCCTTGCCGTACTCCAGAGTTTACATCATATTTAAAAGATTTTGTCAACCTAAAATCTACATATTGTCTTCTATCTTTCAAATATGATTCAATCAGTGATATCCAGTCATCTGATAATCCATACCATGTTAGTTTGTGAAGAAGCACTTTATGATTGATTTTATCAAATGCTTTAGTAAAATCTAAATAAATAGTATGTACTGTGGATCTATTATGTAACATTAAATGAACTTCTTGTGTATAATTTAATAGATTCGTGATGGTCGATCTTTTTGCTGTAAAACCATGTTGACAATCTGTTATCCAACATTTGACATGATTATATATTCTAGTGTAAAGAATTTGCTCAAGTACCTTCACAGGGGAGCATAAAATTGAGATTGGTCTATAATTTTCTATTTTGGATATTTTATTCGTTTTTGGTATAGGACACACCTTGGTTAGTTTCCAAATACTAGGAAATGTTTGCGTCTTCAATATTAAATTGTAAATTGTGCATAAAGGATATTCTAATATTTCCGAACATGCCTTAACGATATACGGCGGAATCCCATCTGGTCCACATGACTTCTTTGCTTTAAGATTCTTTACTGCATTATAATATTCGTCTTTATGAATTTTATTCAATGATAATGTTAGAAGTGTATTAGCTTTTGTATTTACAACTACACTAGAATTATCTTCATTTTGTTCATTTTGTCTATATACAATGCTAAAAAAATTCGCAAATTCATCTGCGATACTTTTATTTGAATCTAATATATTCTTACCTGATTTCATTTTCTGATTATTAATTTTTTTAGTGTTCCTCTTACTTTTTGCAAATCGCCAAAAACCTTTCATATCAATCTTAATATCTTCCTCTAATTTTTTAATATAATTATTATAAGCATTTGTAATTATCATTTGTAAATATCCTGGCAATTATGCAAAATATGCTATTTTATAAATATACATGAACCCTGCACCAGTATTCAACGAACAAATATATGGTGTCATTAAAATGACAGCTATTTTAACACTGTGAACATCTCATGTGTAAAGTTATGAATATTTTAATGTAAAACTCTGATTGATTGATATGGTTCAGTTCCATTGGGATACTCATATATTACATTTATAAATATTCTGAGCATCTTTAAATCGTTAGTGTTCAGTAGTGGTGCTGATGGGAATCGGTACAAAAAATAGTATCGGTAAAAAGTGGTATAGCTCAGCCCAAATAATTAGAAAGCAAATGTTTAAAATACTTACACATGCTGACATCAGCTGTGATGATATTCCTTTGAGAATCAGATGCCTCAGAATGGCGCCGTGAGCTGTGACTCCATTTGGACTCCTCCTCCTCCGTTTCCTTTCTGAGGAAGTTCTACTCCTCGCATCAGAACTTCCTCGTGAAGTCAAAGATAATGTTTCGCTGCTTTCATGCACATAGCCTGTCTGCTGTAAAACATAGAAGACGCTTTTGAGAATGTACAATGAAATAAAAACAAACACTTCATTTTTGCTTGGACTCCCCCTAACCCATGCCACCATGTCAGATTCATGGGCTTGAAACCCATTCAAAATTAAGTGGTTCAGATACACTTTTTCCTGTCCCATTAGCCATTTTGTGATTAAATTGGACTTGAGGAGACTATGCGATTAGAACCAAGGTGCGAATAAAATGTAATAAAATACAGTAGAACCTGGATTTGACATTTTTCAGGAGAGCAAGCTGAAAAACTTAAAATGCGGGAAAATGTAAAATCGAGGAAAATTTTGAAACATTTTGTTATGTTGGGACCATCAAGAATGAATGTTTAATAGGGGAAAATGTACATTTCGGGAACATAAAATCGGTGTTCCTGTACAGCATGCGACAGTAAAAGACTATTTGGAAAATAATGCATTTTGTAAAATTGTTAAGTGTTTCAAATCACACTGTAAACTGTAGGTCCAGTCCCAATTAGCATATCTAAGCATAAAATGGACTTAAATCATAAAGCACATAAGAATAAAGAAAGCCTGACTTAAAAACAAAAATCACATAACAATAAGCAAAAACCTGCATAGAATAACAGAAACTATTGTCAAGTAATACAAATAGAATCAAAGAGTATTGGGGGAGTAAGGGATGATCCTTTCTCAAGACAAGCAAATGTCAGCCTCCCTTCCATTGAACTGCATTTTGCAGACTAACAAGGCTCTGGCATCTGCACTCACAGCCAGTAGAAGCCTATGTGGGGTCCATCTTGTGTCAATCATATGTTTATGATTGTCCCTTCATCCATTTCATCTTATCATTATTCATCCCCATATTCACGATTAGTCAAAAGTGGAAGAATAGCGAAGTAAAATAAATCAATTAAAGAGTAGCATAAGCAATGCCTTACTCTATAATGAATAAATGTAAGTAATTAAGTAATTGTAATCAGGGCCGGATTAAGGTGGGTGCTTGCTATTGATGCTGCAGCATTAGGCCCATTCCTGAAATAGGCCCAGATGAAAACAGACGAGAATGTTCCGAAATCTGAACAGTTTTCTTCTGCTATATTAACCTGAAAACAAATCTTAGAATGAAATTTGGAGCCCCAATTTTGGACACCTAGACACAGCGTTACTTATTATACAGTTACAATTATTCTTTGCGCTGTGACATAATTATAACGTCGTCGGGTTTATTGCTCACCGAAGATTTCAAGCATCAGGCCCAATTTCGTCTTAATCCAGCCCTAATTGTAATGATCATTATTTAATGTGACTTGGGCCTTCCTGCAGGATGTAGTGGTAATGCTGTCGCCTTGTAATCAAGAGGTCTAGGGCTTGTTCCCCTGAGGAGGCACACTGTGGGTCAGATCCCACTTTAAACTTCAGGTCCAGTCCCAGTTAGCCTATCTCAGCATATAATGGACTTAACTTCGACAATTTTGACATTAGTTTACTTGCATTACCTTTCAAAATTTAAAACTGGTAATTAATTTATTACTACAAAACCCAATTTTGAACAAATGAAGAATGGCAGATTTTTTTTTTTTTTATCTGAAAACATTAGGCTAGTGTCTGACAATGAGGTGCACATATATATACGTGTGTTGGGGACTTAGTGTATGAATATGTGGTTCAGGTTATACATTTCTGATTTGTCTGTGAAAGACTACTATCGGATTAAAAATTATAGATACTAGAGTTTGGACTGCAATTAAAAATTAACCAGAAGACCTACAAACAAAATTAGTTACATCAAAATTTAGCTTATTCAATTCTGCATTAATCTATGCTAACAAATTTTCTTTCAAGTATGCCTTACATTCTTTATCGTCATGAGAACAAAAAAAAAGTGCCATTATTTTAGTTTTCATAACGATTGCTCTCTTTGAAATTCTACAAATAAAAATCGGGTGTTCCGATCGTTATGAAATTTTAGTACGGTGCAGGCAGAAAGGTTTTAAACACAATTCTTAATTTTCAGATTTTCAAATTTTTTCTAAAAAAACATTCTCATCAATTTTGCGAAAAAACTTTTTCTTTGTATTGGTTTGTCCTACAAATACAATATTGGTCTTGTTTTGAAGCTCATTTGAAGCATCTGTTTTTAAAATCCATTATCATTGTCAATACACATTACGAACCGATTTTATGCAAATTTTTATACAACAAAGTAAAGCTGTACGTGGAATGTGGAGATGTCCGTTGAACCGTAGAAACTGGCTGGCACTGGCACTGAATCCAAACTCGAGTATGTATAATTTTTAATCCGACGGTACGGCAGTCAAGTCTAACAACCCTACCCTACTCAAAATGTGTAAATAGTAATGAGTTTTTTTTAAGTCCACTTTATGCAAATAAAGGCTAATCGGGACTAGACCTAGAGTTTAAATTGGGATCCAAACCACAATGTACCTTCAACGGGTATCAAACGCAGGATCAAAAAAAAAACTAATAATGCTGTAAGCATGCAATAGCATAATTATAATGTTGCGAACATCAAACCTGATCTGTCTAACCCACTTGCATATGAGAAAGAGATGGAAAAATCATAAGTAATCAGAAAACCTGTTCAGTGCTTACTTTTAAGCTTGCATATAATTTGATTTATGAGTATAATCATATCAGAATCACACAATCAAACTTGGGCTGAACCAATGTATCAAATTTGATTAATTTGCTCAATAAATTGGAAGCTTTACAGATCACATACCCACAACAAAAAGTACCAAACACATTTACATATCAATGTCAAAACAAGATGATATGCAACAACCAATTATAATTTTATTTTTATCATCATGACCTGATAGAGGTATACAATTTCCATGAATGAGTATGTTTAACTATGTCGTGTAATTATTGATGACACGATAGAGAAATATAGCTTACAAACTTACCTCTTCCACTTGCTGTAGCGGCGACTGAACATCTTCATCGCTGAGTGAACCCTGATCATCAAGATCATTCAGTATGCTCTCGAGAGTGGGTTGCTTGTCTACTGGAGGAATCTCATATTCATCATCATCCAACTATTAGTTTTATAGAAAGAAGTATCTTAGTACATGGAAAAAATATTAGAAATAATGTAATTTGTGTTTACATTGGAATTTTGGTTATACAGTAAAATCTTGTTAATCTGGACCCCGATAAGCTGGACAGGCAAAAGGAAAAAAAAAAAAAGCAGAATGCATGGTTTTAAATGTGGCCAGAAGTCAACAACTTCCACAGCAAGAGTTTCGAGTGATGCAGAGCCAGGTGCGTTGGGCACATCATCATAATATGGGCATCGCGTATGTGCGTACTGCATTGTATCTACAGTATTGCTTAACATTTTACTGTACTGTATAGTGTATTTAGACCTATATTCTTTAAATACACCATAATAAACATGTTTTGTTGCTATAAACAGAGATTTCATGCACTTTATACTGTTCTTTTAGATTATTTCAGTTAATCTGGACTTTCCTTAAACCGGTCAACTTATCCCCCCAATTAGTCCGGATTAACGAGGTTTTACTGTATACTGTTGCTCTTCTGCATACTTAGGATAATAGAATCCATAAGAATAAATTATTTGATAAACTAGATGAAAGGGTGCACTGGTTACATGAGCATAATAACCTGTGGCACATCCGAGAGCTGGTGCCTGCCTTTTGAATGAAAATGTGAAAATTGGTATATTTCTATAATTACATTTTGTATCCTCCTGTCAAAATAACAAAATATGAGTTTTAGAAGCTGTTATGCATGAAAATACTAGAATTCCCGATAAGTGCAACACGACGAACCCCCCAGTTTAAAAGTCATGCTACTCATTCGTAGCTCCCCAATTTCCTCATGATGGTGAGTGGCCACTGGTCCCATACACTCCCCTCCTAGGAGACAGCATGCATCCCAAAGCCTAATGCGTTAGACAGCACGGGCCCAGTGGGAGATACACTTGTCCTATATAGCACACAGAAAATTGTTCTGCAAAGTATTCACTAACATTTATTAGCGTGTGCATTTAAACCTTTAGTAAATTCATATGATGTAGAACAGTGATAAGCATAATAATACACATACAGGCCATTCGGTTTAGCTTGAGCTCTGGCCTTCAGCTGCACAGAAGCCTGCCGTCAGTGTGACAATGCGAGAGTTTCACTGAAAGCAGAGTTGCTAACTGCCTTAACAATTTCCCAATTTCCTATATCCATAATCTGACTTCAGAGCTTATTGGTAGGTGCATTCGGTACTTACTGCAGTTCAAGGAAAAGACTGACAGATGGTTCTTTTTGTCGGTGAAACCCCCATTGATTAAGTCCCTCGGCGAAAGAGGCATCCTCCCTCTCCTCCTCTTCCTCTCGGGGAGGGAGGGGGTAGATCATGTTACCACGAGTAAGGTGATTGTTGATAGTCAGTTGTTAGTGAGTCATAGAGTTGAGAAATTATCTTAATGTGAACAAGTTTATGAAGAAAGAAGCTGACAGTGGTCTTGCGTTGAACATGAAACAAGTGCAAAAGCATGTTTCCACATCTACTGATATGTCAGTAAGTACTTTGAAATGAAAATGATTGCTACAAAGTAACTGTGAAGGGATTAGTAACACCTAACCAACTGTGCAGAAGAAAGAAATTTAAAAGTGATGTGGACAAATTTGACAAGTGTTTTATTCATAGAGCAATTAACGAATTTCACGATCGTGAAAAACAGCATGCTACTTTAGATTCGTAAGTAATTTTTTTAATGAGGCAAGAGCATATAGCTTTGCCAGTTTCATGTCTAGTAGAATTGTAACTTCTGCATATTGTAACAATGCTCCTGTGAGTCACATGACATCTTCTGCACAAGACAAACATTTCCCGCTTTGCACATGCCAGAGCTCAGGCTACACCGATTGCGCTGCACCAATCAGAAGATGGGCCCCAATATCATGGGCAACCATGATGCAATGCAATGATGAAACATACAGATAGAAATGTGGATAACGATTCCGAATGTTTAATGATTTTTTGCAAGTTTTGTAGGAGTATTAGGAAGTGATTTAGAATACTGAAAATGATTGTGAAAGGAAGTTCTAAGCTTGAGAAACTAATTATCACAGTTAATAGTTTCATCAAGTATTACTTACCAGAAAATTACAATTTCGAAACCATTTAGGGACATGTTATTAATGCTGAGAGCCCTAAATTTACCCTGCCTAACCTAACAACAAAAGTATTTATGGACATGATACCCCTTAGTACCCCACATATAAAGTAGATGGCAGCAGCAGTCCATATCCAAGATGACAGTAAACGAATGGCTTTTAGCAAACAAAAAATCATATAAGAGTATACGAAAGGAAAAATTTGTTCTCTAGAAAATACACAGTAAAAAATCAATAAGACTCTAAATTACTGTCAACAGACATAAATTGAAATAAAAAAATATACGTGTGTACCACACAAACAATCAGAATTTTTGCTGAATGGTATAATCACTTCATCACATACGTTAATCACTCTGGGTGTAAAACACATTAAGTAGCTATTCAATGAGATTAATGCAAACAGGCATGTATCAAATTTGTATTAAATAAAGCTGGGTATCTGTATAGATAATCATATAATACAAAAAAGGTTCACAATTCTGATTGTACAATGATCTTTACATACTTTACAGGGTAAGAACTGACAATATAGAGAAAGTCTGTAATTCACTTCATACTTCTTATACTCATAGTGACGTATCTCGAGTTACAAGACGGGGGTCACGTGTTAAAATTGTACATTTACTTGTAGAAGTTGTAAAATAACGTTGTTATTTACCGTGATACTTTCTCTATATTGTCAATTCGCTCCCTTTACAGAAGTATGACGAATGCATTTGAAATATTGAAAATGGTTGTGGAAGTATGTTTGAAGTTCAGAGAAACTAATGCATGGCGTGTGGTTTACAGAAGCAGAAAGTATTACCTTGCGAGCAATTGTGTTGTGAAAAATGGGTTGTGCAAATTATATTCGTCATAGATTGCTGCTGTCTGGAGAGTTCTTTTCTCATGGAAAAAAATTGTATACACTCGCAGGAGATAGGGGAAAGTGTGAAAATACTAAGGCAACCAAATCAAACAATCCTAACCTACTTACAACATGTAAATGTTTGCACGGTAAGCATGGGAGAATAATTACTATCCTAAGAGCAAAAAATTCTGACCCACCTGACCTACTCATGTAAACATACATGATGGAAAAAATATTTTTGCACCAAAAAAATGCAATGAGAAACGTGCTTGCACATATAAGGGAATTTAATTCATGTAGTAAACACGTGTGTATAATTATGATGTCGGAATTACACAATTGGAACCTGAGCCTATAAAAACAATTGTTCTGGCAGCTGCACATTTATGTTCCACTGCAAAAAAATTTCATCATTAGTCTCTGTGTGTGGCCGAGTCTGAACACAGCCACCAATGATTTTTAATCAATGCAGCGTTTAACAATCGTCCTGTCAAGAATGTCCATCAATTTTCATTGCTCACAAAGATCGAGGAAGGGGCAAAGGAGGGAGGGCAAAGATAAAATATTCAGAAACTATGTTAGCCTTGTACAAATGCAGCTTTCTTAAATATCGACTTTGGAATAAACCAACTTGTCCCCACGTACATGCGAATAGTCTTTTTGTTTCGATTATTATTAGTCACGAAAATATTTATTTATTAACACATACCCGTCGATATTAAACACTAAAATCAAACTGCGATGTTATAGAGTCGTCTTAATATATTATTTGTCGAATCACATTTTATTACTATAGAAAGACGTTGTATCGATATTGAGAACATATTAATATATAATCTGCAAAAACTTAAAGTTCAACGCAGTTGAAAGATTTCGAACTTTTACCATTACCGGTCTACAGGAATATGAAAACCCGACGTGACAGGTGTCAAGCGGCGTGACTTTTTATTGCATACATAATCATGTAACAAAGTATTATATAAGTACTCAATCTATCAAATAGAATCATTAAACGTCTCGTGTACTTTATTGTTTAAACTTATGAAATTACCTCTTCAATGTCTATATCTAAAGTTTCTGGAAGCAAATTAGCAGACGATTCTGAATCTACGCCCTCCTCGTTCTCTGCCATGTTTGTGCTTACAAAAATTAGTCAAATGTAGTTTTAACTTACATGTTTATGTAGGCTATATAAGCAACAAGAACCATACGTACAGAAAACTAAAACAAGTGGTATTTTATTATTTTACTTCACTAATTTATTTTTATATTATTTTAATATTTTGTGATACATAGATGTTTTGTTCAATTCGTGTTACCAAGGGAACTATAGTAAACATCCTGTTTCTGCAAAATAGTGTTTTGTGAATGAATCCAAGAACCTGTTAAGTGTTGATGGACACCTCGAAGAGGCCACCTCTTTGGGTGTTACCGTGTTAATTGTGTTTTACAGTAAGTTCTAGATTTATGGTAGCGACAATAGGTATGTTTCACACCATGTCCACATTAGGAGATGAGCATACCAAAGACCATACTTTCTATTCAGTCGATCTATATTTCTTCTGATAAACAAAAATAAACATGCCACCTCAGCTTTCCTTCTTAAACGATTCTTGAATTTTTATCATATGTAGGATAGACAGTACTCGAATTTAATATTTGATCGCCTTACGAGCACTTTCACATCAAAATGACAGGTGAACAGACCCATGGTACGTGTTTTTTTTTTTTTTTTTTTTTTTTAAAGAAAATAAGAAAAAGAAACGAACCAAGTAAATACAAAGCCAGCATTTGAACGACGTTAATGCGCCCAATTGCTATTGCCAGTAGTATAGATTTAACGGATGATATTCAGCGAACATGTCATGTCATTGTGGGCTAATGCCCATCTAGTGCGACGCCCCTGAACAGTGCTCATGTCCCGCTTTCCAAGACGTGGACTCCATTATCAATTATACCGTTTCTGTCTAAGCAGCAGTAGCGAAGCGTAGTCTTACGAAGGAGGCAAGCAATGTTTCAGTACAACAAAACATGTAGTACAACGACATGCCGAGGGGAAAGATTCAAGGTTTATAGCCTCATTTACCCAGTCGCTGGATTTGTCAAAATATCGTAATAAAGTGACTGTACTAAAAATAAACCATATGATCCGCAAACGTCACATTTACTTTTTTTAAAAAATCCAGGTAACGTTATTCATATGATATTAAACGTTTTGCATATGCGAACTTTCCGCATACGAATAAAGGGAGACGGAATTTCTTACTTACTTATTAGTACCTTTATTTGTTCATTATTATTTAATATGGTCAAACGGTGACCAAACCAATTTAGATTTAAAAAAAATGGGAATCATTTGTTTATTTTACGCTGCATGATGTAATTTAGTATTTTTGGGCACCCTAAAAACCGCATTGGAGTAACTTAAACACTAAATAAAAAGTTAAACACAAACAATAAAAAATTCATTTCAAAGCAAAGAAACACATGCATAGACGATGTACTCACCACAATAAATTTCAAACTCTTGGTGTTGGTCGACCCCCTTCCACGATTTTCATTTTAACACTTATCTCTCTCGAGCTAAACGAAGCAATTTTCAATTGCTCAATAATACACCCGCACTTCACATCAACCGTTCCTAAATACGCGTTCATTCCGATAAATTCACAGCACAAAACACGAAGCAACAAACACTCACACTATCCCACGCGCTTTCCACAACTGCAAATGCAAGCATCCACACAAGATCACTTTGAAAATCTCTGAAACAACAGAAAGTGATACCAACCTATTTCCTTAATTTTATCCGTCACAAAGGAAAGATATATCAGTTTGGAGATAAAAATTACGCGGAGGAATCAGAATCATTTCAGCAGAACGAGTATGTACATTAATATTTAAGTAATAAAGTGTCATTCAATGGCGTGCCCGGGGCGAAGGGGGGGGGGGTTATGGTAGACATAACCCCCTTTTGGCCCAGTATATCTAAGAAAAAACGTCAAAGGAAGGAAAAGATGACAAAATGGGGACCGTAAAAAGACCCTGGGAACACCACTTGCGTCATAATAATAGAACTTAAAACATATTCGGGCCTCCCCGATGGCGCAGTGGTAGTGTCGTCGCCTTGTAATCAAGGGGTTCCGGGTTCGATACCCGGTGGAGGCACAAGTGTTTCAGATCCCATTTTAAACTGTAGGTCCAGTCCCGATTAGCCTTACTGTGCATAAAGTGGACTTAAAACAACAAATCAATCAATCAATCATTAAAACATATTCTTGTGCTCATAAAATGCAGAATGTATACGATTTACTTCTATGCCATGTACAAATATCAGTAGATAGTTCTTTCTCAGATAGCTTTATTTTCACCCCAAGTTTTATTCAAAAGCAGTCAATTTATTGATTGTAAAATTTGTGAAAGAGCTCACTTGAATTACTGCGTAAATAATTTGGCAGTTGCAAACACTGGTAGCGGTCAACACTTCTGGCGTAATTTGAGCTGGACCGACCAGGAAGCAGGGTGCAGGACCAAGGTCCGTTCAATCTTCCCTCCCTCCCTGAGAAAGCTCTTCACGGGGGTGCAGAAATTCCACTGCCCCAACTCCCAATGTCAACTTTTTTTGCGCGTTTTACATTTCGCGAAATCTAAAATAATTTGTAATATAATATGATATATATGGAATTTAGAACAGTGATAATAACTTCTTTTAGTTATTTTATGACTAACAATTATTATTATATTTGCGATCTTGTTTACGTGTTCATGAAGACAAATATTCGTTACTAGTTTTTGCTGGCAACGTACCCATAGATGAATCCTTCTGCTTTCGGTTGAACTCGGCTATTTTCGGGAATCACGCAAGCTTGGAAAGCACAGCTTTTTGTAGAAGCTTTGTGGACGGGTTCCACCAGAATTTCACGCTTCGCCATGTGACTCCTTCGGAGGCCTTATTTTCCCGCAGAACGGCTGCAAGCATTGAGGCTGGTGCTTGCTACAGAGCTGCTGGGGGAGTTTGCGGCCGCATTTTTTCGCGAAATCGAGTGCGATGGAAACTAAATACGGTTAGAACATTAAGTACATTAAATGATATTCGAATTATGCAAGCAGTGCTTGCATTGCTTGTACTATATCTTCGCCTCTGCTAAGCAGTACCAATAAATAACCCAAAGAAAGTTTCAAACCCTGAATAAAGTCATGGCCATGTAAATATAATCCAACGGAAAGTATATTCCGATTAGACTCTATGTCGTACAACAAGGATGGTATTTGAAGGGATCATCAGGGGCAATATCCCCTCTGCTTGCTGTCCCTCCCCCCTTTGTAATTTTTTGAAACTTGGGGAGAAACTATACTAGGTATATAAAATTTATATAACAATTTGATGCTTGAAATTTTTCTAACTACCACACCGTGTAGAACTGTTCTTTAAAATAGCAATCCAATACAAATAATCCTTAATTCTTTCAACACACTCCTACCGTATTTATGGAGAGATATTGGGCTTGGCCCTCCCTGGGGATGTCTTCAATCAAATAAATCTTTCGTGGTGTGCTAGCTTTGATCACATAACCAACTTTCACTGCTTAAAACAAACAAAAACTTTGCCACCAAAATTTAGTCGTAATATATACATATATATATATATGTATATATATATATATATTGTTGTAATCCCGTCTTACCTGGGATCTGAGGTCACAGGGATGTTTCAATTATACATTTTAGGTAGAGCTTAATTGTATCTGTTAGCTGAACCTGCTCCGATTAAGAGGGAAGAGATATGGAAAGTTGAATTTAAAGGTTATTCACGCTTGTTCATACCTGGTAGGTGAGTGATGTTCTTGTCCAGATGCTTCTTGCAGACCAAATGGTGACTGATGCCAAGGTTCGATTCAGTGGCCCTTGGCTCACAAATCCAAGAGATCCCGCGCGACTCGCTGCATGCTAGGCAGCCGTAACTTCGTGTTCCGTCGTCGTAGTTCTGTAGTTGTAATGTGTTGTAGAGTAAAGTGTAATCAGAGACTAATGATCCAAATGAGCGTCGAATGAGAGTCAAATGAGAGCGAGTTCGGGGAGTGAGCTCCCTTTTATAATCTTAGGCTTCGAAAGGTTGTTAAACCTTTCGAACACGCTGGATCTTGTTTAGATCCACGCATTTGCCTTTCAGTCATTGTTTCACGGAAGTTACAAGGTTAGCGCATTCTTGGGATCGCCCGCTGGTCTGACAATTCCAGGAAATAAACAAGCGTAAATATTCTCTTGACGAGGTTTTCTCGTATTCGTAATCTCCATATCTCTACATTCCCCTTGTTAAGTTAATCGATCCACTCTGTGATGGTCGACCATCTCCGGAGGAGGTTATATTTAAAAATTATCATTTATTAAAATTCCAAAACCGTAGAATACCAATACACAAAACTATTCACCATAAGATTCACATCACCACCAAAAAAAAATATTGAGATCACCAAAATATTCATATCATCAAAAGATTCATAGCACCAAACACCGTCGAGAAAAAAAAATTAAAACACGTAGAGAGAAAAAAAATTAAAACTGTAGGTCACAGCCTCTTGTGTACTCAAAGAGTACGAGCACCAATAAACGAAGTCTTGAGGCATATAAAAAAAATCGTATAGGTTTGACATTTAACTAGTTTTGAATTAAACATGACAACAGCACAACAGCTGGAAAAACACAGGTCAGTACACAATGAAAGAACGTCGCACAACACACGTGGGTTTGTTTACTGTTTGCGGAGTTCAAAGTACACACTGAATAACACACACAAGGTTGGGCGGAGCATGGAGCTAACGTCACCATGGCAACGCCGTAGACTGAACGTCGCCATAGGCGGAGTGTATTCTGTAGCAGACGATAAAACACAAAACAAAGACTCTTATCTCACACAGGGCGTGAAAATGTAAATCCACTAAAATATGAGTATGACATATTTGTTTACTAAATAGGTGAGCCTGACGTTATTCGAGGGAGGCCGAACACTGGAACACACTTGCGGGCGATGAAAATGACCATGCGTACCACGGGATGGCAGGTAAACAAGGGCAATACGCACGGAGTGGGAGAAGCTTCTCCGAGGTAGGTCGCCGTGACGTCATTTGAATGGCAGTCTGGAACTCAAGCTTACGACGTCGTTGCAGCAGGAGACTTCCTGAGTAAAACGCTCCAGTTCTGCAGCGCGGTCGGGAAGATGGGAAAATCAGCCAATCGGTCCAGACAGAATATGGTCCTTCGGTGCTGGAAGTCCACAAGATCGTCATCCGGTCTCTTCGATGAGCCAAGATCTCTCTCTCGGAAGCACAGGCAGGAGGTCGTCATGATGAGTAATCCGGCAGCAATCGTGGCGATGAGAATGAAACAAGCGCAGAAAGGGAAAAATTAGGAAAATGTAAAATTGTACTAGGACTGACTTCTGGGATTATATATATATATATATATATATATATATATATATATATATATATATATATTGTTGAACTGCCTATTGACAGCCCGGGGATGTAACAGTAGAGACACTCGCTTTTGATCCTTTTTCAAACATTTATTTAAAACAACTTGACCATGCGGACCCGAATGTGGACTGGAAGTAGACCCCTCTCACTTGCCTAATATTTTCTCTCTCTGGTCCTGGCACCTCCTCACTTCCAGCACACCACTTACTCCTCAACACCACCTTCTCTTTACACTTCCCCAAACGCAACTCTCGGCTCAGCCACGACTTCCTCCCGGTCAATGTCTTTCAGTTTCCATTACTCAGCAATGACATTGCCCGATCACAAGTCGCACCTGCTTTCCTACTTCAAGATCTCCCTCTCTGTCCACATTCTGCTGGCCCTAGGCAACCACTTCGTGGCTGCACATTTACATAAATACACTAATACACTAATACACTAATACAAATAAGACATAAATTCTTCACAAATCTTAAACCCAATGAGATGTAATGATGCTTGATTGATTGATTTGTTGTTTTAAGTTTACAGATACGCTAATCGGGACTGGACCTACAGCTTAAAGTGGGATCTGAACCACTATGTGCCTCCACCTGGTATCAGACCCGGGACCTCTTGATTACAAGACGACGATAGGACCACTACGCCATGGGGGAGGTCCAGATGTAATCAAGCAATTTAACATTATCCACCATTGAGATAAAGCATGCCAGTGGTTCATGAGTAACTTGTTATCCTTTGTTATTCTGCATAAAAATTAAGTTTGTTCATAAACATAACTTGGCAGATACAGTAACGACGCACAGGATTACTTGCTTTTGTCAGATAAATCTGAGAGAGAGGTTTTTGGGAAAAAAATATGAAATAACATTTTGGGGGAAAATTTAATATGAAATAAAATTCTCAGGGAAAATTTAATACGAAATAAAATTCTCAAGAAAAAATTTAATATGAAATAAAACTCTGAACAAATTTATTTGTGGATTCTCTTCACCTTTCATTACAGTCTGTTCTCATCAGCCTGAGTGAATTTTCTTCTTCTTCCCGCTATAAATACGGCTCTTACACAAAACGGGTGAATTTTCTTCCTCTCCAGGTTTTAAAGTCGGCTCTTACACAACTTGGGTGAATTTTCTTCCTCCTCTCGCTTTAAAGTCGGCACGTACACAACTTGGGTGGATTTTCTTCCTCCTCAGGCTAAAAAGTCGGCTCTTATACAACTTGGGTGGATTTTCTTCCATCACTCGCTATAAAGTCGGCTCTTACACAACTACGGTGGATTTTCTTCCTTCACACGCTTTGCATTCGGTTCTTACATAACTTGGGTGAATTTTCTTCCTTCACTCGCTTTAAAGTCGGCTCGTACACAACTAGGGTGGATTTACTTCCACCACTCGCTATAAAGTCGGCTCTTACACAGCTAGGGTGGATTTTCTTCCTTCACTCGCTTTGAAGTCGGTTCTTACATAACGTGGGTAGGTTTTCTTCTTTCACTCGCTTTAAAGTCGGCTCTTACACAACTTCGGTGAATTTTCTTCTTTCACTCACTTTAAAGTTGGCTCTTTCACAACTTGGGTGAATTTTCTTCCTTCACTCGCTTTAAAGTCGGCTCTTACATAACATCGGTGAATTTTCTTCTTTCACTCCCTTTAAAGTCGGCTCTTACACAACTTGGGTGGATTTTCTTTCTTCACTCGCTTTAAACTCGGCTCTTACACAACTAGGGTGGATTTTCTTCCTTCACTCGCTTTGAAGTCGGTTCTTACATAACTTGGGTGGGTTTTCTTCCTCTTCTCGCTCTAAAGCCTGCTCTTACATAACTTGGGATGATTTTCTTCATTCACTCGCTTCAAAGTCGGTTCCTACACAACTTGGGTAGATTTTCTTCCGTCACACGCTTTAATGTCGGCTCTTACATAATTTGGGTGGATTTTCCTCCTTCATTCGCTTTAAAGTCAGCTCGTACACAACTTGAGTTGGTTTTCTTTCTTCACTTGCTTTAAAGTCG
The DNA here is from genome assembly GCF_977018435.1 of Lepisma saccharinum. Classification (NCBI taxonomy): domain Eukaryota; kingdom Metazoa; phylum Arthropoda; class Insecta; order Zygentoma; family Lepismatidae; genus Lepisma; species Lepisma saccharinum. The sequence continues at coordinate 29,200,243 of NC_139255.1, forward strand.
GCTCTTACATAACTTGCGTGGATTTTCTTCCCCTTCTCGGTTTAACGGCGGCTCTTACACAACTTGGGTGAATGGTCTTCCTTCACTCGCTTTAAAGTCGGCTCTTACATAACTTGAGTGGGTTTTCTATCTTCACTTGCTTTAAAGTCGGCTCTTACACAACTTGGGTGGATTTTCTTCCTTCACTCGCTTTAATGTCGACTCTTACATAATTTGGGTGGATTTTCCTCCTTCATTCGCTTTAAAGTCGGCTCGTACACAACTTGAGTTGGTTTTCTTTCTTCACTTGCTTTAAAGTCGGCTCTTACATAACTAGGGTGGATTTTCTTCCTTCACTTGCTTCAAAGTCGGCTCTTACATAACTTGCGTGGATTTTCTTCCCCTTCTCGGTTTAACGGCGGCTCTTACACAACTTGGGTGAATGGTCTTCCTTCACTCGCTTTAAAGTCGGCTCTTACATAACTTGAGTGTGTTTTCTATCTTGACTTGCTTTAAAGTCTGCTCTTACACAACTTGGGTGGATTTCTTCCTTCACTCGCTTTAATGTCGACTCTTACATAATTTGGGTGGATTTTCCTCCTTCATTTGCTTTAAAGTCGGCTCGTACACAACTTGAGTTGGTTTTCTTTCTTCACTTGCTTCAAAGTCGGCTCTTACATAACTTGCATGGATTTTCTTCCCCTTCTCGGTTTAACGGCGGCTCTTACACAACTTGGGTGAATGGTCTTCCTTCACTCGCTTTAAAGTCGGCTGTTACACAACTAGGGTGAAATTTTTTCCACCACTCGCTATAAATTCGGCTCTTACACAACTAGGGTGGATTTTCTTCCATCACTCGCTATAAAGTCGGCTCTTACACAACTAGGGTGAATTTTCTTCCTTCACTCGCTTTGAAGTAGGTTCTTACATAACTTCGGTGAATTTTCTTCTTTCACTCTCTCTAAAGTCGGCTCTTTCACAACTTGGGTGGATTTTCTTTCTTTACTCGCTTTAAAGTCCGCTCTTACACAACTAGGGTGAATTTTCTTCCTTCACACGTTTTCAAGTAGGTTCTTACATAACTTCGGTGAATTTTCTTCTTTCACTCTCTCTAAAGTCGGCTCTTTCACAACTTGGGTGGATTTTCTTTCTTTACTCGCTTTAAAGTCGGCTCTTACACAACTAGGGTGAATTTTCTTTCTTTGCTCACTTTAAAGTCGGCCGTTACATAACTTGGATGGATTTTCTTCCTTCACTCGCTTTAAAGTCGGCTCTTTCATAACTTGATAGAGTTTTCTTCCTCTTCTCGCTTTAACGTCTGCTCTTACATAACTTGGGTGGATTTTCTTCATTCATTCGCTTCAAAGGCGGCTCTTACATAATGTGGATGGATTTTCTTCCTTCACTCGCTTTAATGTCGGCTCTTACATAATGTGGGTGGATTTTCTTCCTTGACTCGCTTTAATGTCGGCTCTTACATAATGTGGGTGGATTTTATTCCTTTACTCGCTTTAATGTCGGCTCTTACATAATGTGGGTGGATTTTCTTCCTTTACTCGCTTTAAATTCGGCTCGTACACAACTTGAGTTGGTTTCCTATCTTCACTTGCTTTAAAGTCGGCCCTTAAATAACTTGGGTGGATTTTCTTCCTTCACTCCCTTTAAATTCGGCTCTTACACAACTTGGGTGAATGGTCTTCCTTCACTCGCTTTAAAGTCGGCTCTTACATAACTTGAGTGGGTTTTCTATCTTTACTTGCTTTAAAGTCGGCTCTTACACAACTAGGGTGGATTTTCTTCCTTCACTAGCTTTGAAGTTGGCTCTTACATAACTTGGGTGAATTTTCTTTCTTCACTCGCTTTAGAGTCGACTGTTACATAACTAGGGGAATTCTCTTCCACCTCTCGCTATAAAGTTCGCTCTTACACAACTAGGGTGGATTTTCTTCCAGCACTCGCTATATAGTCGGCTCTTACACAACTAGGGTGGATTTTCTTCTTTCACTTGCTTTAAATTCGGCTCTTACATAACTTCGGTGAATTTTCTTCCTTCACTCGCTTTAAAGTCGGCTTTTACATAACTTGGGTGGGTTTTCTTCCTCTTCTTGCTTTAAAGACGGTTCTTACACAACTAGGGTGAATTCTCTTTTTTTACTCGCTTTAAATTCGGATCTTACATAACTTGGATGGATTTTCTTCCTTAACTCACTTTAAAGTCGGCTCTTACATAACTTGGATGGATTTTTCTTCTTCACTCGCTTTATAGTCGGCTCTTACATAACGTGGGTGGATTTTCTTCCTCTTCTTGCTTTAAAGTCGGCTGTTACACAACTAGGGTGAATTTTCTTCCTTCACTCGCTTTAAAGTCGGCTGTTACATAACGTCGGTGGATTTTCTTCCTTCGCTCGCTTTAAAGTCGGCTCTTACGTAACTGGGGTGAATTTTCTTCCTTCACTCGCTTTAAAGTCGGCTCTTACGTAACTTGAATGGATTTTCTTCGTCTTCTCGCTTCAAAGTCGGCTCTTGCATAACTTGGGTCGATTTTCTTCCTTTTCTTGCTTTAAAGTCGTCTCTTACACAACTTGGGTGGGTTTTCTTTCTTCACTCGCTTTAAACTCTGCTCTTACACAACTCGGGTGCATTTTCGTCCTCCTCTCGCTTTAAAGTCGGCTCTTACATAACTTTTGTGGCTTTTCTTCCCCTTCTCGGTTTAACGTAGGCTCTTACACAATTTGGGTGAATGGTCTTCCTTCACTCGCTTTAAAGTCGGCTCTTACTTAACTTGAATGGATTTTATTCCTTCACTCGCTTTAAAGTCGGCTCTTACATAACTTGGGTGTATTTTCTTCCTTCGCTCGCTTTAAAGTCGGAACTTACACAACTTGCGTGAATTTTCGTCCTCCTCTCGCTTTAAAGTCGGCTCTTACATAACTTGAATGGATTTTCTTCCTTCGCTCGCTTTAAAGTCGGCTGTTACACAACTTGGGTGAAATTTCGTCCTCTTCTCGCTTTAAAGGCGGCTCTTACATAACTTGGGTGGAATTTCTTCCCCTTCTCGGTTTAACGTCGTCTCTTACACAACTTGGGTGAATGGTCTTCCTTCACTCGCTTTAAAGTCGGCTCTTACATAACTTGAATGGATTTTCTTCCTTCGCTCGCTTTAAAGTCGGCTGTTACACAACTTGGGTGAAATTTCGTCCTCCTCTCGCTTTAAAGGCGGCTCTTACATAACTTGGGTGGAATTTCTTCCCCTTCTCGGTTTAACGTCGTCTCTTACACAACTTGGGTGAATGGTCTTCCTTCACTCGCTTTAAAGTCGGCTCTTACATAACTTGAATGGATTTTCTTCCTTCGCTCGCTTTAAAGTCGGCTGTTACACAACTTGGGTGAAATTTCGTCCTCCTCTCGCTTTAAAGGCGGCTCTTACATAACTTGGGTGGAATTTCTTCCCCTTCTCGGTTTAACGTCGTCTCTTACACAACTTGGGTGAATGGTCTTCCTTCAGTCGCTTTAAAGGCGGCTCTTACATAACTTGAATGGATTTTCTTCCTTCGCTCGCTTTAAAGTCGGCTGTTACACAACTTGGGTGAAATTTCGTCCTCCTCTCGCTTTAAAGGCGGCTCTTACATAACTTGGGTGGAATTTCTTCCCCTTCTCGGTTTAACGTCGTCTCTTACACAACTTGGGTGAATGGTCTTCCTTCACTCGCTTTAAAGTCGGCTCTTACATAACTTGAAAGAGTTTTCTTCCTCTTCTCGCTTTAACGTCTGCTCTTACATAACTTGGGTGGATTTTCTTCATTCATTCGCTTCAAAGGCGGCTCTTACATAATGTGGATGGATTTTCTTCCTTCACTCGCTTTAATGTCGGCTCTTACATAATGTGGGTGGATTTTCTTCCTTTACTCGCTTTAATGTCGGCTCTTACATAATGTGGGTGGATTTTCTTCCTTTACTCGCTTTAATGTCGGCTCTTACATAATGTGGGTGGATTTTCTTCCTTTACTCGCTTTAAATTCGGCTCGTACACAACTTGAGTTGGTTTCCTATCTTCACTTGCTTTAAAGTCGGCCCTTACATAACTTGGGTGGATTTTCTTCCTTCACTCCCTTTAAATTCGGCTCTTACACAACTTGGGTGAATGGTCTTCCTTCACTCGCTTTAAAGTCGGCTCTTACATAACTTGAGTGGGTTTTCTATCTTTACTTGCTTTAAAGTCGGCTCTTACACAACTAGGGTGGATTTTCTTCCTTCACTAGCTTTGAAGTCGGCTCTTACATAACTTGGGTGAATTTTCTTTCTTCACTCGCTTTAGAGTCGACTGTTACATAACTAGGGGAATTTTCTTCCACCTCTCGCTATAAAGTTCGCTCTTACACAACTAGGGTGGATTTTCTTCCAGCACTCGCTATATAGTCGGCTCTTACACAACTAGGGTGGATTTTCTTCTTTCACTTGCTATAAATTCGGCTCTTACATAACTTCGGTGAATTTTCTTCCTTCACTCGCTTTAAAGTCGGCTGTTACATAACTTGGGTGGTTTTTCTTTCTCTTCTTGCTTTAAAGACGGTTCTTACACAACTAGGGTGAATTCTCTTTTTTCACTCGCTTTAAATTCGGATCTTACATAACTTGGATGGATTTTCTTCCTTAACTCACTTTAAAGTCGGCTCTTACATAACTTGGATGGATTTTTCTTCTTCACTCGCTTTATAGTCGGCTCTTACATAACGTGGGTGGATTTTCTTCCTCTTCTTGCTTTAAAGTCGGCTGTTACACAACTAGGGTGAATTTTCTTCCTTCACTCGCTTTAAAGTCGGCTGTTACATAACGTCGGTGGATTTTCTTCCTTCGCTCGCTTTAAAGTCGGCTCTTACGTAACGGGGGTGAAATTTCTTCCTTCACTCGCTTTAAACTCTGCTCTTACACAACTTGGGTGGGTTTTCTTTCTTCACTCGCTTTAAACTCTGCTCTTACACAACTTGGGTGCATTTTCGTCCTCCTCTCGCTTTAAAGTCGTCTCTTACATAACTTTTGTGGTTTTTCTTCCCCTTCTCGGTTTAACGTAGGCTCTTACACAATTTGGGTGAATGGTCTTCCTTCACTCGCTTTAAAGTCGGCTCTTACTTAACTTGAATGGATTTTATTCCTTCACTCGCTTTAAAGTCGGCTCTTACATAACTTTGGTGTATTTTCTTCCTTCGCTCGCTTTAAAGTCGGAACTTACACAACTTGCGTGAATTTTCGTCCTCCTCTCGCTTTAAAGTCGGCTCTTACATAACTTGAATGGATTTTCTTCCTTCGCTCGCTTTAAAGTCGGAACTTACACAACTTGGGTGAAATTTCGTCCTCTTCTCGCTTTAAAGGCGGCTCTTACATAACTTGGGTGGAATTTCTTCCCCTTCTCGGTTTAACGTCGTCTCTTACACAACTTGGGTGTATGGTCTTCCTTCACTCGCTTTAAAGTCGGCTCTTACATAACTTGAATGGATTTTCTTCCTTCGCTCGCTTTAAAGTCGGCTGTTACACAACTTGGGTGAAATTTCGTCCTCCTCTCGCTTTAAAGGCGGCTCTTACATAACTTGGGTGAATGGTCTTCCTTCACTCGCTTTAAAGTCGGCTCTTACATAACTTGAATGGATTTTCTTCCTTCGCTCGCTTTAAAGTCGGCTGTTACACAACTTGGGTGAAATTTCGTCCTCCTCTCGCTTTAAAGGCGGCTCTTACATAACTTGGGTGGAATTTCTTCGCCTTTTTTCGGTTTAACGTCGTCTCTTACACAACTTGGGTGAATGGTCTTCCTTCACTCGCTTTAAAGTCGGCTCTTACATAACTTGAATGGATTTTCTTCCTTCGCTCGCTTTAAAGTCGGCTGTTACACAACTTGGGTGAAATTTCGTCCTCCTCTCGCTTTAAAGGCGGCTCTTACATAACTTGGGTGAATGGTCTTCCTTCACTCGCTTTAAAGTCGGCTCTTACATAACTTGAATGGATTTTCTTCCTTCGCTCGCTTTAAAGTCGGCTGTTACACAACTTGGGTGAAATTTCGTCCTCCTCTCGCTTTAAAGGCGGCTCTTACATAACTTGGGTGGAATTTCTTCGCCTTTTTTCGGTTTAACGTCGTCTCTTACACAACTTGGGTGAATGGTCTTCCTTCACTCGCTTTAAAGTCGGCTCTTACATAACTTGAATGGATTTTCTTCCTTCGCTCGCTTTAAAGTCGGCTGTTACACAACTTGGGTGAAATTTCGTCCTCCTCTCGCTTTAAAGGCGGCTCTTACATAACTTGGGTGGAATTTCTTCCCCTTCTCGGTTTAACGTCGTCTCTTACACAACTTGGGTGAATGGTCTTCCTTCACTCGCTTTAAAGTCGGCTCTTACATAACTTGAATGGATTTTCTTCCTTCGCTCGCTTTAAAGTCGGCTGTTACACAACTTGGGTGAAATTTCGTCCTCCTCTCGCTTTAAAGGCGGCTTTTACATAACTTGGGTGGAATTTCTTCCCCTTCTCGGTTTAACGTCGTCTCTTACACAACTTGGGTGAATGGTCTTCCTTCACTCGCTTTAAAGTCGGCTCTTACATAACTTGAATGGATTTTCTTCCTTCGCTCGCTTTAAAGTCGGCTGTTACACAACTTGGGTGAAATTTCGTCCTCCTCTCGCTTTAAAGGCGGCTCTTACATAACTTGGGTGGAATTTCTTCCCCTTCTCGGTTTAACGTCGTCTCTTACACAACTTGGGTGAATGGTCTTCCTTCAGTCGCTTTAAAGTCGGCTCTTACATAACTTGAATGGATTTTCTTCCTTCGCTCGCTTTAAAGTCGGCTGTTACACAACTTGGGTGAAATTTCGTCCTCCTCTCGCTTTAAAGGCGGCTCTTACATAACTTGGGTGGAATTTCTTCCCCTTCTCGGTTTAACGTCGTCTCTTACACAACTTGGGTGAATGGTCTTCCTTCACTCGCTTTAAAGTCAGCTCTTACATAACTTGAAAGAGTTTTCTTCCGTCTTCTCGCTTTAACGTCTGCTCTTACATAACTTGGGTGGATTTTCCTCATTCATTCGCTTCAAAGGCGGCTCTTACATAATGTGGATGGATTTTCTTCCTTCACTCGCTATAATGTCGGCTCTTACATAATGTGGGTGGATTTTCTTCCTTTACTCGCTTTAATGTCGGCTCTTACATAATGTGGGTGGATTTTCTTCCTTTACTCGCTTTAATGTCGGCTCTTACATAATGTGGGTGGATTTTCTTCCTTTACTCGCTTTAAATTCGGCTCGTACACAATTTGAGTTGGTTTCCTATCTTCACTTGCTTCAAAATCGGCCCTTACATAACTTGGGTGGATTTTCTTCCTTCACTCCCTTTAAATTCGGCTCTTACACAACTTGGGTGAATGGTCTTCCTTCACTCGCTTTAAAGTCGGCTCTTACATAACTTGAGTGGGTTTTCTATCTTTACTTGCTTTAAAGTCGGCTCTTACACAACTAGGGTGGATTTTCTTCCTTCACTAGCTTTGAAGTCGGCTCTTACATAACTTGGGTGAATTTTCTTTCTTCACTCGCTTTAGAGTCGACTGTTACATAACTAGGGGAATTTTCTTCCACCTCTCGCTATAAAGTTCGCTCTTACACAACTAGGGTGGATTTTCTTCCAGCACTCGCTATATAGTCGGCTCTTACACAACTAGGGTGGATTTTCTTCTTTCACTTGCTTTAAATTCGGCTCTTACATAACTTCGGTGAATTTTCTTCCTTCACTCGCTTTAAAGTCGGCTTTTACATAACTTGGGTGGGTTTTCTTCCTCTTCTTGCTTTAAAGACGGTTCTTACACAACTAGGGTGAATTCTCTTTTTTCACTCGCTTTAAATTCGGATCTTAGTAGTTGTATTTACGGTACTATAAACCCGAGAAAGTATGAACCCCTCCTCAAGCAGATTTGCTATACTTAAAACAAGCTTAACATGAGCATATGAGCTTTTTGTTCAAGTGTGGAATCTTGTCTAATCTAAGATTTTTGTGAAAATGCCCTCGGGAATTTCCTCAGAAAGTATGACCCTCTCAGATTGATTTGTTTATACTTACAAAAGACACTTCTGTGAGATTGTTATCCATAAATTTGTTAAAAATATGCCCCTCTTGTGGCCACACTTAAAACTGGCCATCCACACACATACACACACACACACATATATACACACACACACATACACACATACATATTTATTTCTGGTTTAAGTTCTTGGATACCAGGTTCAATTTACATATCTAATATTAAAACAATGTAATTCTTCTAGAATTGCTCCGTGACAACAGACCCATCTATGTGCAAATGCCTGAACTCGGTGAATACTTGGGAACAAGTCCATTTTTTTCATTATGTCAACATTTTTAACTTCTTTTGCCAGTAATAGGGAAATGGTAGCAAGCATTAGACAAAGTACTTTGGAGCTGAATATTCCTTTTCTTAGACGTCGTATATTACTAAAATATTTTCAATTCACATATTTCTCATACCGCTGTATCTTGTTCTATTAGGCCTCTTCGAGAACATTGCCTATTAGGACTCTTCGAGAACATTGCCTATTAGTGAAATAATAGGACAAGCATATGGCGGTATGGGGATATGTGAATTGTTGGTTTCTTCAATTCACATAAAAGGATTGAATAGAAACTAGGATATTTTGCATTTGTTATATTCAATTTATTTGTTGTAATCTGTTCATATATAAAATCAAGCCCCGAGAAAATATAAGATCAATACTTGAACAATATGTGCGCATGACGGCCCCAAAGCGGTGGGATCGATACTTTCTGCACAGCGATCAGTTCATTTCGAGCCCAGCACCGGCGTGTCGATCAATATTTGGAGCAGCGATCCTTTACAAATTAGTTCCAGACAATTCCGCTCCCCTAAGCGTGGAGGCGCTGCGGTCGGGATTGCATGTACGCTCAGCAGAAAAACGGGATACACTCAGAAGAAAGTACTTCGGCAAAAATGTTAGAGAATAGCTCATGTTTCTGAATATACCCCTACAGTGTTTCTATTGGCTCTGTAAAACTATAAAAGCCAGGGTACAGTGCAGATTCTTCACCATTGCTGGATTGGCAGTGGAACCCACTGCTCCACCAAAGTATAGGAGACTTGAAGCATATAATTTGGCGGAATAATCCAAGTAAGGTCATATATACACACACACACACAAAGCACAGTGCTGAACCCCAACTGATCCAGCATAAAGTTTTGAATTGAATCCCAAGAAATTGTATATAAATACCAAAGCCAAAAAATATTAAGTGTATACACGCATATATACATACACACACACAAAGTACAGTGCTGAACCCCAACTGATATTTTTATTCAGTATAAAGTTTTGAATTGAAACCCAGGAAATTGTATATAATAAACAACAACAAAAATGCCGAATCAAAAATATTGTAATCAATGCAATAAAAATATATCCAGCCCCAATTGGGCCAAGCATCAAAAAATTTGTAATCCAGACAAATACAAAACTCCCACAAAAATTTGCCCCAAATGCAATAGAAAATACAACATGGAATATTTCACATATAAACATAAAGATACTTGCTCTGCATTGCCCTCTCAACCATCTACATCTGGTCTGAAAAGAAGGCACGAAGCACCTGTTAATGCCAGAGCAGCAAAACAGCCACGCCATGAACCTACCCGTAGCAGTTTTAATGCCCAACTTAAGGATTACCAGTTTGTATCAGAGCTAAGATGCGGCATTGAGAATTTCTTGAACAGTATAAATTCTGATCTGCAGGCAATTCTTAATGCACAAAATGGCTCTTATAAGCTATCCCTCAAATTGTTTGTACAATATAAGAAACCAAATGGCACAAAATTTACACAGCCCCACATAACAGAAACTGTACCGGTATATTCAAATGCAAATTCAGACAAAATAATAAGCAGGTTGATTGATCAATTAAATATCAAACACTCTGAATTTGCGGCAAAAGAGTCCGGATGGAGCCTATGCGGCTTTCCGCACAAGTTATATGTTAATATTTCTGAATTCACTCCATTACAAGGATCCACTTATCTGCCTTTACCTGCCAATATTAAAAACAGAAGAGCCGTGGTTAATATAGAAAATACCGACCAGAAATGTTTTCTGTGGTGTATATTAGCTGCTTTGTTTCTAGTTTCAAGGCATCCTGAGAGAATAAGTTATTACAAACAGCATGAACATATTTTTGACGATGCAATGAAGGGTTTAGAATATCCAATGTCAGTTCAGAATATTGATAAATTTGAAAAAAGGGCCAGGCACATCAATGGCAAACAATTATCTATTAATGTTTTTATTTGTTCTACTGGACGTGGCAATTCTTTGATAGAACCTCTCAGAATCAGTACACTTGATGATGAATCTGCAATTCCGATTGATCTGCTCTTAATTGAAGGGGATGGCACATATCATTACACTCTGATACACAGTCTTGAAGCTTTAGTCAGAAAACAACTAGACAAAACTCATACAATATTCAAGTTGTGCAGAAGATGTTTGACTGTATTTGATGGTCAAAAAATGGTGAAGGGGGTTCGGGAAGAGAATGCAGAAATTGCAAAAAACAAGTTAAAAGAGCATCTGAAATACTGTGGCAACCATAAACCTGTTCATATGGTGATGCCCAATCCAGGTGAAAATTGCAAATTCAAAAAGTATGAAGCCCTGTTGGAACACCCAGTATATATTGTCTGTGATTTCGAATCGAACCTCAAACCTATTGCATTCTGTAGCCCAGATCCAGAAGAATCATCAAGTACACCATACCAGCAACATGAACCATCCAGCTTTTGTTATGTGGTTATACGGGACGGTGTTGTTATTAAAATAGATTCATACATGGGAGAAGATGCCATCAAAGAATTTGCACATAGAATGGAAAATATGTGTCGTGACATAGCATCTAACATCTTATTAAAATCAAAGCCTATGTTGCCTTTAACAGAGGAACAGATTGAGGATTTCAACAATGCAGAAAAATGCCCGGTATGTGATTCTGAATTTTCAGATACAAATATCAAGGTGAAACACCATTCTCATACAGATGGTAAATTCTTAATGGCCCTGTGTAATAGCTGTAATATTCAGATCAAGAGACCAAGATTTATCCCCATATTTTGCCATGGAGCATCCAATTATGATTTCCATCATCTGATCAAGTACGAGGGGTTTGAGAAGCAGAATTTAAATATTTTAGCTGAAAATGATGAAAAATATATATCTATTAGCAAGATAATTAAAGTTGATGGTGTTCCTATTCAATTAAGATTTCTTGATTCTTACAGATTTTTACCTGCTAGCCTGGATACACTGGCCTCTCAATTATCTGATGATGACTTGAAAATCACACGTGCATTGTTTCCAAATCAGGACCTGAAATTAATTAGGCGGAAGGGTGTATATCCATATGACTATGTCACAGATTCTTCTAAATTTGATGAGTGTTCCCTGCCACCACAAGAAGCATTTTACAGCAAAATCAGAGGATCTGGAATCAGTGATGAAGATTATCACCATGCCCAGTTGATGTGGGACAATTTAAATTGCCAGACATTTGGTGATTATCACATGGCTTATTTGAAACTTGATGTTACCCTCTTAGCTGATATAATACAGATATTCAGAAAATCTTCCATGCAAAATTATGGACTGGACCCAGTGTATTTTTACAGTGCCCCGGGCCTAGCATGGGCTGCAATGTTTTTCAACACCAAAAAGCCATTGGATCTGATCCACGATCAAGAAAAGTATCTGTTTATGGAGGAATGTATAAGAGGGGGGATGGTGCAATGTTCCCAGAGATATGCCAGAGCAAATAACAAATACATGCCTGATTATGATCCAACACGGCCATCAAATTATATACTGTATGGAGATGCAAACAACCTCTATGGTCACGCTATGATGGATAAATTGCCATATGCAGAGCTTGAGTGGGTCGAAGATTTCAATATTGAAGATCTTAAGGATTTTGATGACAGTGAGTATGGCCTCTTCTTAGAGACTGATCTGACAATTCCTGATCATTTACACAACAAATTTTCTGATCTGCCCCCAATTCCCGAGGTTCAGTGCTCACCTGGCTCTAAACAGAAGAAGCTCATGACGACGCTGGAGCCGAAACAGGGTTATGTCATATATTATAAAAACCTCCAATTCCTGATGAAACATGGTGTCCAAGTGACCAAAGTTGGCAAAGTCTTGAGGTTCAGGCACTCAAGATGGTTGAAACCATACATTGATACAAATACGGAGCTTCGAACATCTGCAAAGAGCGAATTTGATAAGGGCTTGTTTAAATTGATGGTGAATTCAGTGTATGGCAAAACAATTGAAAATGTCAGGAAACATACCGATGTTAAAATAATTACTGACCCCAGCCGGAGCAAAAAATTGGTTGCAAAGCCCAACTTCAATTACAGAAGAATTTATGATGAGTACATGGCACTTTTCAACATGATGAAAACAAAGATCAAGTTTGATAAACCTATTTATGTAGGGGCTGCAATATTAGAATTGTCCAAATTACATATGTTAACATTGTATTATGATGTGCTGAAACCTTTTTATGGTGATAATGTAAAATTGATGTACATGGACACGGATAGTTTTATTCTTGAAATTCAAACAGAAGATGTTTATCAAGATATGTCACAGCCTGAATTGTTTCAATACTTTGATACCAGTGAACATACAAGAATTCAACAACACCACAACAAAAAGGTGCCTGGCAAGTTAAAAGATGAGACACTTGGTGATGTTATTGTGGAATTTGCTGGGTTAAGAGCCAAGATGTACAGTTTTGAAACATGTAGTGGTGCTGTTGCCAAAAAGGCCAAGGGCATTGGCAGAGTAACTGTTGAAAAAGAGCTTGTATTTGAAGATTACAAAAATTGCATCAAATCACAGAGTTCAATCAGAACATCAGAAAATAGAATTCAGAGTGAGGATCACTTGTTGACTTCAAATGTTGTAAGAAAAGTGGCCCTGGACCCACATGATGATAAGAGATGCATTTTGTCATGTGGCACACATACTTTACCTTGGGGGCATTGTGATTTGAAAAATGGAAATCAATGCCCAATTCCAGAGCATGATTTGAAATAAATAAACATGCCTATGAACTTATTTGGGTTCAAAAAACAGGCTATTATGGACCTGCCGACACCACTACCCTCTCCTGATTTAATGTCTAAACTGAGTGGCTTGTTAATTATTCATCTGAACAGCATACTTACAGATGTTGATGATGAAACAGGCAAAACATTGTACATATTTAACAATAATTTAAATCACTACCAATTACCTGTAGGTGGGCAATTGCAATTTATTACAACCCCCGAGGGTGATGTCAAGATTTCAGTAGGGAGAAATATTTACAGAATTAAGCACTCAAACATGGTTTCTGGCACTGTATATACTGTTTCTGCTGGTGACTGCTTATATATTGAGGTCCCTGGATCCTATGACAAGCTTATACCCTTTTTTATAGAATTAAGAATCAGATACTCTATAATAAATAACCAGTAAAACAAAATGCCTAATGATATATTTGGCCATACAAGGCATGAAGATCACAGTGATGAGATTCTGATGCTTGATGTCAGAGTCAAGAAATTAAGAAGTGATTTACAAGCTTTACAAACCACACTCAATGCCAGTCTTCAATTAGAAATTACAAATTTACAATCACAATGCATGGACCCTCTTCTCAAAATTGATTCCGAACTCAAAGTGTTGCTTCAGAAATATACTGATCTGGCTACATTGGATAATTTTCAAAGTTTGGAAGAAGCTGTAGCAGCTCTTCAAGCCAAATTTAAGACCCAGGCTACCAACTCTGAGCAATTGAAACAGCAATTAGAAGAGCAGATAAATAATGTCCAGGCACAGCTCCAAACAATTGTCAAAAGCATAAAATCACAAGAAGATTTTGATCTAGTGATTTCCACTCTAAAAGAACAGATTCAGTCACTCGAGATACCTAATCTGGACCCTCTGAACAATGCCATAGCCGAGGTTAAAGAAAAAATTGAGACACTTGAAAATTTTATGAACAATTTGCCATCTTCTGATGCTTTAAATGCAATAACTCGGAGTGTAGCAAATATTAAGCTGCAACTTGAAACATATGAAGATTTTGGAAAAATTCAAAGTTCCATAACCCATCTTGAAGGTACAATAGCAGCAGTGCAAAGTGATTTGGCAAATGTACTTGAATCCCGATTGCCTGGGATTGTAGATACACTTGTCAGTGTCCAGCAACAAATCACAAAGCTTGAAAACCTCAACACTGAATCTGAACTGTCTCATTTTCATCACTTGATAGATGATATCCAAACAAAACTTGAAATTTTACAACAATCAACACCCTCTCAGGCAGATATAGCCCTGCTCCAAAATGCTATGCAAAATGTGGCTGATGCTTCTGAATTACACAATGTGAAATTGGCACTTGAATTTTTACAAAATACAGTGTCAAATTTGCCTACATCACAGGAACTTAAAAATATTAAGAGAGCAGTAAATAGGATATTGAAATCAGAAGATATCAAGAATATCCAAGCAGAGATCAAACATCTCACTCAGACAGTGGCCACTCTACCAACCAATCAACATATTAATGAACTGCATGCCCTGTTTGAGGATATCAGAAGACAGGTCCATGATCTTACTGCTCAAAATTCAAAATTGGCAGTTGTTGAAAATTTGCAACAAATTGTAGCTAATATCAAGCAACAGCTAGGAACCATGGAATCCAATCAAGCAAGTGCTTTGTCTGTTTTTGCCACCCAGCTCCAAGAAATAGTGCAACAATACAAGAAACTTGTTGTGGACGTAAAGATCAAGCCAGGCCATGATGATGTTGTTAGGACCATCAATGAGCACCTTGAATCTGTAACAAGCAGATTGCTCACAGCAGAAAAGGAAATAACAGGCATAATCGAGAATCCAAAACATACAGTAATTCTTGAATTGTACAGCATCCCCAACAAAGAATATGATTCACCATTTACACCAGGTAGCAAAATATATATGCTGTCCCCTGCACAATTTTATTACCAGTTTTTTGTTGGAGGCACATTGAGACCAATCAAGATCAAATATTGGCATCAGCCACAGGCACACCACTACCCCACCTTATCAATAACAAATGCTGACAACAAACCAAAAATCACCAATGTAGAGTTAGAGGATTTTACAGATCCTAATACATTAGAAACAGCCTATACTGAAGATGATGGCTCTTTGGAATTTAAAATACAAATAGGGGACAAATTATATTTAGAAAATCCTGCAGTCTCAGCTGCTGAACACCCTATAGTTGCAATATTCTTGTTTTCATACCATGTCTAGACAAATTATTGTTGATGAATTACACAGACAAGCCCGACATAATTATAAGAGACTCCCAGTAGTTACAAAAGGCATAGATGATTTATGGCAGAGCGACTTGATTGAAATGGCAACTGGACAGTTGAAAAACTTAGACAAAATCAACAAGGGCTACAAGTATCTACTCACTGTAATAGATACATTTTCAAAATTTGCCTGGGCTGTGCCACTCAAATCCAAGACTGGAAAATGTGTTACAGAAGCCTTCAGGACAATCATCAATCATTCAGGAAGATCCCCGCGCTATTTGCAAACAGATAATGGCAAAGAATTTTATAATTCAGTGTTTCAACAATTTATTAAAAGCCAGGCAATAAAACATTACTCGAGTTACAGTGATCTCAAGGCCTCAATTGTAGAGAGATTCAACAGAACCTTAAAAAATCTTATGTATAAACAATTTACCCTCCAAGGTAATTATAAATGGCTTAATATTCTTCCAGAACTTCTACATAAATATAACAACTCGGTCCATTCCACAATCAACATGAAACCCGCTGAAGTAATAAGCTCATCTGATGAGCAAAAATTGATCAGGACTGTTTATTATCCTAGATACCAGCCAACAACAAGAAGGGCCAAATACAGGGTGGGTGATCAAGTAAGAATCAGCAAATATAAGCACTTATTCAAGAGAGGCTTTACGAGAAACTGGAGCACCGAATTATTTACAGTAGTTCAAGTTAAACCTGGGACCCTTAACACATATATAATAAAAGATCACCGAGGAGAAATTCTCAAAGGCAGGTTTTATGAACAAGAGCTCAGCAAAACTAAACAGCCTGACACATATCTCATAGAAAAAATCATCCGCAGAAAAGGCAACAAGTTACTTGTCAAATGGCTAGGTCATCCGGAAAACAGCTGGATCGATGCAGACAAAGTGATAATATGAGCACCTGGGATGTTATAAAAAGGCTGCCAGAACCTGAACAGCAGAATAAGATAAATGGAGTGCTGCTGCCTGATAATATTAGGTGTCTTATTGTTGGGCCATCTGCTTGTGGTAAAACTACACTAATGGTTGATAATTTTTTATTGGCACCCAACTGGTTAGATTGGAAAAACAGGCACTTGTATATCTTCTCTAAGAGCTTGGAACAATTAAAATATCAGCAGCTGATGAAGCTATATGATGGATTGGATATTGCCACTTTTGAATCAGATGTTAAGCCACTTGATGAATGTCTCGATAATTCTGTTGTTGTGTTTGATGACGTTATACTGGATAATCAAAACAAGGTTAGAAACTTCTTTACACAGGGCCGGCACAAAAACATTGACTGCTTCTACCTGGCACAGACTTTTTCTAAAATTCCGAAGCAACTGATCCGAGACAACAGCAATTTTATATGTGTGTTTCATCAAGATCATACCAACCTCAAACACATACATGATGAATATGTAGGTGGGGACTTGAGCTACAATGATTTTTCCAAGTTTTGCAGTAGGTGCTGGAGCCAGGACAGTTATGGGTTTGTCACAATTGATATGACAAGAAAACCCAATAGTGGCAAATACAGAAATAAAATCAACGATTTTCTAAACGTTGAGACATAAATAAACAACCATGAAACGACCAATCATTGATGATCTTAAGTTAAGAGATTATCTTGTAAAAAGATTTAGGGGATGGAAATCAGAGAACCGTGGAATTTATGAAAAACACAAACAAACAGAACAGCCTGTCATTGATGCTATTAATAATTTAGGTAAGAATATCAAAACTGTTACAGAGCAAAATCAAAATTTGATCACAGAGCTTGTACCTGTAGCTGCTAGGAACATATTAGATTATCCATTCACCCCACTTTCCAGTATTCATACACCTAGTCCTGTTGCTCCTAGAAGAATTGAAGCTACCCAGGATCCTATTGAATTGGGTCTTCTTGCTCAAAAATATTTAACCACATCTAAAGACAACAAAGATGAGGTGTTTGGCTTATATGCTGACACAGAGCTTGATGGCAGCATCATACATAGAATTGGCAATTTCAGAGTAACTTTTATGGGAGATGATCTGATTGTTTATTCAGAATCTCGTCTCGGAGAAAAAGGTGCTTTTGTTAAATATCCTGGCACACCTGGATTGTGGGAACTGATGACTAGGAAAAGGCCTGGCAGCTATACAGATCAAGATTATGAGCATTACAAAGAAATATTAATAAAATCAGATGCTCTATACCAGAACAATGATCCCACACAAAAAAGAGTCAAGTCGAGCAGTGGAGCAAAATACAACAACTTAATCAAACCCATATGGTCACAGATCAAGACTGGCAGTGGAATCAAACAATACAACACCCTGCCTAAAGAATTTGTGTGGGTTGATGATGTCAGGAAACTTGTAGATAGGTTGCTGGTGATAGCTGGGGAGGAAAATGCTGGCAACCACAATTTTTACAATGAAAAGGTTGGAATTATGGACATGATAAGCACAAAATTGTCTAATTTTATAGTGAATGACCCTAAGGGGATTGGATATCTTATAAAAATTATTAATACTCTACCACCTAAATTTTGGAATATTTCTGAGGGTCGGGGGTTGGTTAATGACATTATAAACAAGCTGCCATTTGAACTACACATTCCAGGCTATCAGTATTGTGGTCCCGGTACAAAATTGGACCATAGATTAAACAGGGGTGATCCTGGTATAAATCCCCTAGATGCTGCTTGTAGAGACCATGACATAGCATACAACACACATACTGATCTTGACAAGAGACATGTTGCAGACAAGAAATTAGAAGAGGCTGCATTTGGTAGATTTGTAAGCAAAGATGCTTCTTTGAGTGAAAAAATATCAGCATTGGGGACCACCATAGCTATGAGCACCAAACAAAAACTGGGGTGGGGGTTGTGAACATGTATATAATAAACCTACAATGAAGGCCAAGGGTGTTATGTATCAAATACCTTATGCAGGTCTCAAATCTCTTAAAACTATTGACAGTCTCTTGACCAAAAAGCAGCGCAAGAAAAAAAGCTCTTGTCTTGCAAAGGGCCATGGTATGAAATTGTTGCTTAGTACCCCCCAATTAAAAAAATTACAGCAATCAAGGAAAAAATCACATGTGGGGGGATTTATATTTACTATCCCGGCCATCTTAGCAGCTCTCGGGGCTGTTGGGAGCTTGGCTGGGGGTTCAGCCGCCATAGCAAAAACAGTAATAGATGCCAAGAAAAATAGGGCAGAATTAGATGAGCAGAAGCGCCATAACCTGGCAATGGAGAAACAGGGCAAAGGTATTAAAAGAGCCATGAATAAGTTTAAAAAAAACAAGAGCCGCTTACAAACCAAGATATTGAAGCTTTAATCAAGCCATTGGGCATCAAACATTTTAGAGGTGTGCACATGTCTGATTCTTTACCAGAACAACCACTCAACAAAGAGTGTGGCATTGTTAATTTGGATGAGTACAAAAATCAAGGCACTCACTGGATCTGCTATCTTAAATATTTAAAAAATGAGGCATTTGTGTTTGATTCATTTGGAGGTATTCCTCCTGAAAATTTAGTAAAATATCTAAAATCAGCTAATCTTTATTACAATAATGCCCGTGTTCAAAACTTCAAAGATGTTAATTGCGGGCATTTGTGTTTATCTGTTCTCAGATATATGTCTCAAATAAATAAACCATCAATTGAAAATTTTCAAAAAGCCTTGTGGTATCTGAAACATCATGGGGGTATTCCATCTCACCAGCCAAAATTCAATATTGAAACTCAAATTGCATGATGACATAGTGTATCCCAAAACAATAGCTCTCAGAGCATTTTACGGCATGTACCTGATCCCTAATATTACGCACCACAACAATACAATTGCAGTAGGGGATCAAAAAATTGTCATCACTCCAGGGCAATATAATCTGTCCACTCTAAATGCTCAATTACCCAGAGGTGTAGTGTTAAGTCAAAATTCTGTCACTCACAGAGTAGAGATTGTATCTGCTACGGAGACAGTACATCTGGGTACTATAGGAGAGCTGTTGGGATTTGAGAACAACACAAAACTCGAAGCAGCCATCAAACACACTGCTATGAATATACCTAAATTCTTAGCCATAGAGACTCTGAATATTCACTGTAATGTGGCTGAGGGTATGATCACCAAATCAAATGGGATAGGCACTCACAAACAAACCGGCATCATTGCAACATTCAAACCTAATTCTGAATTTATGGAGCCAATCATCTACAATCCATCCCCAACATTATATTTTCCTGTGTGCCATAATAGAATAGATTATATTGAATTGATGGTCACTAATGAAAAAGAAGAATTAGTTGATTTTGCTGGAGCCACAACAACTGCTATCATAGAGATTAACATTTAAATAAAAATACATACAATGGAAAATATTGAGAGTTATGAGCTACAATCATTCCCTCCAAACAGGAGGACATTTGCAAATTTAAATCAACCCAACACAGAGATTGAGGTTGATCTTGATGTAGGGGATGGCTTTATACACCCCCACAGAGCAGATCTATACATCAAATTTGATGTTGTAAAGCTCGATGGTACAGATTACCCGGCAAATTCAAATATAAGATTGGTGGATAATTTTGTGCCGCATCTGTTCTCTGAAATTGAGATCAGAAAGCATGGCGTTGTTATAAACAGAATAGATTATCCCGGCATTACCTCCACGGCTTTGGCCACACTAAAATTATCCAAAACCGAAGCTTCTTACTACAAAATAGGTGGATTTGAGGCTGGTGATAAAATATTATCTAAGAACCACACTGTGCTGTTCCCGATGCGCCTGTTGCCAGGATTCTTCTCGGATTACAAAGAAATTATGTGGAAGGGTGGGTTAAGAATTACATTTAGAAGAGCTGCAAATGATAATAATGCTTTGATGAGGTACAGCACATTAAACCCTACGGGGGAAGCTATGCCTAATACTCTACCTGATGCAGGCAAATGCATTATTCAGACTATGGAGCTAAGAATCCCCGTTGTTGAATATGAGGCCAGCTATGGTCTTAAATACAAAGCAGATATCCTAAAAAATCCACAGGTTCCTCTGCAATTTTATACATATCAATGCGTACAGAAGCCTGCCTCTGGTACTTATTATGAGTTTGATGCCACAAATTCATTCTCCAGTATTCAATTTGACATGCCTGATTTTGTGGTGGTACTGTTTCAGACTGGGAGACACAACAATCAGGAAAAAAATTCAAGTAGATTTGATAACTGCAACATCAAGAACATTTATCTTAAAAATGGCAGAAATGAGGTCTTTCCTAGAGAAAATTACAATTTAGACATGTCCAAGGATGATTTCCTCAAATTATATGAGGCTTTTTCGGCTTTCAAAAGGGTCACTACTGGCAGTACTGATATGTATTACTCACCAGATGAATTCAAAACACGGAGACCCATGTTTGTAATCAACACTTCAAAAAGAAAACAAGTTGTAGTGAACGACAGGACAAACATTAAAATTATCTGTGAATTCCACGAGGCATTACCCGATGACACCATTTGTAGTGTCATTCTCATAGGTGAAAAATCATATGTTTATGATGTAAGAAATGAGAGAGTCACGGAGCAATTCTAGAAGAATTACATTGTTTTAATATTAGATATGTAAATTGAACCTGGTATCCAAGAACTTAAACCAGAAATAAATATGTATGTGTGTATGTGTGTGTGTGTATATATGTGTGTGTGTGTGTATGTGTGTGGATGGCCAGTTTTAAGTGTGGCCACAAGAGGGGCATATTTTTAACAAATTTATGGATAACAATCTCACAGAAGTGTCTTTTGTAAGTATAAACAAATCAATCTGAGAGGGTCATACTTTCTGAGGAAATTCCCGAGGGCATTTTCACAAAAATCTTAGATTAGACAAGATTCCACACTTGAACAAAAAGCTCATATGCTCATGTTAAGCTTGTTTTAAGTATAGCAAATCTGCTTGAGGAGGGGTTCATACTTTCTCGGGTTTATAGTACCGTAAATACAACTACTGATCTTACATAACTTGGATGGATTTTCTTCCTTAACTCACTTTAAAGTCGGCTCTTACATAACTTGGATGGATTTTTCTTCTTCACTCGCTTTATAGTCGGCTCTTACATAACGTGGGTGGATTTTCTTCCTCTTCTTGCTTTAAAGTCGGCTGTTACACAACTAGGGTGAATTTTCTTCTTTCACTCGCTTTAAAGTCGGCTGTTACATAACGTCGGTGGATTTTCTTCCTTCGCTCGCTTTAAAGTCGGCTCTTACGTAACTGGGGTGAATTTTCTTCCTTCACTCGCTTTAAAGTCGGCTCTTACGTAACTTGAATGGATTTTCTTCGTCTTCTCGCTTCAAAGTCGGCTCTTGCATAACTTGGGTCGATTTTCTTCCTTTTCTTGCTTTAAAGTCGTCTCTTACACAACTTGGGTGGGTTTTCTTTCTTCACTCGCTTTAAACTCTGCTCTTACACAACTTGGGTGCATTTTCGTCCTCCTCTCGCTTTAAAGTCGGCTCTTACATAACTTTTGTGGCTTTTCTTCCCCTTCTCGGTTTAACGTAGGCTCTTACACAATTTGGGTGAATGGTCTTCCTTCACTCGCTTTAAAGTCGGCTCTTATTTAACTTGAATGGATTTTATTCCTTCACTCGCTTTAAAGTCGGCTCTTACATAACTTGGGTGTATTTTCTTCCTTCGCTCGCTTTAAAGTCGGAACTTACACAACTTGCGTGAATTTTCGTCCTCCTCTCGCTTTAAAGTCGGCTCTTACATAACTTGAATGGATTTTCTTCCTTCGCTCGCTTTAAAGTCGGCTGTTACACAACTTGGGTGAAATTTCGTCTTCTTCTCGCTTTAAAGGCGGCTCTTACATAACTTGGGTGGAATTTCTTCCCCTTCTCGGTTTAACGTCGTCTCTTACACAACTTGGGTGAATGGTCTTCCTTCACTCGCTTTAAAGTCGGCTCTTACATAACTTGAATGTATTTTCTTCCTTCGCTCGCTTTAAATTCGGCTGTTACACAACTTGGGTGAAATTTCGTCCTCCTCTCGCTTTAAAGGCGGCTCTTACATAACTTGGGTGGAATTTCTTCCCCTTCTCGGTTTAACGTCGTCTCTTACACAACTTGGGTGAATGGTCTTCCTTCACTCGCTTTAAAGTCGGCTCTTACATAACTTGAATGGATTTTCTTCCTTCGCTCGCTTTAAAGTCAGCTGTTACACAACTTGGGTGAAATTTCGTCCTCCTCTCGCTTTAAAGGCGGCTCTTACATAACTTGGGTGGAATTTCTTCCCCTTCTCGGTTTAACGTCGTCTCTTACACAACTTGGGTGAATGGTCTTCCTTCAGTCGCTTTAAAGTCGGCTCTTACATAACTTGAATGGATTTTCTTCCTTCGCTCGCTTTAAAGTCGGCTGTTACACAACTTGGGTGAAATTTCGTCCTCCTCTCGCTTTAGAGGCGGCTCTTACATAACTTGGGTGGAATTTCTTCCCCTTCTCGGTTTAACGTCGTCTCTTACACAACTTGGGTGAATGGTCTTCCTTCACTCGCTTTAAAGTCGGCTCTTACATAACTTGAATGGATTTTCTTCCTTCGCTCGCTTTAAAGTCGGCTGTTACACAACTTGGGTGAAATTTCGTCCTCCTCTCGCTTTAAAGGCGGCTCTTACATAACTTGGGTGGAATTTCTTCCCCTTCTCGGTTTAACGTCGTCTCTTACACAACTTGGGTGAATGGTCTTCCTTCAGTCGCTTTAAAGTCGGCTCTTACATAACTTGAATGGATTTTCTTCCTTCGCTCGCTTTAAAGTCGGCTGTTACACAACTTGGGTGAAATTTCGTCCTCCTCTCGCTTAAAGGCGGCTCTTACATAACTTGGGTGGAATTTCTTCCCCTTCTCGGTTTAACGTCGTCTCTTACACAACTTGGGTGAATGGTCTCCCTTCACTCGCTTTAAAGTCAGCTCTTACATAACTTGAATGGATTTTCTTCCTTCGCTCGCTTTAAAGTCGGCTGTTACACAACTTGGGTGAAATTTCGTCCTCCTCTCGCTTTAAAGGCGGCTCTTACATAACTTGGGTGGAATTTCTTCCCCTTCTCGGTTTAACGTCGTCTCTTACACAACTTGGGTGAATGGTCTTCCTTCACTCGCTTTAAAGTCGGCTCTTACATAACTTGAAAGAGTTTTCTTCCTCTTCTCGCTTTAACGTCTGCTCTTACATAACTTGGGTGGATTTTCTTCATTCATTCGCTTCAAAGGCGGCTCTTACATAATGTGGATGGATTTTCTTCCTTCACTCGCTTTAATGTCGGCTCTTACATAATGTGGGTGGATTTTCTTCCTTTACTCGCTTTAATGTCGGCTCTTACATAATGTGGGTGGATTTTCTTCCTTTACTCGCTTTAATGTCCGCTCTTACATGATGTGGGTGGATTTTCTTCCTTTACTCGCTTTAAATTCGGCTCGTACACAACTTGAGTTGGTTTCCTATTTTCACTTGCTTTAAAGTCGGCCCTTACATAACTTGGGTGAATTTTCTTTCTTCACTCGCTTTAGAGTCGACTGTTACATAACTAGGGGAATTTTCTTCCACCTCTCGCTATAAAGTTCGCTCTTACACAACTAGGGTGGATTTTCTTTCAGCACTCGCTATATAGTCGGCTCTTACACACTAGGGTGGATTTTCTTCTTTCACTTGCTTTAAATTCGGCTCTTACATAACTTCGGTGAATTTTCTTCCTTCACTCGCTTTAAAGTCGGCTTTTACATAACTTGGGTGGGTTTTCTTCCTCTTCTTGCTTTAAAGACGGTTCTTACACAACTAGGGTGAATTCTCTTTCTTCACTCGCTTTAAATTCGGACCTTACATAACTTGGATGGATTTTCTTCCTTAACTCACTTTAAAGTCGGCTCTTACATAACTTGGATGGATTTTTCTTCTTCACTCGCTTTATAGTCGGCTCTTACATAACGTGGGTGGATTTTCTTCCTCTTCTTGCTTTAAAGTCGGCTGTTACACAACTAGGGTGAATTTTCTTCCTTCACTCGCTTTAAAGTCGGCTGTTACATAACGTCGGTGGATTTTCTTCTTTCACTCGCTCTAAAGTCGGCTCTTACGTAACTGGGGTGAATTTTCTTCCTTCACTCGCTTTAAAGTCGGCTCTTACGTAACTTGAATGGATTTTCTTCGTTTTCTTGCTTTAAAGTCGTCTCTTACACAACTTGGGTGGGTTTTCTTTCTTCACTCGCTTTAAACTCTGCTCTTACACAACTTGGGTGCATTTTCGTCCTCCTCTCGCTTTAAAGTCGGCTCTTACATAACTTTTGTGGCTTTTCTTCCCCTTCTCGGTTTAACGTAGGCTCTTACACAATTTGGGTGAATGGTCTTCCTTCACTCGCTTTAAAGTCGGCTCTTTCTTAACTTGAATGGATTTTATTCCTTCACTCGCTTTAAAGTCGGCTCTTACATAACTTGGGTGTATTTTCTTCCTTCGCTCGCTTTAAAGTCGGAACTTACACAACTTGCGTGAATTTTCGTCCTCCTCTCGCTTTAAAGTCGGCTCTTACATAACTTGAATGGATTTTCTTCCTTCGCTCGCTTTAAAGTCGGCTGTTACACAACTTGGGTGAAATTTCGTTCTCTTCTCGCTTTAAAGGCGGCTCTTACATAACTTGGGTGGAATTTCTTCCCCTTCTCGGTTTAACGTCGTCTCTTACACAACTTGGGTGAATGGTCTTCCTTCACTCGCTTTAAAGTCGGCTCTTACATAACTTGAATGGATTTTCTTCCTTCGCTCGCTCTAAAGTCGGCTGTTACACAACTTGGGTGAAATTTCGTCCTCCTCTCGCTTTAAAGGCGGCTCTTACATAACTTGGGTGAATGGTCTTCCTTCACTCGCTTCAAAGTCGGCTCTTACATAACTTGAATGGATTTTCTTCCTTCGCTCGCTTTAAAGTCGGCTGTTACACAACTTGGGTGAAATTTCGTCCTCCTCTCGCTTTAAAGGCGGCTCTTACATAACTTGGGTGGAATTTCTTCGCCTTTTCGGTTTAACGTCGTCTCTTACACAACTTGGGTGAATGGTCTTCCTTCACTCGCTTTAATGTCGGCTCTTACATAACTTGAATGGATTTTCTTCCTTCGCTCGCTTTAAAGTCGGCTGTTACACAACTTGGGTGAAATTTCGTCCTCCTCTCGCTTTAAAGGCGGCTCTTACATAACTTGGGTGGAATTTCTTACCCTTCTCGGTTTAACGTCGTCTCTTATACAACTTGGGTGAATGGTCTTCCTTCAGTCGCTTTAAAGTCGGCTCTTACATAACTTGAATGGATTTTCTTCCTTCGCTCGCTTTAAAGTCGGCTGTTACACAACTTGGGTGAAATTTCGTCCTCCTCTCGCTTTAAAGGCGACTCTTACATAACTTGGGTGGAATTTCTTCCCCTTCTCGGTTTAACGTCGTCTCTTACACAACTTGGGTGAATGGTCTTCCTTCACTCGCTTTAAAGTCGGCTCTTACATAACTTGAATGGATTTTCTTCCTTCGCTCGCTTTAAAGTCGGCTGTTACACAACTTGGGTGAAATTTCGACCTCCTCTCGCTTTAGAAGCGGCTCTTACATAACTTGGGTGGAATTTCTTCCCCTTCTCGGTTTAACGTCGTCTCTTACACAACTTGGGTGAATGGTCTTCCTTCACTCGCTTTAAAGTCGGCTCTTACATAACTTGAATGGATTTTCTTCCTTCGCTCGCTTTAAAGTCGGCTGTTACACAACTTGGGTGAAATTTCGTCCTCCTCTCGCTTTAAAGGCGGCTCTTACATAACTTGGGTGGAATTTCTTACCCTTCTCGGTTTAACGTCGTCTCTTACACAACTTGGGTGAATGGTCTTCCTTCAGTCGCTTTAAAGTCGGCTCTTACATAACTTGAATGGATTTTCTTCCTTCACTCGCTTTAAAGTCGGCTCTTACATAACTTGAAAGAGTTATCTTCCTCTTCTCGCTTTAGCGTCTGCTCTTACATAACTTGGGTGGATTTTCTTCATTCATTCGCTTCAAAGGCGGCTCTTACATATTGTGGATGGATTTTCTTCCTTCACTCGCTTTAATGTCGGCTCTTACATAATGTGGGTGGATTTTCTTCCTTTACTCGCTTTAATGTCGGCTCTTACATAATGTGGGTGGATTTTCTTCCTTTACTCGCTTTAATGTCGGCTCTTACATAATGTGGGTGGATTTTCTTCCTTTACTCGCTTTAAATTCGGCTCGTACACAACTTGAGTTGGTTTCCTATCTTCACTTGCTTTAAAGTCGGCCCTTACATAACTTGGGTGGATTTTCTTCCTTCACTCCCTTTAAATTCGGCTCTTACACAACTTGGGTGAATGGTCTTCCTTCACTCGCTTTAAAGTCGGCTCTTACATAACTTGAGTGGGTTTTCTATCTTTACTTGCTTTAAAGTCGGCTCTTACACAACTAGGGTGGATTTTCTTCCTTCACTAGCTTTGAAGTTGGCTCTTACATAACTTGGGTGAATTTTCTTTCTTCACTCGCTTTAGAGTCGACTGTTACATAACTAGGGGAATTTTCTTCCACCTCTCGCTATAAAGTTCGCTCTTACACAACTAGGTGGATTTTCTTCCAGCACTCGCTATATAGTCGGCTCTTACACAACTAGGGTGGATTTTCTTCTTTCACTTGCTTTAAATTCGGCTCTTACATAACTTCGGTGAATTTTCTTCCTTCACTCGCTTTAAAGTCGGCTTTTAAATAACTTGGGTGGGTTTTCTTCCTCTTCTTGCTTTAAAGACGGTTCTTACACAACTAGGGTGAATTCTCTTTTCTCACTCGCTTTAAATTCGGATCTTACATAACTTGGATGGATTTTCTTCCTTAACTCACTTTAAAGTCGGCTCTTACATAACTTGGATGGATTTTTCTTCTTCACCCGCTTTATAGTCGGCTCTTACATAACGTGGGTGGATTTTCTTCCTCTTCTTGCTTTAAAGTCGGCTGTTACACAACTAGGGTGAATTTTCTTCTTTTTCTCGCTTTAAAGTCGGCTGTTACATAACGTCGGTGGATTTTCTTCCTTCGCTCGCTTTAAAGTCGGCTCTTACGTAACTGGGGTGAATTTTCTTCCTTCACTCGCTTTAAAGTCGGCTCTTACGTAACTTGAATGGATTTTCTTCCTCTTCTCGCTTCAAAGTCGGCTCTTGCATAACTTGGGTCGATTTTCTTCCTTTTCTTGCTTTAAAGTCGTCTCTTACACAACTTGGGTGGGTTTTCTTTCTTCACTCGCTTTAAACTCTGCTCTTACACAACTTGGGTGCATTTTCGTCCTCTTCTCGCTTTAAAGTCGGCTCTTACATAACTTTTGTGGCTTTTCTTCCCCTTCTCGGTTTAACGTAGGCTCTTACACAATTTGGGTGAATGGTCTTCCTTCACTCGCTTTAAAGTCGGCTCTTACTTAACTTGAATGGATTTTATTCCTTCACTCGCTTTAAAGTCGGCTCTTACATAACTTGGGTGTATTTTCTTCCTTCGCTCGCTTTAAAGTCGGAACTTACACAACTTGCGTGAATTTTCGTCCTCCTCTCGCTTTAAAGTCGGCTCTTACATAACTTGAATGGATTTTCTTCCTTCGCTCGCTTTAAAGTCGGCTGTTACACAACTTGGGTGAAATTTCGTCTTCTTCTCGCTTTAAAGGCGGCTCTTACATAACTTGGGTGGAATTTCTTCCCCTTCTCGGTTTAACGTCGTCTCTTACACAACTTGGGTGAATGGTCTTCCTTCACTCGCTTTAAAGTCGGCTCTTACATAACTTGAATGGATTTTCTTCCTTCGCTCGCTTTAAAGTCGGCTGTTACACAACTTGGGTGAAATTTCGTCCTCCTCTCGCTTTAAAGGCGGCTCTTACATAACTTGGGTGGAATTTCTTCCCCTTCTCGGTTTAACGTCGTCTCTTACACAACTTGGGTGAATGGTCTTCCTTCACTCGCTTTAAAGTCGGCTCTTACATAACTTGAATGGATTTTCTTCCTTCGCTCGCTTTAAAGTCGGCTCTTACATAACGTGGGTGGATTTTCTTCCTCTTCTTGCTTTAAAGTCGGCTGTTACACAACTAGGGTGAATTTTCTTCTTTTTCTCGCTTTAAAGTCGGCTGTTACATAACGTCGGTGGATTTTCTTCCTTCGCTCGCTTTAAAGTCGGCTCTTACGTAACTGGGGTGAATTTTCTTCCTTCACTCGCTTTAAAGTCGGCTCTTACGTAACTTGAATGGATTTTCTTCCTCTTCTCGCTTCAAAGTCGGCTCTTGCATAACTTGGGTCGATTTTCTTCCTTTTCTTGCTTTAAAGTCGTCTCTTACACAACTTGGGTGGGTTTTCTTTCTTCACTCGCTTTAAACTCTGCTCTTACACAACTTGGGTGCATTTTCGTCCTCCTCTCGCTTTAAAGTCGGCTCTTACATAACTTTTGTGGCTTTTCTTCCCCTTCTCGGTTTAACGTAGGCTCTTACACAATTTGGGTGAATGGTCTTCCTTCACTCGCTTTAAAGTCGTCTCTTACTTAACTTGAATGGATTTTATTCCTTCACTCGCTTTAAAGTCGGCTCTTACATAACTTGGGTGTATTTTCTTCCTTCGCTCGCTTTAAAGTCGGAACTTACACAACTTGCGTGAATTTTCGTCCTCCTCTCGCTTTAAAGTCGGCTCTTACATAACTTGAATGGATTTTCTTCCTTCGCTCGCTTTAAAGTCGGCTGTTACACAACTTGGGTGAAATTTCGTCTTCTTCTCGCTTTAAAGGCGGCTCTTACATAACTTGGGTGGAATTTCTTCCCCTTCTCGGTTTAACGTCGTCTCTTACACAACTTGGGTGAATGGTCTTCCTTCACTCGCTTTAAAGTCGGCTCTTACATAACTTGAATGGATTTTCTTCCTTCGCTCGCTTTAAAGTCGGCTGTTACACAACTTGGGTGAAATTTCGTCCTCCTCTCGCTTTAAAGGCGGCTCTTACATAACTTGGGTGGAATTTCTTCCCCTTCTCGGTTTAACGTCGTCTCTTACACAACTTGGGTGAATGGTCTTCCTTCACTCGCTTTAAAGTCGGCTCTTACATAACTTGAAAGAGTTTTCTTCCTCTTCTCGCTTTAACGTCTGCTCTTACATAACTTGGGTGGATTTTCTTCATTCATTCGCTTCAAAGGCGGCTCTTACATAATGTGGATGGATTTTCTTCCTTCACTCGCTTTAATGTCGGCTCTTACATAATGTGGGTGGATTTTCTTCCTTTACTCGCTTTAATGTCGGCTCTTACATAATGTGGGTGGATTTTCTTCCTTTACTCGCTTTAATGTCGGCTCTTACATAATGTGGGTGGATTTTCTTCCTTTACTCGCTTTAAATTCGTCTCGTACACAACTTGAGTTGGTTTCCTATCTTCACTTGCTTTAAAGTCGGCCCTTACATAACTTGGGTGGATTTTCTTCCTTCACTCCCTTTAAATTCGGCTCTTACACAACTTGGGTGAATGGTCTTCCTTCACTCGCTTTAAAGTCGGCTCTTACATAACTTGAGTGGGTTTTCTATCCTTACTTGCTTTAAAGTCGGCTCTTACACAACTAGGGTGGATTTTCTTCCTTCACTAGCTTTGAAGTCGGCTCTTACATAACTTGGGTGAATTTTCTTTCTTCACTCGCTTTAGAGTCGACTGTTACATAACTAGGGGAATTTTCTTCCACCTCTCGCTATAAAGTTCGCTCTTACACAACTAGGGTGGATTTTCTTCCAGCACTCGCTATATAGTCGGCTCTTACACAACTAGGGTGGATTTTCTTCTTTCACTTGCTTCAAATTCGGCTCTTACATAACTTCGGTGAATTTTCTTCCTTCACTCGCTTTAAAGTCGGCTTTTACATAACTTGGGTGGGTTTTCTTCCTCTTCTTGCTTTAAAGACGGTTCTTACACAACTAGGGTGAATTCTCTTTTTTCACTCGCTTTAAATTCGGATCTTACATAACTTGGATGGATTTTCTTCCTTAACTCACTTTAAAGTCGGCTCTTACATAACTTGGATGGATTTTTCTTCTTCACTCGCTTTATAGTCGGCTCTTACATAACGTGGGTGGATTTTCTTCCTCTTCTTGCTTTAAAGTCGGCTGTTACACAACTAGGGTGAATTTTCTTCCTTCACTCGCTTTAAAGTCGGCTGTTACATAACGTCGGTGGATTTTCTTCTTTCGCTCGCTTTAAAGTCGGCTCTTACGTAACTGGGGTGAATTTTCTTCATTCACTCGCTTTAAAGTCGGCTCTTACGTAACTTGAATGGATTTTCTTCGTCTTCTCGCTTCAAAGTCGGCTCTTGCATAACTTGGGTCGATTTTCTTCCTTTTCTTGCTTTAAAGTCGTCTCTTACACAACTTGGGTGGGTTTTCTTTCTTCACTCGCTTTAAACTCTGCTCTTACACAACTTGGGTGCATTTTCGTCCTCCTCTCGCTTTAAAGTCGGCTCTTACATACCTTTTGTGGCTTTTCTTCCCCTTCTCGGTTTAACGTAGGCTCTTACACAATTTGGGTGAATGGTCTTCCTTCACTCGCTTTAAAGTCGGCTCTTACTTAACTTGAATGGATTTTATTCCTTCACTCGCTTTAAAGTCGGCTCTTACATAACTTGGGTGTATTATCTTCCTTCGCTCGCTTTAAAGTCGGAACTTACACAACTTGCGTGAATTTTCGTCCTCCTCTCGCTTTAAAGTCGGCTCTTACATAACTTGAATGGATTTTCTTCCTTCGCTCGCTTTAAAGTCGGCTGTTACACAACTTGGGTGAAATTTCGTTCTCTTCTCGCTTTAAAGGCGGCTCTTACATAACTTGGGTGGAATTTCTTCCCCTTCTCGGTTTAACGTCGTCTCTTACACAACTTGGGTGAATGGTCTTCCTTCACTCGCTTTAAAGTCGGCTCTTACATAACTTGAATGGATTTTCTTCCTTCGCTCGCTTTAAAGTCGGCTGTTACACAACTTGGGTGAAATTTCGTCCTCCTCTCGCTTTAAAGGCGGCTCTTACATAACTTGGGTGGAATTTCTTCCCCTTCTCGGTTTAACGTCGTCTCTTACACAACTTGGGTGAATGGTCTTCCTTCACTCGCTTTAAAGTCGGCTCTTACATAACTTGAATGGATTTTCTTCCTTCGCTCGCTTTAAAGTCGGCTGTTACACAACTTGGGTGAAATTTCGTCCTCCTCTCGCTTTAAAGGCGGCTCTTACATAACTTGGGTGGAATTTCTTACCCTTCTCGGTTTAACGTCGTCTCTTACACAACTTGGGTGAATGGTCTTCCTTCACTCGCTTTAATGTCGGCTCTTACATAACTTGAATGGATTTTCTTCCTTCGCTCGCTTTAAAGTCGGCTGTTACACAACTTGGGTGAAATTTCGTCCTCCTCTCGCTTTAAAGGCGGCTCTTACATAACTTGGGTGGAATTTCTTCCCCTTCTCGGTTTAACGTCGTCTCTTACACAACTTGGGTGAATGGTCTTCCTTCACTCGCTTTAAAGTCGGCTCTTACATAACTTGAATGGATTTTCTTCCTTGACTCGCTTTAAAGTCGGCTCTTACATAACTTGAATGGATTTTCTTCATTCGCTCGCTTTAAAGTCGGCTCTTACACAACTTGGGTAAATTTTCGTCCTCCTCTGGCTTTAATGTCGGCTCTTACATAAATTGGGTGTATTTTCTTCCCCTTCTTTGTTTAACGTCGGCCCTTACACAACTTGGGTGAATGGTCTTCCTTCACTCGCTTTAAAGTCGGCTCTTACGTAACTGGGGTGAATTTTCTTCCTTCACTCGCTTTAAAGACGGCTCTTACATAACTTGAATGGATTTTCTTCATTCGCTCGCTTTAAAGTCGGCTCTTACACAACTTGGGTAAATTTTCGTCCTCCTCTCGCTTTAAAGTCGGCTCTTACATAAATTGGGTGTATTTTCTTCCCCTTCTCGGTTTAACGTCGGCCCTTACACAACTTGGGTGAATGGTCTTCCTTCACTCGTTTTAAAGTCGGCTCTTACATAACTTGAGTGGGTTTGCTTCCTCTTCTCCCTTTAAAGTCGGCTCTTACACAACTTGGGTTAATTTTTCTTCCTTCTCGCTTTGGAGTCGGCTCGTACACAACTTGGGTTGAGTTTCTATCTTCCTTCGTTTTACTATCGAATTCTATGCAAGCTGGTTGAGGTTTCTCTCTGCGTCCATTTTGCTCTTAGTTAAAGCGTACATTTCTAAAGAAGAAAAGCAGACAATGAAGAATATTTTAAAGGAACTATCAGTAACAGAAGATGACAAGTATCTTAGTACAATGTCAAGAGAAATATGTCTGTTAGAACAGAAAGTTACAAGTGTCTTAGGAAAAGTTTAAAATGATAATGTCGTTTACAAATCTTCTTCTTCTTTCTGATTAAAAGAATTTTACGTTAAATTTCCATTCGAAAAACTTTCCTAGACGTGAAACAAATACTAATAATTTTATGTTCAATTTTTGTATATTAAGACTAAAATTACAAGGCATAAAACAATTATTAAATTATATAATCATTTAATTAGAAATTGAATGCAATTTAAGGAAGTAATTTCTCTTGCAACAATCATTATAATAAATCTGTAATAAATGTTAAAAGTAAACATATCATCGGAGCATTGCACCGTGTTAGGTAGGCCCATAGAGAATGTGGAGGTAAAGGCCCCTACATTCTCGATCTAGGGCAATATGGATGTGATGTGATCAGCACCACGTTCTATCTTCCTTTACCACGTGCCCTTCGCCAAGGGCTACCACCATGGACTTTGTGAATACCTGTTTTATGCAGGAACCTTTATGAAAAATGTCCACCCGCGGTTCTCCATCTGGCATATCGAACCAATCGAAGCAATCGTAACTTCGAGAGGCATTCTAGGTGTTTTCCACAGTAAAGTAGGAAGTACTTTACCGACTTAAGGTAAACATATACTGGGTGATTTTTTTAACCTGAATCATTTGAATATCTTGAAAAAAAATTATCCTACAAAAAAATGTTCCAAATAAAAAGTTGATAGTTTGGAGGGGGAAGTTTAGTGGTGCAACAAAAGAACACCCCCTCCCCCTCTTGTAGGTGGGGCAGGGGGCAACTTTGAAATTTAAAATAGAAACCCCTATTTTTTATTACAGATTCGGATTTTACGGAAAAAATACATAAGTTTTGTCTGAAACATTTTTTTCGATTCGTGATAGATGGCGCTATAATCGACAAAGTTTCATTTCTTGAATGTTTACACTTTAAAACCAATGTCTTTCATTTCGCAATTCATTTAAAGTCAAAAAATAAAACATTCTCGTGCATGAACTTTGTACTAATTCTTGACAAATCTTTTGAGATTTCATTAAGCTGGTAATTCGCCTATTTACAACATTTAAAAGTTAGATTCGATATTTGTTTAATTTTTTTTATTGTTGTTTGAAAGATGCTTAACAAAGCTACAACAGAAAAAAAATTAAAAAATAAAACAATGTCAAGAAACAGTTCCTTTTTAGACTTTTCCTGTTAAATCATTGTTTGTTTTTCATTGCTTTTTAGATCACAAGAATGGTCCGAGCGATTAATTTGACTAAGCTGTTGATACTTTTTAATATCAATGGATGTATTAACTGTAGAAGAGAAAATTGAAATGGTTCTCGTGTATGGAGAATCTGGAAGGAATCTCTGTCAAGCTGTCGTTGTTTATGCTCAGCGTGTTTCAGACAGGGTGCGTTCTTTCGCTTCGTTTCAACGTACAGTCAATCAATTTACTACTGAAGGAAGTGTTAAACCTAAACAAAGGACCCGTCAAAGAACAGTTACTGGAGAAGAAAATTAAATTAATGTGTTAGCTGCTATGGCCCATGATCCTCATGTCAGCTCATGAAAATTTGTCGATTATAGCGCCATCTATCACGAATCGAAAAAAATGTTTCAGACAAAACTTATGTATTTTTTTCCGTAAAATCCGAATCTGTAATAAAAAGTAGGGGTTTCTATTTCAAATTTCAAAGTTGCCCCCACCCCACCTACAAGAGGGGGAGGGGATAGTTCTTTTGTTGCCCCACTAAACTTCCCCCTCCAAACTATCAACTTTTTATTTGAAACATTTTTTTCTAGGATGATTTTTTTTCAAGATATTCAAATGATTCAGGTTAAAAAAATCACCCAGTATATACATAAAGTACCTTTGGGACCCAAGGTAGTGCTGCGTCAATTCCTAGGCACCCCGTGTTGCCCAACGTTCTCCTACATAGTTTTATAATAGATCGGAATTCAATCTTGCCCAGATACATGTCAAAACTGATGAATTTGACAACAACGCACAATGCAGCCCCTTCTATATTTGGCAACACAGGGCAGCCAATGCTCCAGCAGCCTTCCCTCCTGCTCTAATGCCCTTGACATTCTCTCAATACAGAGCACTAGTGCTTCAAGGTCAGTGTTACTTTGGTAAATAGGTTTCCTAAATGGCAATCAACCTTGTTAGATTAATTTTGATTGTAATCTTAAATACTCACATATTCTCTTGGCTCAGTAACAAATGGGACAAACGGTTAGAGCTGCTTCAAACACCATTTCTACCAAATGATTTACACGGAAACATTTGTTTTGCAATTCTCAATGGTAACCATAGAATCAAGAGCGCGTGCATCCATTATTGATGAATGGAGTTCTGTTGAAATTTATTGTCACGCACACAGAGAAATATATAAATGTTCTCTAGTATATATAATGTGCTTGCAATGGAATATAATTCCAAGTTTATACAAAAATGCTGACTTCATTCTACCAAATATAAAAGAATAAATGAACCTGTAGAGTGACATACTATATCTACCAATTCCAGTTGGTAACTTTGTCCGAACAGAGGCGCGCATACGCAGGAATCTGCCATGTTTCGACAGATGCAAAGCTCGCAATGGGGCTGGTCAATGAAAGCTAATGTAGGTGGCAGCACAATAATTGTGACCTCACGCTTTTGATGGACAATTGTTCTCCCAATTAAATACATAGGGAATTTGATACTGAATGTGATGTTATTATGTTAAATTGCAAGTTTAATTTTATCTTTACCTCAGAAATTATACCAGAACATGATAGATGAAGTCCTGTAAAAATAGGATTTTAGAAAGATGATCGTAAAAAACAGACAAAATATCGGTAGGTACTCAAAAAGTCTTAAAATTTGAAGTGCTTTATTTTTGCGAGTCCGTTAAAGAATAATACATAATAATTCCGCACGACTGTATTTTTATTTTTATAGTTGTTATTAATAACTGGGTCTTTTTTATTACTCGATGTCACACTTTTCGACATGCCTAGTAAATATGATCCTCTGCTTTATAAATATACATTTATCGAGAAGAATAGTTATTACAAAAATATCCTTTTCTTATTTTCATGTCTCGCAACCTCTAGGGCGTTCTTATTTACAGGAATTATAATTTTGAAAGTTTTGTTAACAAAAAAATATAGGACGAAAGTAAGGGGAAATAGTGCCTGCTTAATACAAGGAAAATATTACGTTTTTGGATAAAACATGGTGTAATCATGCGCATAATTTTTCCTTGATAATTTGGGAGCTTCTCCGATTCCTACCCACGCCGTTTAATTTCACATACTCGCAACTGTCACTAGCATAAAAGAGTTACAGTTTTAGACCATTTTCGATTTTCCAAACGCCCTCTACAAAATTCATCATTTGACATGGCATATCGCATCATGATTTCTAAGTCATTTACGCGTGTAATATATATCTGTATTAAAGTAATAAGGAACTCTTATATAAATATTTATATTACTAGCCGACAGCGAAATAATTTTTACTAGATCTACTTCTATTCAAACAGACAACAATGTTAATTTAATACAGCGCCAAAACTTTCTCAGGGCGCAACATCGTGTACCCTTGCCAAACTTTCTATTTGTGCCAGTACGGCGCCATCTTGTTTTATGCCGCGGGACAATCACTAGCTATGTTACTGATTGTAATACATAAACTGTGCTTTAACTGTCACATAAACCCACTTATCTTTGACACGTTTTTGTTCTAAAGGTACTATGGAAGACTATATAATACCTCAAATAAAGACAATTTTATTATATTCGAATATAAATGAACAAGGTACATTTTTGTGCACAGTTTTAAATCATTGCTTCTTATAATAGATCGATGCCCTCAGTGCATATTATCCTCCGTCGATCGCGGACACAAAAATACCACTATTACTGTACGCGGACGACCTGGTGGTAATTTCTAGCACAATAAAAGGGCTACAGGAAGGGTTAGGTGGGTTGCATATGTACTGCGAGAAATGGGCTCTCTAAGTTAATATTACGAAAACGAAAGTCGTGGTGTTTAAGAATGGGCACGTACTCGGTAGGTACGAACAATGGAAATATGGGGGGCACAACTAGAGAGGGTAAAACAGTACGATTACTTGGGTATGGTCATGACAATGTCGGGTAAGTGGACAAGACATGCACAAAGAAGCAAAGCAAGAGCTATGTACGATGTGGGTAAAACTAAAAAATTAAAGTACAAAGTTCCTAATATACCAACCAGAACACTCGAGGGAGTATACGAAGCTACAGTCAAGGTCACATTATTGTATGGTGTCGAACTGTGGGTCTGGGGTGCAACAGAAATGGTAAACTGCGTACAAGCAAACTTTCTAAAATAAGTTCTGGGGGTGGGAAGGGGTACGGCAACGTGCGGGGTTCTTAGAGAAATGGGAAAGTATAGGGAGGAAGTAAATGGAAAAATGAGAGGTTTCAAATATTGGGCAAGACTGCTAAATATGGGGGATGGAAATCTAAAAAGAACTCGCGATACAAGCGCAGAACATTGACCTAAAGGAAAGACAATGGGTAACAATGATAAAGAAGGAACTATACACCATAGGGCTGGGGTGGATTCGGGGAGAAGGAGTCGAGGGGAGTGCGGGCCGGCAGGAAATGGGGATCATACGGTACAAATTGGAGGACATCAGCAAACAAAATATTTTGGCAGAATGTGCGGGGAATGTATCTTTAATTACGGCACAAATCGTGGATGGGGATAGCCAATGGGAAAGGCGAAAATACGTTGACGTGTGTGGAGCGAGTGACAGGACGGGTTTGGCATGGTTCAGGCTAGGGGGGTGGGCACAATTCAAGCGCGTGAGAGAGGACGGGAATGCAGAATGTCAAATGTGTGGGGAAGACGAGACGAAATTCCACATTCTCCTCCAGTGCAAAGAAACAGCAGAGGCTAGACGGAAATACATAAGGGGTATGAACGAATCAAAAATGGAGGGGCTAATGAAGGCCATTACGGGGAGGGAAATGGCTGGAAGGGACGAAACTCAAATAAGGGACCTGGGAACCTTCCTACATTACGTCTGGACAAAGAGAGCGAATAATGATTGATTTGGTGTTTTAAGTCTACTTTATGCGCAGTAAGGCTAATCCGCACTGTACCTACAGTTAAAAGTGAAATCCGAACCACTATGTGCCTCCACCGGGTATAGAACCCGGGACCCCTTGATTACAAGGCAACGACGCTACCACTGCGCCATCGAGGAGGCCCAAGACAGCGAATAAGTTGAGGGACAGGAGTGAAAGTGCCTGAGAGCGGTGTGCAGAAAGCGGTTTTTTGACAATATAATAACTAGTGCTATAAGTGTAAAATTGAGAAAAATAAAACAGGTTGATAGATTGTAGTGAGAGAAGAACCTACAATTAGTAGGAAAGGTAAATTTGAACATGTGAGGGGTTAAAGAGAGGGGTTATGGGGGGGGGAAGAAGATGGGGAAAAATCTTCATTGATGTATGAAAATGTGTGTACAGCCGCAAAGGCTCATACTGAAATAAACCTATATTCTATTCTATTCAATGAAAAGCCTCTTAAGAAGCCTTGACCACAAACGTATTAAATGTTTAGCTGTGCCTTCATCACGGTTACCCTTGACCTTCAAAGGGACCTGTACCATCACCCCGGTGATGCCTGTACGCGGATGATTCAAAACGCCTACACCTATGCAACCCAATCAACATTACACCCGTTTAGGAAGACTAAGTTGCAGGATATTATTTTAAAGATTCAATCCATTTGACGCTAAGTGACTGATCACCTACAAAGCAGAAAGGACTTCAATGAACGTAAATCACAAGGAATTTACGGCCCGTTCGAATCGTGTTTCAAAGTTGCTGACGGAAGGGAGTAATTTCCGTGATGAAAATCTTGTTTCAACTTTTCCAAGGAAGAAACAGGACACGCTTATCATATTGCTAATCGCAATTTTCTGCAGATGGCTATTCCGAATGGAAATTGACATTAAGGTTGGTAATCTCTTCGTGGGTTTTATCTGAGGTCTTTGGTTTGCAGCAACGAAAGCTATTGGATGCGATGACGATTCAGTTTGTTCCCTTGCGTGTGAACGAAAACCAGGCGGTGGATTGAAACGTCACAATGTGAAAGCGTGTTTCATGCATGCAGTACTGTACGGTTTAGATTGCAAAATAATTAGTTGCACGAAACTCATTCCTAAAATACATATATTATGACGAATAACAAGAATACGGAAGTCAGTTTGAACTTGAGAGGAAATTTAGAAAGTTTCTCCGCTGTTTCTTAGCAATACAGTTCTCTTTTAATCGTTGATATGCTCAGCTAATCACAATGCTTAATTTATTAATTCAATTTGAAATTGTGGCTGTGTTAGCACTTAGGCTATTATACGGGGTCCACCCCCTTCCCACAACTAAAATATAACGAATATAACATAACTATGATGTCGAGGGACTAAAATAATTTTACCTGGATTAAAAGCTGAGTCTGTAAAGGGGCACTCAACACACATAAGGACAAAACATAGGACAACGCACACACAGCCCTAAGAGGATTATACTGGATGCTGAGTCCAGACGCCATAGCCTCGTTAGTCTGCAAAATGCAGTCCAGGGTGTACTACATGGCAGTGAGGTTCATATTTGGGTGTACTACGTGGAAGGGCCACCCCTTACACTTGTATCCGCAATGCTTCCATATAATGAAAAATAAAATTATTCTTCACATTCGGGTCTGCCCTCATAATACAGCATTTTTACCTCTGGTCTGCGGTTTTTGGTTATTTTTAAAAAAATCATAGAAAAATATTTTTAATTTGTTTTTATTTACCACACATTTCTTAAATCGACAAAACTTCCTCTTTTCAATTAACAAAAATTTGTTAAATTTTATTTTCATTTTCAGACATTTTTGAATATTTTTTTCAGCAATGTTTTGTGAAAAAAAGTACAACATTGTAACAAATGTTAATATAGAGATATTTTAAGTTCGTAATCTGGAAATTTCAATAATTAACTACATAAACTATCAATACATCTTTTGAATCTTGCATAAGAATACTTCTTATGTGCACATAACAAAAAACAATTACAAAAATAATTACAAATTACAGGTAATTAGCTTTTGTATGAAAAAGTGGCTGCAGGACAGGACCAGACGATGTATCAATTGGTTCTGCGTCATATGTAAAAATTAAACAAATAAATAAATAAAA
Source organism: Lepisma saccharinum (assembly GCF_977018435.1). Classification (NCBI taxonomy): domain Eukaryota; kingdom Metazoa; phylum Arthropoda; class Insecta; order Zygentoma; family Lepismatidae; genus Lepisma; species Lepisma saccharinum. The sequence goes on from NC_139255.1 coordinate 29,240,230, forward strand.
TAAATTTTCATTTGACATACACTATACAAAATAATAAATGGAAAAACTTAAATATACATCAGTGCATGTAGGAGAATCAAGCAAGAGGCAAGATGAATAGACCCAAAAAAATTACCTCTTCTCACTTCATTCATAAAATACTAGGGTTTGCAACACTGTTTATATTGTCAATAATTAATTATTACGAATATAACCTACCTTCCAAATCTTCAAATTCATCTGCATCATCAAAATCGTCGCTAACTTCAAACTCTGAGGCGGAATCCTCATGCAGAATTTCCGCTATGCAGTCTGGATCTAACGATGCCATTCTAAACAATGCAACGTACATCAACCCGACAACAAACAGTCACAGGTGCGAGATAAAAATAGCACATGAGTCACCTAGCGGTCGGAATTTCAACAGAGGGGCTTTAATGAACACGCACATGAGACGAAGGACGAACATAGCCCGTAGTTCAATCGGCAAAGCGATTGCATACCTCAGGACGGGCTATACTCATCGTTCGTCCACATTGACTTTAAGTACAATGCGGGCTATGCCCGTCGTGAGACCCCAATGTGTTTTAACAACACGATTATAATCCTACAAAAGCTAGTTGTATCAGAAATGTCATTATTAAAAGAGATACTCCTTTTATGACGTACTGTAGATTATAAGCTTGTATGAACATCAATTTAAATTACAGAAATCTTTTCTGATCATTCGCTTAACAGAAAGAGCTTATGCTATCTGCTGTTAATGAATTATTATATAAAAACAATTGTTACATAATGACATTGAATTCTCAGTGGTTAAAATCGTCTTAAACCTACAAGCCCATTTCCAGTTATTTTCTGTGCAGAAAAATGGAGACTTGGGTCGATAATTCTAATTTTCTTCAGACAAAAACTATTAATTTGAATGTTTTAATATTCATTAGAATAAAGTTTTACATTGATAGTGAACCAGGTGATAATAAATAGAAGATAAAAAAGATTTTAAACGAATTTGTATGAAAATTCTAGTCGCGAATCCCACATCAAAGTGTCACTAGTAAATGAAACCTATGCATGATAGATTTAAAATACGATAACGCTAAAAAAGTGGAGGAATTTGTTATTTTGCGTCGATTTTCAACCTCTCTGGAGGCCACGGTTGTTCAGTCGACAGGAAGTCTGACTGGCACATGGGAGAACCGGGTTCAAATCCATGGAAGTGTGATTTCATTTTAGAATTTTCCCAGTAGATATCACTCACTGTATGAAGCGGCTCCGGGTTTGCCTCTAATAAACTGATACAGGGGAGGGGGACAGTAAGGGTAAATGTGACCGGACCACGGTGCTGATCACATCACATCACGTCCAGAAATGACCGAGACTGTAATTGTCGCACAACGGGAGAACAACCTTGCGTTCTGACGTCAGACAAGGAATGCCTACATTGTTGGGTTAGGTTTGTTCTCGTGGTATAAATACACTGCAAATGTATTTATACTATGAGAACTAAATCCAACAAACCTAACCTAACAACTTATGCATTTAGCCTAATAATAAAAGCATTTCGCGGTGACGTCAGAACACAAGGTTGTTCTCGCGTTGTGCGATAAGGGATACCCAGACCCGACCCCAACCCTACACATTCCACCTCCATGTTTTGTTGCAACGTGCAACATTAGCTTTACCTCGAAATACCATGCAAAACAACACCCACGCAATACCAATGGGGTACATTTTGGACCACAATGATTTGTTTTTTTGTTTCGCGTTTGAAAAGGAGAGTTTTTCAAATAACATACAAAGAGTATTTATATAAATAATATGTAACAAACACAGTCATTTATATTCATGTTCTATACATAGCTTTAATGATTTTGAATGATTAATGATTTTGAATGATACAATAGAAACGAACTGAGAGAGTGGATAACACAAAGAGTAAATGAAAATGTAGTTGACAAACAACTTTTCTAATACCCAAAACACTGCATTTACTTTCATTATTGAAATACCAATGTGGTACATTTTGGACCCCAGACACAAAGCACATTTTTTTTTTCATAGCAACGTTTTCGAGAAAGGTCACCTTTTACTGCTTGTCATTTACATTAAACCAAAAAATTCAACTACAAAAAAATCCAAGTTTCGGAACTAAAAAACAGATAAATGCAGCTAGAAATATATCCGTGGGTACAAAATGTACCCCTTTGGTAGTCCGAGGGCCTTTCTACCACTTTAGGTGAATAAGTGAAATGAAACGTTCCTGGATTTGAACCTAAGACCTCTGTCTTTGTAGCGGTCTAGGCTAACCACTTAATCACGGAGACAGGCAGGCTTGAGGAAACGAAACGTAATGAAAAGTTTTCTATTAACCTACACTAACGGAGAGCATATATTAGCTAGTTACCGCAGTGGGAATATCGCGTGCGACTTCCACATTTCAGCGCATGCCTGTTGTTTACCCTACTCTCCTGCCACCCCCCTCTTCCCCCGCAGTTCTGTCGTGACTAGCCTGGTGTCGCCTTGATAGATTAACGGGGGAGCCGGACCGACCCTCACGTCATCTACCACGGAATCCGCAAAAGCCATCAGTGGTGGAAAAGGCCTATATTTTTTTGTTTTACCAACTCACTCGCATGCAGGAGGGGGACCATCTTCGTTCCACCGTGTCACGGATATCAGAAGACGCATCTAAGGCCTTTTGCATGTCTTTCAAGATAATGGTATGGTTGTTCTTTTACGAAACTTGTTCCCTAACTATCTCTCCATCTCCCTCGTTTCTCATATCCGTTTTTCTCTTCCTTTTTTCTTTTTTGGTCTTGCAATTTCCATAACCTTCCATTACTTCTAATTGGATCTTGTCTCCCATTTAGTCGTGCCTTTGGTTTGGACTTTTGCCTTTCATTTAGCTGGTTCCTATTGCACTGAGTGGTGGTGTGTTTTTCCTTGTGCTTTCCACGATGAAGCGGACCCGTTCGGTACGTAGAGCGTATATTATTGATAGCGTAACTTCTATAGGAAATTCGATACTATATGTTGACGTCATTATAACAACGGACGAAAGTTCGTTAATATGTAATGAGCATTACTCTTTGTTTCTTTTATTTTACATAACTTTTCGATGGCTAGTCGAGGCCTAACTCATCCCGTAGATACCAAATTTCGGAACATTGTTCGAAATTGAATTCATTATGTTCTATATTTCTAAATTCAATACCCGGTGGAGACACAGTAATTCGGATCTCACTTAAAACTGTAGGTTCAGTCCCGATTGGCCTAACTGTGCACAAAGTGAACGTAAAGCAAAACTTCAAACAACATTTCTAAATTCGTTTCCATCGAGAAATAAAGTACCCCATATGATTTGATTGAATTGGATTTTTATATAACGTCGCTTTTCTGCCACTTTTGGCTAATCGCGACGATGAGGATGAATGACGAAATTGATGAAGGGGCATTCACAAAGAACACGCATGTCCAGAACGGGATCCGTCATAGCACGCTCTGTTACATACTCCCTCACGGAGGTAAACAATACCTCATATGAATCTACCGTATGTCTTCTCCATTATCATTTCCTACTATTCATTAAGAATTTGTAGTATTGTAACTAAATTTTAAGTAAAGCATGCCAAGTACATAATAATATAGCACGCACTTTAAAAATCGGTATCTGACTTTTATAAATATTCTTGAAAAATTACACTATTGAATTACCAACTGTTCTATTAGCCAATAACATTCACTAGTCTCCTAGAGCGCTACAAAATAGGGTTTCTAGGTTCAAATTCTGGGTAACTCGTCTAAGTTTTGTTGTGTTTGTTGCTTCGTCATTCCATCTCATCGTCGCTATTAACGTAGGCAGATTGAAAATCGACGCAATGAAAATAGAAAAATAGTAATTATACCACTGATAACTACACTGATGTTTTAGTATAGGCTAATCGGGACTGGACCTACAGTTTAAAGTAAGTTCCGAACCACCATATACCTAAACCGGGTCCCCTTAATTACAAGACGACGAAGTTACCACTGCACAGGGCTCCCCGATGGCGTAGTTGGAACGTCGTCGCCTTGTAATCAAGGGGTCCCGGGTTCGATATCAGTGAAGGTATGCACTGGTTCGGATCCAACTCTGAATTGTAGATTCAGTGCCAGTTAGCATTTCTCGGTATAAAGTATACTTTAAAAATTAACCCAAACTAAAATTCTTACCATTACACCATTTGGGAGGTTCTAGTATGTTATTTGCGAACGTTGTGTGCGAGGATCTGTAAAATGAATTACATTTAATAGAATCTGATCTAAGCTATTGGTATCAAACGTTAGCGGTTTGAATGTACTACCATTGAAATTATTTGAGCTTTTGTGTTATATAATATACATTTATGCATTGTGTGAACACACACACACACATGTGAGTGTGTGGGGTTGTGCATATCTCGTTAATAGCATTGTGCATAGATTTCATATTTGCATCACGAAACAAATCACTAACACTAATCAAAACACTAACTACATTTTTTAAAGTATATTGCCAGTGTTTTCATAGATGCAAATCAAAAACTAAATCAATTTAATCATAAATTGGTTTGTAATTGAAAGACAACTATTTGCGTTACAAATCTGTGCGGTGAAACATATTCGACATGTATCGCATGTGTTCCACATTTACAACTTTGAAGCTTTGTGTCCAAATATTCCACATGTTCAAAACTTTCGGTTGTTGTCAAGGCCTGACAAGGCCACGTTCTTTAAAAACAATAAAATTCAACTTTCGTAGGCAGTTAAGGTTCTGATTGGACACTCTAAGAGTATATATATATATATATATATATATATATATATATATATATATATATATATATATATATATATATATATATATATATATATATATATAAAGGTAAAGTGGTCCTCTGTGCTTAGCACCACGCCATGAAGGTGTATAGGGGTGTGGGGGTAACGCCCCACGGACACACTAAGATTACTTCAATATTCTCATCAGGTTAACAGATTGAAAGATAGAACGGGTCTTATGTTAGAAGCTACATAATCAAGTGTTTTCTCATGGACTACTTTCAAAATTCACAACAAAAAGTCGGAAGGGTAGTCATTACTCTCGGCTCATAAACACATAAACACCTTCGCCACTACGTTTACTCACACATCTCACCCACTATCAGCTAGTTAACACCAAACACAGTCCAACACACAAAAGTCACGTGGCTTGAAAATGGCCGCTAATTTTATCCAACCCTTGCAATTGCTCCTCACTCAAGGATTCTGAATTAAAATTTGTATCAATTTTGAATTTTAGTTACTCTACACCCCTTTTTGTGCGGTAGACGCATGGCTTTGCCAGAATTTTTTGTAGAGATGATAAAGTCGTTGATAAAACTTGAGTAATAGAAATAATGACAATAATATTTATGATTATTATACAATCACTATTACAAATTAATAAAAATTAACACATTTATTCCATATTATTATTATTATTATTATTATTGGGGCATTTCATTGTTACAGGTAGGACACGCGCAGTACATTTTTTATATTAAAGTAACTATTCTACTGATTTTTTCTTACAGTTCTGTGCAATGAAATGTGAAACTTAACACTATTGATTAAACAGAACTATCCTTAAAATAGTTTCCAAGATTTCTAGCTATAAGCGGACAACGGACAATTTTGTGCCACGGGTGGGGCAGACGAAATACTGTCTCTTCCTTTATAAAAAAATCCCTTTAATTTATGTGAATTGTCACATGATGAAAATAAATTATTCAAACAAAGATAGAAGATAATTGACCTTTTAATATTGTAGTAGAGTTGAGTGGAAAATGCAACAATTAAAAAAGGTAAAGGTAAAATGCTCCCCTGTACCACGCCATGAAGGCGTATAGGGGGTGTGGAGTTAAGGCCTCACACTTTCTTGATCACGGCCGAACGTGGGGGTGATGTGATCAGCACCACGCCCCTGGCCGCCTTTTACCCGCCAGAGTTTCCTCCAAGTACCCACTTTATACGATGCCAGAGCCGCTTGAACAGGTGGAAAAAATCCCAGTTCTCCCCCACCGAGGATCGAACCCGGGTCTCTCGCATGGTAGTCAGACGTCCTAACGACTGAGCTGCCGCGGCTTCATGTAACAATTAAAGGAGAAATTAATTGGTTCTAATACTAGTACCTTCTACCTTCTAACTTAATTATATATAATACTTGAATTTTTATGCAAATAACAATTTTAGATTGTTCACTCACGAGATAGAATGAAGTTACAGCATTGCATTTAATTTTAAAAATTGAGATGCAGGGTCACTCTCACTTATATCTTTTAGATACTTTTCCACTAGATCCGGCGTATGAATGATTATCCAGTACAACAGTTTTTCAGGTTTTTTGTATTTCATACACTTAATATTTCATACACTGATATGCATGGTTACTCTATTTTTTTAAAATTCAAGAAAAAAGTTAGAAATGAGGGCGAACTAGACATAAAACTTTCGTTAAAATTTCATTTTTAGAATTTTGAAAACTTTAGGAGCAATTTATTCTTTGGATTAGGTTAAATGATATACTATGACAACATAACCTTGTTATTGTGTTTTACAGTCAATTTTATTGATCTAATACATTCTCCCCTACCTCGTTATTCTATTTGAATAACTAAACTTTAGCTCTGTTATTTATAAAATGAGCATTACCAGTTTCTAGGGAGTTCAGACCGGTTTGCCTCTCCTCCCCCCGCCCTCGATGCCCTTGATCAGAAACTATGCATGTTAAGAATAAATGGTGAAATGGTTGTATTGAGAGAATAATATATACCTGAGAATATTTAATTATACAATGAATCATTATGTTATGTCAATTTGTGTTTTGACTTTTCATTTCCTACCATAGTAATATGCAATATAAGGAGGAAGCACATGAATTACATGGTGCAATCAATATTGCCCCAGTTCATCCTGTTAAGTAAAGTAATGTGTGCGGTGATTTAATGGTTAAATCGATATTCTTTTGTTTCCGGTAACCATCAAGTGAATTAGATGACAAAGGTCGGTGGTCATTAAGCCCTCGCTTTTAATAAAGTAATATTGGAATGATTTACACAAAGATTTCTTTCACGTTTTCCACTTTCAACTGAAAAAGTGTTCACGATGGTGGTATTTGTAGGGGCGGGAGATAATTTCCTTCTCTGCCAGTATTCCTACAACGCCTCCTCATTGTTTACAATACTTATTTCAAAGGGGCGATATATATGGAAGGGAAATGCACAGTATTCCTTAGTTAATTCGCCACCCCCCTGTTACTTTGTTGAAATATTTTTGTCATTTTATATTTATCGTAGTGCTGATGCAGGGGTGTCCACAGAGGGGTTTCATGTCGCGCCTGCGTCATGGGAGTTTTAGGACAAAATTTTATACCAATTATATATATCTTCACTCAAAATTGGGGTGATCGTTTCGTTTGATTGACTTGTTACTGATTTTTAGTTATTGTTAATACAATTGTCCCTGTATGTACAGTTTTCTTACCTGCCTGTAGGTGATCGTGGCGATAGGGTTAAAATGAAACATCAGTTCTTATCCTTTAGAATTGGTTTGGAAGGGGGGACGTGCTGTTCGCATTAATACAAGGTTAATCAAACAGACAAACTGCTAAGAAAAAGGTTCAGTACACCAACAATGGCAGTGAGCCTCAGCAGATTGTACGTTTGATGTTAACAAACATGAAAGTGAACCTACAGTACCTAAAGTAAACATATATTGCTTAAAGATGTCTGTATTATATTGTTCCGCAAATTTTGTCTCACCAAAATAATTTGAGTATTTTTGGGGGCGGGGCGAATGTTCTACCTTTTTGGGGGGGAGTGCGTCATAGGCCTTGGGGGGGGGATGGGCATCCCTGTTCTGATGTACTGATGTCTCCTATACTTCTGTGCCACTTTTGGCTAATCGCTCAAATGAGGACAAGTGATGATTATATGCACACAAGAAATATCCATGCCCAAGCCAAGCCTGGACTCGAACCCGGGAACTATCGGTGACAAGAACACCGAGCGGATATTATATACACATACCCCAATCATTCTCGTCATCTCTCTATTATATACTCGTATATAAATATAAAGAGAGAGAAAAAGGGGAAATAATGATTGGGTTTGAACGAGTTGAGTCTTTGTTTCGGGAGATTGAGAACTTTATACTTGGAGACACGGAATGAGGCGGCTCGCAGAACTTGCGTTATTGCCACATCCGCCGGTGCCCCTACTCACAATTTGATTCGTCCGAACGTTTATGACAATGTACTGTATGTTCTTGTTTTGCAGCCCGTCTACGTAATATGCGCGGCACAAAAATGAGGTCATTGCTTGCTGTCAAGATCAGTGATGACAACTCTATCTCTTTTATTTTGGGTTTGGCAACGCTGCATGGTGAACGTTGCGACATTATGCGAAGGAAGTATTATCTGTTGATCTCCGCTCACTTTACCTTTTTCATATGTGGCAACAATGCATTTCTGGCCAACCGTCTGATTTTGTTGCCGCTGGTTCAGTTTCCACAACGTTTCCACATTAAATAGAATAGGCACACTTTAAATTCTTCAACTTTCTTTTCAGAAAGCATATGCTTTCGCCCGCAAGATGGCGGGCAGAAAGAAGGGAGAGGCAGCAGCCCTTCAGGCAGAAGTGAATACCGACGAGGATTGGCAGAAGCTTCTGGAATTGGAGGGATTAGTAGGCAAGTAGAAATTTTACTCAGATTAACTGATATTGTACAGGAAACCTTTCAGATATGTATTCTCCTTGTTTCTCGCTAGAAATTATTCGATAATATTTAATTTCAGAATTAAGGAAATTAAGTGAAAATTTTCAAATCGATGTCTTTTTTTTTATTGCATGCTGATATTCCAAACTGATATTCATCAAGCGCCTTATGAGAATGTTCACTTGCCATTTATTTTATTATCTGCAGTAAAGTTAATGTAGGCTATTTAGGAAATTCCTGTGTACTAATTTTTGGCAAAGGAAATCCATTTGAAAATGATTAATACTGGCGTGGGTAGCTGGGGTTTGAAGGGACGAATTCCCCAATACTTAAGAAAGGCCTCCTCGATGGCGCAGTGGTAGTGTCGTCGCCTTGCAATCAAGGGGTCCCGGGTTCGATACCCGGTGGAGGCACAAGTGGTTCGGATCCCACTTTAAACTGTAGGTCCAGTCCCGATTAGCCTTACTGTGCATAAAGTTTACTTAAAACACCAAATCAAGAACAACAATACTTAAGAAAATATTTTTATACCGGGTGAGCCAGAGATATATGCTTATTTTGGTATGAACATTACACAGTTAATTGTACACCAAACTCTATTATTTTTGTTGTATAATGTGTGTGATATATTGCCATTTATTTTACATTTATTTATTTATTTATTGCAGTCACCATGCAGTCGTTGTCGGTGGTATATCGCGTATTCACGTATGATGCCTATGTGCGAAACGGCGACTCAGTGGCTGCAGCTCAGAGGTTATTCCGCCGGCACTTCCACGTAAGGCAGTATGGATCAGTTCCAACATGCAAAACAATCTTAAAATGAGTTAAGCAGTTTCGAAGTACAGGCACTGTAACTCCAAAAACACCACCAGGTGATGAACCTCTGAGCTGGAACATAGGCATCATACATGAACACGCGATGTTCCACCGACCACGACTCCATGGAAACTGCAATAAATAATTGTAAAATAAATGGCAATATATCACACACATTATACAACAAAAATAATAGAGTTTGGTGTACAATTAACTGTGTAAAGTTCATTCCAAAATGGGTATACATCTCTGGGTCACCCTGTATAAAAGTACGGTATACGTGTCTTATGAACTGTTCCACCAGTAATTCAAAGAACAATCACTATGATCATTAATACGAGATTAATAGATTAGTAGATTAGTTGCTCGCATTGGATGATATACATGTGCAGTAGGAAACAGAAGTGCGTTCTAATACTAATTAAAATTAGCTCGACGCTCGAGTTATAAAGTTATTTAAATTTTTAATAGTAGATTTGAATAATAATAATAACAAAAGAGTGTATATGTTCAAAATACAACTTCCTCTTTTTATTACACATTTAACATTTTTGACGAGACTAACGTCTATTTGCGAGGGCACACTAGAATGAAGTACTAATGAGCCAGGCTTTATAAGAGGTACAGTATACAACCCTTCATGGAAATAAAATATTAAGTAAGGGGGTTCACACTATGTAGATTATTTTATTGTAAGTTGTCTGTTTTATATTGTTTCAAATTTAACAAAAGCATGCAACAATTTCCACTTGCTTGGCCTTCACAAACTATTGAAGATAATTACAGACATATTGTGGATAAAATACACGCCAGCCGATTGCATTCTACTCTATGACTTCCCATAGTAACAAAATAAGTTGCAATTGCTCACAGTCTCGCCATGCTTGTTTAGAAATTATAGTTATTTAATATTCCCCACTCTGCAATTGGTTTCCTTTGCTTAGTGTCTGTCTAAAGTTGGACTGAAAGTTTCAAATTTCTATGTTTTGGTTTTCATAAACACATTGTTGATTAACTGCAATACCTAAGCTGGTATTGAGAATCCGTGGCATGTAGTATTAACTTTCGATATGGATGAAAAGGCAGAATATAGTAATTGATTAATGTAAAACAGTGATAAATGAATGAATGAATTAAACGTGTGCGTCAGCATATATGGTTGATTTGCATCATTGGTATTATGTGTGGAGAGAACCTTTTGCATAACTTATTACATACAATTTTTTAAAATGGAAGTGTAAAAGCGCTTTGAGCGAAGTAAAAAGTACAAGGTTCTAGAGGGACGTGCACGGGACATACACAACACATTGAAAATGTAACGATACACTAAAATACCCACTTAGAGACAGTGTAAAAGGCTCGTGATTCTAAAAAAATCTAAGCATTAGTTAAAACACTCACACCATCCTCCAACGTGGGTAACAGGGAGTCGGGAAGATTAAAACTTTGTCTGACGACATTACCCCCTTATTTTCTCAAATTGGGGTGGCTACGCATGCAAGAAAAACAAACGCTGCACACTCTGATTTTACTTTACAAAGTTCTCAACCTCAAGTCACCTTCCTATCTCCTCTCTCGCTTCCAATTTCTTCACGAATTTCATGATCACGACACCAGATCACGCAGCTCCTCATCTCTCTCTATCCCCGTCCACAGATCAAACTTCTTCTCCAACTCTTTCTCTGTATCGGCTGTAAGACTATGGAATCAGTTGCCAGAAAGCACTAGAGCAGTAAGCTCCGTCGCTTCCTTTAGCAGACGTGTTCGCCACTCTCTTCAGGGTAGTCGTTAGATCTTCCCCTGTCAAGCAGACTAAAGGGCATATGCAAGTGAATGAATTCTTAAAATACCTTGCAGTTACTTAAATACAATTTTAAATTTTGCATTCCATATTTCGCATTTTGTGTATTATATATTTTGAATTTTGTGTGCTATATTCAGCGCGTTAAGACTTGTGTGTATGAGTATAATGTGTGTGTGTGTGTGTGTGTGTATGGACATATGTCAAATGACTTAATGTACTTTGTGTTTAATACAATAATGTATAAGTTTATGTGTATTGTTGAGTGGAAGAAAAGTCTTTGTACGGCCTTAACTCCGTCATTTAAAACAAAGTGTTAATAAATAAATAATACTCTGCACATTGAATATTAGCATTATTTCTCTGAGGGAAGAAAGGGGAAGTGGAGTGTTTCATCAAGCACCACATGAGAAAGTCCACCTGTCAACTTCTTATATGTTAGGTTTTGAGAGTGGTTCACGGAACGAAGTAGCAGATGCTACCGCCAAGTCTGCTGATGCAGACGGGAGCTGCAGAATGAGTTTCTTTGCTCCGTTCTTGGTACTTAGAAGAAACAGTGAGATGAGATACCGTCTCTAAGGAAGTAATTTAACGTGTTGTGTATGTCCTGTGCAGGTCCTTTTACGACCTTACACTTCTAACCTTTTTACACCCCTTATTTAACTTTAAGGTAAGAATTTTAGATGCTTTGAAGGGAACAAAATCGCCATATGTGCCAACACACTCAAAATTTTTAACTCATTCATTTCATTTCGCCTCCTCTCTCTTATTCATGTGAACTATTGATCCTTTAGATATATAACAAGATAACAAAGTTGTATATATATAATGAAATTTATAAACGAACACAAACATCCATATCTACGATTCAAATCATTACTGGCTTCGATGAGTATTAAGCGAACTCCTGAACCGTCAAAGTTATTGCACCCGGTGTTTTGATCAAATTTGTATCGTCCCCTTCCTTTTCTCGCCTTGCACACATTGTAAGTCCTCATTCTGCCACTGACTATGATGTATAACGGGCATTTCACCTTGTACTTCAAAGTGAACGTCAAAACTTTCTTCCTAGATAAAAATTGCTACAATGGAATATTCCTTTCCAAATGTCTTGATTTCGTGACGTGCAGCCATTTCTTTTCCGAATGTACTTTGTCATGTTCATAACATGAAAATGAGCTAGGTTTCAGTCACTTTACGAGTTCAAGAAGTCGAAAAGCACAATTCAGTTTGTTGCACCTGCTCTTTGAATGTGCCTGTATTGGACGAAGATTGGTCCAAAAGTCACTGTGCGAATTAAGCTCCTTGCTTTGAGGGAAGGGAGGGTGCCCTCTCAGTGACGTATCTATGATTTCATTTCGGGATGCAGGTTTGTTTGGGTACGCATATTTGTACGTACATGAAACCAGTCAGTAAAGTAAACTATTGCCTTGCGGTTCTACGTACCTTAGAACATTGATTCTAATCTAGGTCATTAAATCTGATAGCATTTAAACGTAATTTTGAAACAGTGTATTTACATTCTTAGAAAACACAAACTCGTACATAACTAGTAACACTGAGAAAACTTGACCATATTTCTATTCTCAAATTCGCATTTAATGCCCATCTAACCTACGTACAAGTTTCTTGTGAACACTTTAATGCATAGGCGTAACTTTGGACCTAACTTTGAGACGGTAGAATCAAAGTTGGGCTGAATTTTGAGGGCGCAAAATTAAACTGGGCCTAATTTTGAGGGGACAGAATCAAAGTTGGGCCTAATTTTGAGGGGGCAGAATTAAACGGACTAATTTTGAGGGGACAGAATCAAAGTTGGGCCCATTTTTGGGGGGCCAAATATAAACTGGGCCTAATTTTGAGAGAACAGAATTAAACTGGGCCTAATTATGAGGGGACAGAACAAAACTGGGCCTAATTTTGAAGGGGCAGATCTAATGTGGGCTTAATTTTGAGGGGGCAGATCTAATGTGGGCATAATTTTGAGGGAAACAGAATTAAACGGGGGGCCTAATTTTGAGGGGGTACAATCAAACCTGGGGCTTAACTTTGGGGGATGAGACTCGAAAAGTTATCCATCCATGAAAACAGCGTCCATGATTATTTCCTAAATAACTGTGACGTTTCTGAAATTACAAATATTATTCTTTATTACTTTGCTCCCCCTAAGTTGTAAATTTTAATAAATCCGAAAATTTTGAGGGGGCAAGTGTACGCCTATGATCAACACTATGCCATGGAAACTTAAGCTGAAAACATCCTGCTGTCGTATTGGCTCGGTGAGGTTGGCCAGTTGTAGAATGGTGTTCTTTAATCCACAAGGCTGCATACTTTTAGACAGGGAACTCTTTGATGACTGGAGTGTTATTGGACACGATAGATTTTTTTAATTGTGTTTGTTAGTTAAGAAATACACTAATGTGATTTTAATCCCATTTCTTTTGAGGAGGATAAAACATCCCTGGCAGGAATAAAAATAATTTTCTTTTGTCTGAAATATTGTTTCTGTGGGGGGGGAATTCCAGGCATCTCCCCGTTAATTCGCACACTGCCAAAAGTACATGTAGATGTTGGTTAAAATATTGAAAACTTTTTCAGCATTTAGTGTATGAACAGTTGAATAATCGTTTCATTAAACCTATAACAGTGGTTAGGAGAATAATTTATCGAAAATTGGATGAAAAGTTGATTAAAAGAATTCAACTAATTTGCTTTTTGAGTATTACTACAATATTCATAATAAGATCACTTTGGTGTAATATATGTTAAAAATAAATAGATCTTTTTACATAAATATGTCACGCAAAACTTTCAGGAAAGTAGAGATAATAAATAGCATGAGACTTCACGTTTTTTTGCTGAATACATTTGTGAATAACAGAAAGTTTCAGTGGCGCCCTTTAGAACATACAATTGTGAAGCCGTTTTCAAGAAAATGCCTTACATGAAATTGTTACAGTACATACGTACTTGTGAGTTTTATTTATAGTTTTCCACTTCAAGAACTCATTTATTAAAATTTTATTTTGTGGATAATCACATAAAATTTCAATAGACAGGCAAGTTGAATAACGATCAAAGAATATAATATGCTATTGACAAATCTTACGAATTGGTAAATTCACAGTCAAATAGCATGACTGTAGACAGAACAAATTTCAGGGGTTTAACCTATGTCATATACTTAACATTGTTAAGCACTATACAATCATGTGTTTTATGGAACAGAAGAGAACTGCAACCATTATTGGAGGAGGTGAGGGTATCGCGCTATGAAGCCAAAGGGGCAAATGAGGCTTTCTACCATAATAATGTTGGCCCCTCAAAAAACACTGATTCAGTTTGAAGTCATCATGTTCCTGCAAAGCCCATCTAATAACAAACATAAATTCCTGTAACTGAAATGAAATTATATGTGTGAAATATATAATTTTAGGTTGTCGTTCATTTTCCAGGGGGGTGGTCTCCTTGCCCCCCCTTTCGGACGTCCGTGGTTTCGATTAGTATTTAAAAGTATTTTACGATCTTTTTAAAAGTAATTTTTATTTTATTATTTTATATGTTTCCCTTCTAAGGCTATTTGGTTCAATATTAACACGAATATTTTGTAATAATAATATGGAAGTTCGTGCTACAGGGATGCATAATGTTAACATAGTTTGTTTTTCTATTTTACTTGATTCAGTGACGTCAAACAGAAATCTGGATGAGTTAGGTCTCAATTTCTGCTGCCAAGAAAAAGTTCAAGTTTGGCAGCTGATGTTAATTTGCTTGGATATTCTTTTGGTCGTAACGAAGGCCCAAGTTATAGTTCGCTAACCGCACGCAATTTAGTAGACTGGGAACAAGACAGGAAACGCGGGAACTGTAAAACAATAAATTTCCTTGCACGAAACGCGGGAGATTTCTAATTAGAGATAACTAGCAGTCGGTACTTGCGGTGCGTGTCTGCATTATGTTTTATGGGTTACGATGGGAAAGAAACGACAAAGAAGCACGTCTTTTTTACTTTCGAGTGAGTAGTCACTGTTTTCTACTAAAGTCCCTTACAGGCACAGGAAAGCAAAATCATAATTAGATTTTCGGCTTGGTAGACCATAACAGTGAAATGTGTCCCCCAAAATTGAATTGAACCGTGACCTTTTGGTTTGGAGAAAGTGGGGTAGAATCGGGTAGCTAAGGTTTGTTGGCTTGCCGAAGCCAAGATTGTTTACAAACTTTAATGGAAACCAGTATAGTTGCTATGCATTTGTTATGCTTTAATGCTGTAACTATAAAAATACCATTGGTGTTTTAATTTACTTCATATTAGGGCCTCCCTGATGGCGCAGTGTTAGCGTCGTCGCTTTGTAATCAAGGTGTCCCGGGTTCGATACTTGGTGGAAGCAGATAGTGGTTCGGATCCCACTTTAAACTGTAGGTCCGGTCCCAATTGACCTTACTGTGCATAAAGTGGACTTAAAACACCAACTCAATCAATCATATTAAGATTTTTACAAAAAGCCAAATCAGCCGGAATTACCCCTCCGTTGGTATACTTGTGAGCGCGACGCTCACCCTGTACGTTTTTTAGGCCCAGATAATGATATCACTTTCTGGTATTGTGTAGCTGTTATTTGGAATGTCTATGACCAGACGATACCCAGTTATAGGTTGTGGCATTGTTCTCTGCGCAGGCACGTCATTTTGGTGATAGTCTGTGTTTTGTGAGCGCCGGGCTCACACATTTATACCAACCGTGTAACATTTTCTGTAAACAGATTTTATTTCTGTGCTTACTGAATTCGTGTTGTGTCACTGTTTTCTGATTGGATTCTTCAGCAATTATTTTATATGACTCTATTCACTTATTACGGCTACTTTTTCTGGCTAAATGAGTTTTGATATCTTATATTCGTCACGAATGAAGAACAGAAGTTTCGAGTATGGCTTACTGAATTACAGTAAGTGATGAGAAAAGACAAGACCTGGGTAGAATGTTTGATCGTTAAAGCTCAGAAGATAATGTTTGCTGACGACGAGTTATTGAAAAGTGATAATGATAGCAACAAGGATTATTCTCCTTATGAAGAGGAACTTATTTTTACTTCCTATTTTCCCTTCAATATATTGGTCGAGTTGAAACTATGAAGTATAATGTACCCTCTATCAAAGAGTAATAAATTATTAATATATTACTAATGTTTTGCAAATTAGTAAACATCAAAAGTAAATTCTTAATAAAATTATAAACATTGTTATGTTTTTGTACATTAGGCACACAGGAGTTGTACTACGTAGAAATTTTTCAGCGAAAAATGCAGGCTCGACCAGGACTCGAACCCAGTTCTCGAACCCGGTTCTCGAACCGTGCCATTGCTCTAACCACTGAGCTACCGAGCCGGCCTGGCCTCACCGGTATGCCAGAGACCCGGGTTCGAGTCCTGGTCGAGCCTGCATTTTTCGCTGAAAAATTTCTTCGTATTGTTATGTTTTCCTTGATAATTTGTCTCTCGTAATACATAATCAGTAATATTGCCATACAAGAATATAATTTTGTTATTATATAAAAATATAAGATATATTTAACTTATAAGTGATATACTTATTAGGCAATACATATTTACAAACTATTTTAACATGATGAATGTTAAAATATATTCTAGAAAATGACCAAAAAAACAATAAAATTCATTGTGAGTGCGGTGCTCACCGTATACCAACCGTGTTACTCTGGAAGACGTATACCAACGAAGGGTTAATGATATAGGATATGAGTGAATCTCAAACTTTTAGCAAAACAACCAAATATTTTTGTTTACATGGTTAAACGTAAGGCTTATTGACAAAGATCACATGTAAAATAATTGTCTTCTCACTCCGCACCACTGCAGGTCTTTATCGGCCCAGCTGAGACTGCATCCATCCCTTGTCTCGTGGGTTGGAGTAATGATCTTTGAAGTTGCAAGCTGCATCCTCTTAATTAGATGAACAATCATCCTTAGTCTTAGCTTTACTTTTTCCACGTAAATCCTCTTTTTCTCTTTGTTTTGTCGTTTTCTCTTTGTTTTGTTGTTCCCTCTTTGCTTTGTCGTCTTCTCTTTGTTTTGTAGTTTTCTCTTCTTGGGTGATGAAGATTCATCTTGAAAGAGCTTCCTCTTTTTTCCACTTTCTCTTTCTTGATCCATTTTCTTTTCTTCATGACGGGTGTCGAACTTGTACGGCGAAGACGTCAAAATTGCAGATTTCCTTTTCTGTTGCCGTCCATTCTGTTGGGTACAGCAGGGGGTGTTATTTGAAGAGGGATGAGGAAGATTTCTCCCCTCTGGTTTCTGCATCAGCCCTTCTGAGTGCCAATTTTTGCAACTTAGGAGAACTACATACATAATTTACAGTGCACTCTCTACTCCAAGGTTCGAATCATCAAAAAGCGTTAAAAATAGTTCCAAGGGTATTACCGAATAATTCGAATTATCCAAGATCGAATTAAAGAGAGTTTACTGTATATATTTTCCCGATGCATCGTGGAAATAGTTGCTGGAATTTCCCCTACTGGAAGCTTCTCGAATACCACACACAGGATACATCGTGAATTTTAGCAAGTTTTTGCCATTCTTATTGGAAAATTAGCTATTTTTAGGCATCGATACAATTCCCTCTTTGAGCAAGGACAACAAAGCATTCCTGAACTTCACATACTTCACCTTTGTCGCGTGTAACACTGATAACTTTTCGTGATTTCTTTGTAGAAAAGCAGGCGAGGTTATTCAAGGGAATTCAATGGAAAGGTTGGAGCTTTTGTCACGACGGATGACAAATGACGTATTGGATCATGGTTCAAGACACGGAAGGTTTCTTTGAGCTTCTTTTCCCGAAATCACCGACTTTCGTACCCGACAGCAAAAGTATCGAATACTAGGAAGTTTCCCATGGCCTTAGCTGAAAAAGCTATTTAGAAAAAGCAAGAAAGGTTTCTATTGATTCTGCATGTTACGGTGCAGCATATGGAAACTTAAGTTAATTGTAGACAAATTATGTCAACTTATATGTATGTACAGTAAAACCTCGTTAATCCGAAACCCGATAAGCCGGACATCGCCTAATCCGGATGGGGGGGGGGGGGGAAGCAGAATGGAAGGTTTCAAATGTGGCTAGAAGTCAGCAAGAGAACTTCCCAAAGAATAGGCAGTCAACCACTGGTGAAATTTTGTTTTCCTCAGACTTTGTACTGTACTGTAAAGTGTATTTAGGCCTATGCCCTTTAAATACACCATAATAAACGTGTTTTGTTGCTATAAACTGAGTTTTAATGCACTTTCTACTGTTCTTTTAGGTTATTTAAGTTAATCAGGACTTTCGTTAACTCATCCTCCCATTAGTCCGGATTAACGAGGTTTTACTGTATTTGTATGATTTTTTTGTTATTAAGCGTTGTTTTTCTACCACATCGTAACGAGCATAATAATAATAATAATCATAAATTGTCTTTATTAAGCGGGCGAGATTCAGCAAGGACTGCTCTGCCACCTAACCTTGTCAATATGATGACACATGTAAGGTAAACTGTCTATGGAGAAGTAAGCTAAATGTTAAATAATACATATAGGCAACAGATACACAAAAATTAGATGGAACCATAAAGTGTAACTACAAATACAAAAGACAATAGTAATAATTGGATGAGTGGTGATTGTGTGATGAAGGGCCACTCACAAAGAAGACCGATACACAGGCCGGGACACGACAAGATCAAAAGTCGACTACTAAACGCGCTTGGCCGCAGAACCAGCAAATCCATGCTGTCAAAATGGAATTTTAGACATCGGGACTTGAAATATAGCTAATTGGATGCCATGGTTAATTTAATCATTTATTTTTTTCAAAATTTATGCTATGTCGTTTCTATAGTTGTTTAAACCTAAGCGCGGGGGAAGAAGAAGGCCAGGCCCCGTGTTGGACGAAAATAATGTATTTCATACATGTTCACTCTCCCACCGTTATAGTTCCAGCCCCTCCCGAAAAAATCCTGCGTACGCCAGTGTACATGTTTTTCCATTCTAATTCTAATGAATCACTTTTAACTATGTGGTTCCTTACGTAGCCAAATGGTAGGTCAGTGGCGTGTCCAGGATTTTCGAAAGAAGCGGGGAGGGGGGTACGTATACTTCTTTCACTAGTTTTCCCTCATCTTGCCATCTTTTCCTGCTTTCGACATTTTTTTAAAGAAATACTGGACCAGTAGGGGTGATCCATCCTTCGGCACGCCACTGTGGTAGGTGCTCTTCTTTTTGGTGCGAAACTCCAAATTTTCGGTATAGACCCAGCATGACGTTGACAATTCGGTAGCTACTTCAAAGGAACAGTAGCGGCGCTAGGTCTGGTTGCGTTGACACATCACACATGAAAATCGGATTCGAGGGTCAAGGGCAGTGTCGGCGATTGAGTTCCAAATCTGGGGGGGGGGGGGGCAAGCGCGAAAACTGAGGGGGGCAAGGACAGTTTACTTTCCCTTGGTAGATAAGGTTGAGCATAGTGCTGGGGCGAAAGTGACAAAAAGTGGGGGGGGGGGCAACTGTCTCCCCTCGCTCCCACCTAATCGCCACCACTAGTCAAGGGGATGTTATTATACGGAGTTTAATTGTTATACAGAACTAACAACTATAAGGCTTGTGTGTTTCGTCGCACAAATGGCAGAATTTCACGTTGAAGTAGGTTTTTGAAAGTGGGAATAATATTTTCGAGAAAAAAGTGATTTGCTTGATTCTCTTTTGCAAAATATAAGAACTTGAGACCATTGACATCTCTAAGGTAATTCTGACAACGAACCCTTATAAGTTGAAGAATTAAGGGCAGTGCTGTAGGCCCAAAATTTTCAAAGGATGTCGCTGCGTTTCGTGAAACGTTTAGTGCAGACCATATTTCCATTATTTTTTGATTATGTTTCCATTAAATATGTTGACGAAATCCCTTAAGTTCTGCAAAAAAGTCATTGATGATAGAATAGTGATGATTATGATGATTGGCATAAAGGAGGCATAATACAGTAGATAAAACATGTTTTTAAAATATGAAACGTACATTTTAATGGTTGCATTTGAACGTAAGGGATACAGTACAACACGTTATCGTATTTTATGTTCTTGTTGATATTGTTTTCTGAATTGTCAGTTTGTATACTGTTAACCTACTGTTAATAACACTAAACGTGAAGAAAACTGCATTGAGCAGTAAGTCTTCTGCTGGTGCTATTTCTACCTCCAAAATGTATCTTTCGATACGTCACCACACCTGTCACAAGAACGTTGTGTACAAACTCTAGAATAAGCGACATATGCAGCAAAGTGGTTTTGCATTTATGTCTTCATATATTTCTGAGGCTTAAACTGATCAACTGGAAGGCCTTCTGGACACTAGGTTCCTGATCACGTGAAACGAGAAGCAATAAGCTCATTAGAGTAATGGCCATTTGCATAAAGTAAATATAAACGAAATGAAAGTAGAAGATAAACGCTAATCAGTAGGGAAAGGATTTCAAGTGCAAATTATGGTCGGGAAAGGGAAAAAAAGGTTCTGAAAATGTTTTCAAGAAGGTGCTGATAAAATGCCTTTATTCAATGCTCTCTTTTTCTGCACCTTGTGTATATAATGCGCGCGGACCGCGTAGAGAACTATGGTTCTGCCAAATATGTTTTGTTGAAGTTTGTGTTTTCTCTCGCGGGTTTTGCTACATTATCTTGGGAACTATTGGAGCTGCAGTGATTATATTATACCATTTTATAGCTCTCGTTCTGTTCTATAAAATGAGACTATAGGATTTTATGTAGCTGCTCAAGAAAAGTGAAAATCATCTACAGGGTTTGTCCGGAAAGTAATAGGACTGAGTCGATTTAAAAAAAATTATTGAGCCAATCGTTACAATTCTTTAAAAACTTTCAAAGTAGTCTCCTTCTGCGTCGATACAGCGCTGCCAGCGCGATTTCCAATCATTGAAGGCGTCACGGAAGGCATTCTCCGGAATAGCCTTTAGAGCCGCGGTGCAAGATGCTTGGATCCCCTCTGTCGTCTCAAAATGCTTGCCTTTCATCGGCCTTTTCAGGCGAGGAAACAAAAAGAAGTCCGGGGGGGCCACATCTGGGCTGTAGGCCGGCTGCGGAAGCGTTGGGATGCCTGCCTTGGTCAGGTAGCTGGTCACAAGAAAGGCGGTGTGAGCCGAGGCGTTGTCGTGGTGCAACTTCCAGTCGGCTGCGATGTCTTGTCGGACCGATTGACCCTTCGTTTGAGTCTCTTGAGCACTTCCACATAAAACTTGGCGTTGACGGTTTGTCCAGGAGGAACAAATTCATGGTGGACGATGCCTTTGATGTCAAAAAAGACAATGAGCATCGTTTTCACTTTGGATTTGCTCATTCTTGCCTTTTTTGGGCGAGGAGACGCCGTCGAAGTCGAAGGTCTTCCAGCACGGTCTTCATCGGCGACCTCTTCCCGGCCCTCCGAAAAGGCCTTGTGCCACCGAAACACACCACTTCTTGCTAAAGTATCATCTGGGTAAGCCTGCTTGATCATATCAAACGTCTCTGTCGCAGATTTACCGAGTTTCACACAGAATTTAATCGCGTACCTCTGCTCTAACGAACGCTGCATTTTCGGCTTGCACCACTCACAGAAACACGTCGCGCGAAAAAGCCTGTCCTGACTCTCCGGGTGCTCGGAGACAACTGACTAGCCGCTTGTAGGTTAGGTAGGAATCCCCTCTACCGAATACAGTCAGTGCGCGCGCGCTCCGAAGTACAGTCGCGGCGAAAAAAAATCAGTCCTATTACTTTCCGGACAAACCCTGTATTTTTCTGTCCAATTTTTTTAACAACGTTTGAAAAAAAACGAAGAAGAATGGTGCTGAAGCATCAAAGAGGAGGCAGAAAATGTGCTAATCTCACGAAAAGGTGTAGAAAGGTTAAACAAGGTGTGTTCATTTTACTTGATTTCATGTGCTAAAATACATATCTCAAATGATCGGCATGAAAACAGCTATATTTTTAAAAATGTGCTGCAGCTTAAAATCCGTTCCCTACTTACCAGAAATCTTTACGAGAGGGTATATGGCGTATATCGCCGTATACCCTCGACTTCAGCACTGATTAAGGAACACAGAGAAACAACCATGACTTACCTGACAATTTAACCCAGACTTTCGTTTAATATGCCTGTACTGGCAACAATTCCCCCAATATTGATCGATTGATTGAGTTAGTGTTTAAGTCCACTTTATGCACAGTGAGGTTAATTGGGACTGGACCTATAGTTTAAAGTGGGATCCGAACCACTATGTGCCTCCACCGGGTATCGATTATAAGGCAACGACGTTACCACAGCGCCATTTGGGAGGCCTTAATTCCCCCAATATGACGACTGTTGCTTGAGATGGTTTTGTAGGGAAGTTAATATGTTAAATAATATGTTTCTTAGAAGTCGTCTGCCATTCCTTTCTAAATTGGAACGTATTTCAGCATTTCCCCTAATTTTCCAGCACTGGTGCCATTTTTCAATATGGTGGCGATAGCACTCTGGGTGTGTTTTAATAGCATGCTTCCAAGAAGCTATGTGCCAAATTTAATCTCTGGTGATTTTTCCTCGCTATTTTTTCAAATTTCCCTGTACTAGCTGTAGTGGAAATATTCGCTTGAGTCTGCTACATGCCTATCATTTATAATTGAATGTTCATATTGCCCAAGTAAATTATGAACGTGTGTCGCGACAACAAACAGTAATTTAAAGAAATGCAAGAATAGTGCAAATTGCTTTACAACCTTTGTTTTCAAATATCTTTCAAATTTTCATGACAAAAATTTCACTCTTTTTTTCTACTTTCTTCGCAGTGGTAGACATATACAGCGATTGGTGTGGGCCTTGCAGTGCAATGGCATCTTTCCTTAAAAAGCTGAAATTAGAGATTGGTGGGGAACATCTTCACTTTGCTATCGTAAGTTGAAATTATATTACTTTATATTGTAACTAAATTGTTATCTTCATAATTAATATGTAATTTTTATAATATTTTATTAGTATTTTCAAATGTTGTCAATGGTTTTTCTGTTAATGTGTACTCCCTCTGTCCCATAATTATAGTCCGGTATGTCAAAATGGTAGTACAGAAATGACAGACGAAGAGGCAGATGGAAAGCACAATTTGTACTGATCCTTGAGTAGTAAAGTTGTATGACTCATTCCCTTGCTTCATGTTCTTCTTCTGTATACACAAGTGTCACAGTTTGAATATCGGGCAATTATTATGAGACAACAAACAAAGGTGTACCGGACAATAATTATGGGACAGAGGTAGTATTTCATATTTATTTAAGTAAATGAACGTAACAAGTATTGTGCCCCTTTAAGACTTTCATTGTTAAAGTACGGAATACAAGATACTACAGAGCGATCCATTGAAGTGTAGACCGCCTCGTCAGTGTTTGCGTTATCGGCAAGCGAGGCGCTCGCGGCCGTACGAGGTCGGCACTGTAGACTGTCCGTGAATCAAGTGCGCAAGTTTCCGTAACTAGTATAAAAAGTGATTTATTTACGACATGGAGCTTTTTACACCCCGGAATCTTGTTTCAAATCGCCTTTGAACTTCACATGCGGATTGAGTTAACACATATGAATCATAAGTACACGGTGTGCAGTAGAAAACATTTGCTGAGCCATAACACACTTTGCGGTTGAATACGGCAACAAGCACCCTATCACTTCACAGTCGCCAAACTAAAACAGGCCACACAATACAAAACAAGGACCTTTATCACTTCACAGTCTCGTGTCTACTTTCAGGACCTCCGTAAAAACAGGTTTCCTTCCCCCCCTCGCCAGCTTACGTTAGTGGGTGTCTTAATCAAAAATATGTGCTCATTGAAGGCAACTAGTTTTAACACCTCCTTTTATAGATCTGGTAAGTAAATCACTTTTTAAAATAATTATGGAAACTGTTGTGCGCTTGCTTCATCGACACTCTACGATGCCTACAAACGGCCGTGAGTGCCTCGCTTGCCGATAGCGCAAACACTCACGCGGCGGTCTACACCACTTCAATGGATCGCTCTGTATAATGTATTAAACGGCGTCTGGGAACACAAATTCACACTGTTTTCACTCTTAGTGACCTCAAAGTTTTTGCACATGTTGCACTTGTTCTCCTGTTATGCCGCGCTGGAGGTTGCCTGCAGATTCACCCCACCAAATATCTTGGACGTAGCAGGCCCGTAGCTAGAGGGGGGGCAGGGGGGGAACTGCCCCCCTGTGAAAAATATAGAACACATACCTATCTGGAATTCTCACTATTCTTTACAATTGTATCTTATATTGCTCTAGGAAGTTAACAAAGACACTTACGGATTTGGTGATTTATTAAGAAAGGTGTGTTGGATTCCATAATGTCGTACCAGCATTGGGGAAAAAATTCCTTTCCAGGTCCAGATTTCGGAAAATGATTTCACGATTTTCAGTATCTAGACATTATTAAAGGTGCGTAATGTGTTTGGATATGTTTTCTTGAATGTTTATCTATGGAGTTTGAACTGTTGAGAGATAGAGTGAATATTTGATTTTTTTTACTTAATATTGCTTTCTTGCCACTTCTAGTTAATTGCGATGATAAGAATGAGTGATGATATGAAATTGATAAAGGGACACTTACGAGCAACCCCCATGACCAGGCTGGGGATTGCACAAGGACTCCTGTCGTCGTAGTGCGTTGTGTAACCACCCCACTACCAGGTCGGCTAGTGAAAGATTTAGGACAGCTTGCTGGGTCAGTTATCAGACATGACGAAAATGTGATAGTGTTTCACATTTATTATTTCTGTTAAAAAGAATAATTCTGATGTGATACGAGTTACACTAGGCATCTTTTGGAGTGTAAATAGAAAAGGCACTAAGAAAGTTTTGCAATACACCTTTAATTTTCACAATCTTTCGAAATACTTTCCACAACACACGATACACTTCTTCATCCTTCGAAACCAGTCGTCGAACCAACTGGTTTCCTCAGGCAGCTGGGCACACTCGTCATCCCACGCCCTTAGAAGGTCCTCTCTGTTGGAAACCTACTTCTTTAACCTGTTATTGACGCGAGGGAACAGTGCAAAATCACATGGAGCGAGGTCTGCACCGTAGGGAGGATGCTCCAGCACCTTCAGTACAGTACGTGGCAAATACTCGGTGCAAACTTTGGAGCGGTGGGCAGGAGCGTTGTCATGGTGGAGAAACTAAGTGTCTGACGATGAGAGAGCTTGAACTACTCTGGGCAGGCACTCCTCGGTGTACCACTTCCCGGTGACTGTCTTCTGTGTTTCCAGCACCACCCGCGCCACAACTCCCCTTACAGTAAAGAAGGCAGTCACCATTCTCTTCTTTACGGATCATGATTTTCGCACAGACAAGGGTGTGTTTTTATCTTCGAAGAGCCAGTCTTTTTTTCTGGGTTTTAGTAGGCCTGTGGTAATAGTAAAGGCAGGTCTCATCAACTGTTAAGATGCTGTTGATCTAGCGAGATGTTCAATTTTCCTCAACATGCTTCAACGTGTCACAGCGTGGTGCTGATCACATCACCTTCAATTTGGCCGAGATCGAGAATGTGTGGGGATCTATCCCCACATCCCCTAAATGTGTCTTCATGGCACGGTGCTACATGCACGGTGAACTATACCTTTACCTTTAATTTATAACCTAGTTATTCGACAAAACATTCTATCAACTCTTCTGCTGTGGAGTGGATTCTCCTAACTTTAGCCATTCTCTGACTAGCAGTAATCAGTATCAGCATAAAAAACTGATATTTGGGGTTTAAACGTTTCTGCTCAGTGGTGGCGATAAGCGCCCCAGAGACCTCACGCTGCGAGGATGGAGTAAGGTGAAGGAGGCCCCTTTTTATAGATCCACCAAGCTTTCTGGAACCTCGAAAAATATGCTAACTACAGGCTTCCCCATAATTTTAACTAGCGACACTAGCGCCACTGCTCCTGCCCCAGGGTTTCAGATGGGTTGGTGGCAGAACCGTAGCCAGGCAGGGGCCAGGGGGTTCTCAGCCCCCCCTGGCACTGCCACCAGTCCCCTTGACATTAGGTAAAACTATTTTGTATTGTAATTTGTTTTCAGTGAAGAGTGAAAATGTAGACAGGAGATATTATTTGGCTCACAACTTAATGAAAGATCACAGAGCATGAACAGCAGCTATTATATTCGTTTAATCTTGTTTATGAGTCGAAGTCTAAGTAGAAGCAAGTATTTAGAAATTCTCTAGACCAGTGGTTCCCAATATAAATTACAATTTTACTTACTTTTTTGCGAGTATGATACGTTTTCTTCAATTACGACGTTTCGAGAGATAACCTCTCTCTTCTTCAGGTTTCGTTGTTATAAGCAATTCATAAAGTCATTGCTTCGTCAAGATATTTCTTCCATAGTCAACAGGATCAAGGATTAGGTGAAATGTGAGCGGGGAAAAAGTATAGGAAAATCGATTGCACACTGACAATTTACGTGTTTTAAAGCCATCGTTTATCTAAGTTAAAACCTATTATACAAACTTATTTGTCCTCCTGTATAAATTTTAAAAACTGTAAAAACCTTTAAAATTCTAAAAACCGTTCACTATTTCACAGTCAAGTTGTCTGCAATGAGCTTCCCTTGCGAATGTGGAAGCAGTCGAACTGGCTGTCTTTTTTTCATCATTTCCCCTTCCTCCCCTCCTGATTACGTCACCTTTGGCTAACAAAGCGTGCACCGTATCACCTTGAGGAATTGTGGCTAGCTTGCAGGGGAGCAGCGAAATGTTCCAATATTTTCACAGAAAAGATATGATTTTTCTAAATATGTGCTTATTTAGTACTTTTATACATAAGATGTTTCTGAATTTGAAGCAACCCAACCACACTAACTGAGCATTGCAAATGCTAGATAGGTCAACATTCTGACTTGGGCACAGCAGAAAAATCTTGAAATACTAAAGGAGCCGTGAAACAAAAAAGTTTGGGAATCCCAGTTCTAGACTTTAGAAATTTCTTCCAGAGGGGAGCTTCTTAATCTGTACCTTCCCAACCCCTGTTGCAGCCTCTTGTTTGTCAGACATCTGTGACTTTGATGTCATCATCCACATTATATCCACATCTGCGTCAAATGTCAATAGATCTCAAGTTTTGGGAATCAAGGGGTCTTATTGCCTCTGCTGGAGGTGGAATGTACGGTAGGAATTATGATTGAAGTGAATATTGTTCATTTTTACTTGTATGATATAAATAATCGTGTCATCAAAAATAATATGGAGTGTGCATTAAGGGATGGTGTCACGACCAGTCATTTAACACTTCAAGAGATGTTTTAGAAGATATACCAATACAAGCTTTTTTATATATCTCTAAATTATTTATATTTTACATAAACTTAATGACCCCGACACACATAATTTACCTTCATTTAATACTGTTAAACTTTAGAAAAATGAACTTGGTTTATAACCCCCCCCCCCTGATAACCTGTGAGCCCCCCCTGGAGACCAATTCTGGCTACGGGCTGGTTGATGGGTCTCTAGTTGTTTTCGTATCACAGTCATTAGGGAACATATTTCTCAAAATGTAAAAAGAATACAAAACTTCCCTCTATGCAACTTAGTTGCATAATGATGACACCGTAATCCAAGAAGTCATTGATGAATCAAGGGGTTCCTATTTGTTTGTTGGATGCCAAAGAAATGTGTTTCAAAAATAAAACAATACAATTCACACAATATTTTGCAAAATAGTTAGCGCAAACAGTAAGCTAACATTGTCTGCAGTGATGTAAGAGACTCCCTTTTGAAGCAAATAGGATCCGTGTTAGACTGAGAGACCCATGTTTTAATTACAAATTTTTACAGCATTCATCA
Organism: Lepisma saccharinum; assembly: GCF_977018435.1. Lineage (NCBI taxonomy): Eukaryota > Metazoa > Arthropoda > Insecta > Zygentoma > Lepismatidae > Lepisma > Lepisma saccharinum. Next base: position 29,268,492 of record NC_139255.1, read on the forward strand.
AATTGTAGATAATATCTAATCATTATCATTTAATTTATTTGATTTATCTTGCATAACACAACACATTAGTGTTATTGAATTCTCATTAGATCCCTTTATGCTTAAATATCTGGCATACTGGAAACTGCAGGGAATAAATATGAAGCACGATTTATAAAAGGCTCCCGCTCCCTTAATCAGTTCTGAGGGAGGCCCAAAACTGTTGGTGTGTATTAATAGCATATTAACATAATCGACCTGCAATGTAGATGCCTCAGATTCGATTTTCAGTAGCGGCACATTTAAATTTCAAGTAGATACAGTCCCGATTAGCCTATTTATGTTAAATTTTATTGTTGTTCTCGATTTTTTTGTTGTTCGTTGGAATTTCACGATATCATCCCTTCTGGTTACTTATTGCTTTGTGGGGGGTACGTGCTCCCATGTACCCCGCTATATCTGCGAACGCGACACAATAGAATAATATATTAAACAATATTAAAACTTTGCCCCCTCTAGGATTGACTTTGCCCCCCCCCCCCCCTACCAAGAATTCCTGGCTACGGGCCTGGGACGTAGTAGTACCAAAAATAAAGCTTCTTAAATATCAATGCTCTCAATTCCTTGTCTACTGATAGAGTAGAGAGCCTCCGTGCAAGGACGTATTTGGGGGGGGGTCTAGGGGGTGCGGATACCCCCGAAAGACTTACCAAGTGCAAAAATTAAATAATGAAAACATGTGTTGCTTAACTTTGTTGTGTATAATCGAGGGATATTTTTTTCAATTTATTTGAAGGCAGTAAATTTCTAGTTTTATAAGTATTTAATTTAACATTAATTTGATGTGTGTGTGTGTGTCTAAACAAAAGCTAACGCAGTACAATGACTGCGTAACAAGAACATAATTACGGTGGGTGACGCTTGACACTAAACTATCCTACCGCACTGTCAAGGACGTATTTAGGGGCGAAGTTCAAGGTTCCGGACCCCCCCCCCCCGAAAGACTTACCAAGTACTAACATTAAACAATGAATATACGTATACTTGTTTGGCATTTGTTGTATAATCTATTTCCGCCGAACTTTCAATGACAGTACCAAAGATATTAATCTGACACTTTAATTTTCGTCAACCGGATCTAATATTCTTTCATGTTATTTAATAAATATTCAATTCTTTATCCATTAGGTACTGATTTCCTTGCAGGGCAGTTGCTTTCATACAAATTTTAGCAATCTTAACTACATGCTTTTATATCTCTATTCTTACACCGTTTTTATGTAATAATAACAATACAATATTAATATAATATTTATTAATTATTATTATTTTAATTTAATATAAGTATTATATAATTATATTGTTATTATTATTATTTCTGAGACACTTGGTTCGGACCCCCCCCCCCCCCGAAATAAATATCTAAATACGTGCCTGCCGCTGTGGTTTAGTCTCTTGGGCGTTTGACTGCCACGCTGGAAACCCGCGTTCGATTCTCGGGGTGGATGAATTCAGGTGGGTAATTTCTCCAGAAACCTCACTGGAGTGACTGTGGAGTTTACCAAGCCTTTAATAAATTGGTACCTGAGAACGACCCAAGAACAATGAGTATTTTCGTACTTGAATAGGTTATAACACCATTAAGCCTTGTTTCCATGATTATGAAAAACTAAATATGCTGACCAAGGCAGTAATTTATTTTATTAAAAACATAAACTAAACGTAACGTTTCAACCTTCTAGCAAGGTCTTCTTCAGACTCTGTATCAAGTACAAAAGTAACAAGATACAAAAACAGGGCCTTATATATACACAAACATTACTCCCTCCAGACTATTTAGAAAGTTGTTTGGAACTTTCTAGAAGGTGACTTTCACTTTCACCAACTTTACTTTCACCTCAAAGGCTAAACTCAATTACTTCCATATAGAATGTGGTTGGACTTTTAATCTCATGATCTTTTCCCTTCATTTTTCTTCCTTCTCCTCTCCTCTTTCTCTCTTGTCCTTTCCACTCTTTCTAACATCTTCTTCCATTCTTTGTTTAACTTCAGTCCCCCATTCCAGTTCATTGTGTCTTCTTCACCTTTCTTCTCTATTTCCTTTGCTTCCTTCCATTTTCTCACTAGCATTCTCTTCTCCCTTCCTATCTGCTTAGCCTCATCCCACTCTATGTCATGTCCTGTTTCTCTCGTGTGTTTAAATATTGCATTTCTCTCTCTCTTAAGTCGTACATCATCCCTATGTTGTTTCAACCTGTCTTTCAGCCTTTTCTTCGTTTCTCCTATGTACACACTCTGACATTCTTTACATTTCACTTCGTAGATAATCCCTTCCTCTTCCTCTACTCTGTTTTCCTTATTCTTGTTAGCATTCCTCGCTATTCCTAAGATGCTTCTCCCTCCCTTCCTGTAAGTTTTAATTCCCGCTTTCCTAAGCACTTTGCATATCTTTTCTGTGGTCTTCCCCATACTCCTTATTCCAAACCTTCTCTCTTTTTCTTTCTCTTCCAATTCTTCCCTGCCCGTTTTCTTCCTTCTTCTGTTTATGTCCAGTCTATCCTGCTTCTCATAGCCATTCTTTTCCAGTTGTTTCCATAGGCTATTTATTTTGCCTTCTTTTTCACATTCTTTCATGCATATTTTCTTGATTCTGTCCTCCATATTCTTTATAAAATTTATTTTTGTCACCTCACTTACATCACTTCGTTTGTGGCAGAATACCCCTGCTGCACACTTCTTCTGATGCCAAACGGTTTCAATTTCTTTTCCTCTATTCCTTTTCATCAATATATCTAGAAAGCTTAACCTGCTTTCTTCTTCTATTTCAAGTTCCAATAATATCCCTCTTTCTTCATCTTGAATTTCTTTGGCAAAAATGTCAAGCTGCCTCTTCGTTCCCTTCCATATGCCAAAACAGTCGTCCACATATCTGCAAAACATAATTATTTTGTCACCTCCCTTTTCTATCACTTTCTTTTCCCATTCATTCATAACCAATTCAGCCAATGCTGGGCTTAGACTGGAACCTATATTTAGTCCTTCACTCATTAACATTAATTTATCTCCCATTATACTGTAACCGTTATTCCAAATGGTTTCCAGCGCCTTGACTACCCTTTCACTATCCCATTCTCCTATAATTTCTTGTCCCATTCTCTTTTTAATAATGTCCAAAACGTGTCCCCTCTTGATGCTCGGGAACATACTTTTCACGTCTAAGCTAAACATTGTCGTCTTCATCTCATTTAACTTAAGTCCTTTTATGAGGTCTACTACTTGTTCACTGTTCTTAACTGCTCTGCTTTCTTGCTGTGTTACTAAGACGTCAATAACTTTCTTAACTTTCTTTTCTAAGGGTTCCAAAATATTATTTCTGCAGTAAATTCCAGTAATGAACTGCAGAAATAATATTTTGGAACCCTTAGAAAAGAAAGTTAAGAAAGTTATTGACGTCTTAGTAACACAGCAAGAAAGCAGAGCAGTTAAGAACAGTGAACAAGTAGTGGACCTCATAAAAGGACTTAAGTTAAATGAGATGAAGACGACAATGTTTAGCTTAGACGTGAAAAGTATGTTCCCGAGCATCAAGAGGGGACACGTTTTGGACATTATTAAAAAGAGAATGGGACAAGAAATTATAGGAGAATGGGATAGTGAAAGGGTAGTCAAGGCGCTGGAAACCATTTGGAATAACGGTTAAAGTATAATGGGAGATAAATTAATGTTAATGAGTGAAGGACTAAATATAGGTTCCAGTCTAAGCCCAGCATTGGCTGAATTGGTTATGAATGAATGGGAAAAGAAAGTGATAGAAAAGGGAGGTGACAAAATAATTATGTTTTGCAGATATGTGGACGACTGTTTTGGCATATGGAAGGGAACGAAGAGGCAGCTTGACATTTTTGCCAAAGAAATTCAAGATGAAGAAAGAGGGATATTATTGGAACTTGAAATAGAAGAAGAAAGCAGGTTAAGCTTTCTAGATATATTGATGAAAAGGAATAGAGGAAAAGAAATTGAAACCGTTTGGCATCAGAAGAAGTGTGCAGCAGGGGTATTCTGCCACAAACGAAGTGATGTAAGTGAGGTGACAAAAATAAATTTTATAAAGAATATGGAGGACAGAATCAAGAAAATATGCATGAAAGAATGTGAAAAAGAAGGCAAAATAAATAGCCTATGGAAACAACTGGAAAAGAATGGCTATGAGAAGCAGGATAGACTGGACATAAACAGAAGAAGGAAGAAAACGGGCAGGGAAGAATTGGAAGAGAAAGAAAAAGAGAGAAGGTTTGGAATAAGGAGTATGGGGAAGACCACAGAAAAGATATGCAAAGTGCTTAGGAAAGCGGGAATTAAAACTTACAGGAAGGGAGGGAGAAGCATCTTAGGAATAGCGAGGAATGCTAACAAGAATAAGGAAAACAGAGTAGAGGAAGAGGAAGGGATTATCTACGAAGTGAAATGTAAAGAATGTCAGAGTGTGTACATAGGAGAAACGAAGAAAAGGCTGAAAGACAGGTTGAAACAACATAGGGATGATGTACGACTTAAGAGAGAGAGAAATGCAATATTTAAACACACGAGAGAAACAGGACATGACATAGAGTGGGATGAGGCTAAGCAGATAGGAAGGGAGAAGAGAATGCTAGTGAGAAAATGGAAGGAAGCAAAGGAAATAGAGAAGAAAGGTGAAGAAGACACAATGAACTGGAATGGGGGACTGAAGTTAAACAAAGAATGGAAGAAGATGTTAGAAAGAGTGGAAAGGACAAGAGAGAAAGAGGAGAGGAGAAGGAAGAAAAATGAAGGGAAAAGATCATGAGATTAAAAGTCCAACCACATTCTATATGGAAGTAATTGAGTTTAGCCTTTGAGGTGAAAGTAAAGTTGGTGAAAGTGAAAGTCACCTTCTAGAAAGTTCCAAACAACTTTCTAAATAGTCTGGAGGGAGTAATGTTTGTGTATATATAAGGCCCTGTTTTTGTATCTTGTTACTTTTGTACTTGATACAGAGTCTGAAGAAGACCTTGCTAGAAGGTTGAAACGTTACGTTTAGTTTATGTTTTTAATAAAATAAATTACTGCCTTGGTCAGCATATTTAGTTTTTCTTGAATAGGTTGTTGACAAGTGACAAGAACGATCTTTCAGCACAAACTTTGAAAGCTGTGTTGATTAATAAGGCGACCTTTAATTGCACGTGTGTAAACTTTACAATATATAATTATAAGAGAAGGATGTAATGAAGAAGATCCACCGACCGGCAAAATATAAACGAATGACTTCTAATTCTAAAGAACCGCTTGGCTGAAGCGCAGTGCTTATCACCACATTATGTAACTTATTTACCTAGTATTTATTTCATTAGTTTTCAAACATACGTGTTTGTGACGAAACAGTGTTTATATTCAGTTCAGGAAAATATGAAAAATGTCCTGGTTTATTGTTTTAAAAATCTGGTCACCTTAGGTTAAGGTGGTCAGAGCGTGGTGCTCATCACACCACCACCACAAATGTTGAGCTCGTGAATGTGTGGGAGCCTACCTCCACATCTCCTCATATGCTTCTTGTTGCAATGTGAGGTCGCAGAGAGGTATCTTTACATTGTTAGGTAAGCAGCTGACTTCAATGTGCCCAGGATACTCGTCAAGGGGGAAGGGGGGATACGGACTTATGTTTTTCAGTAAACAGTGGCAGGAATATTTTGCTACATTTATAGCATTTTTTTTTCTCCAAAAGGGGAACATGACTTCCTGGCCCTTGCGCGGTACTTTCTTAAACACAAACAAACCCACTCGAGTAATTAGAATATAGCTTGCAAAGTCCGCCAGATCTCTGACAAAATGTAAATGAATTTGATTTAGCTCTGCTAGTGACAGAGAAATTGCCATCACACATTTCAAGTTTATGCAATTCACTAGAAATTACGCAGTATCCCGATATGCCATTACCAGGACGTGGAAAACAAAATACTATCCCAATATCGATTTCGGAAAATTATTTCTCTATTTTCAGAATCTCGAACAGAGGAGCAATTTTCAACGGTCGTCAGGCACGTATCCAAGGGTGGGGCTTAAGGGGGCTCGAGCCCCTCCCCCCCGAAAGTTTTCGGTTTACACTGGATAAAATGAGATTTTTTGTTTCTTGTGGTGTGAAATAAAATAATGTAACGATAATTTAAGGAGAGAAATAATTATCGAGGCAAGACGGAGAATGTTCTGTAACCCTGTTATTGTTAATAGCCCGTATCCAAGGTGGGGATCAGGTGGCTCGAGCCCCCCCCCCTCCCAGGAATTTTTTCAGTTTACACTAGGTAGAATTAGGTTTTTGGCTTCTTGAATAATGTGACGATAATTTAAGGACATAAATAATTATCGAGGCAAGACGGAGAATGTTCTGTAACCCTGTTATTGTTAATAGCCCGTATCCAAGGTGGGGATCAGGTGGCTCGAGCCCCCCCCCCCCTCCCAGGAATTTTTTCAGTTTACACTAGGTAGAATTAGGTTTTTGGCTTCTTGAATAATGTGACGATAATTTAAGGACATAAATAATTATCGAGGCAAGACGGAGAATGTTCTGTAACCCTGTTATTGTTAATTGCACGTACCCAAGGTGGGGGTCCCTCCTTCAGTTTACGCGAGATGAAATTAGCTTTTGGGTTCTTGAATAATGTGATGATAATTTGAGAGAAATAATTATCGAGACAAGATGGAGAATGTTCTGTAACCCTGTTATTGTTAATAGCGCGTGTGCAAGGTGTGGATCAGGTGGCTCGAGCCCCCGCCCTCACACATGATTTTTTTCCGTTTACACGAGATAAAATTACGTTTCTTGCATCTTGGACAATATGATGATAATTTGAGAGAAATAATTATCGAGACAGGATGGAGAATATTCCTTAACCCTGTTATTGTTAATAGCACGTATACAAGGTGGGGATCAGGAGACTCGAGCCCCCTCTCCCAGGATATTTTTCAGTCTACACTAGATAAAATTATTTTTTTTGGCTTCTTGAATAATGTGACGATAATTTAAAGAGATAAATTCGTATCAAGGCGAGATGGAGAATGTTCTATAAACCTATTGTTGATAATATTGCACGTAAACTTTTCTTGCGCTTTCGGTGTTGTCCCAGCGAACTTGAGCATTATGTAAAGACTTGTCAGGATTTGAAAGCTGTACAACAAAGGTAGCGCCACGAGTAGTACGATTCGTTGTAATTTTTTATTTACGGAAGGGTTTTCACTGTGCATTAATTGTTTCACGATCCAGCTGGATTCTAGAAGACTTCCTTTGTTTCGTGCCAATAACGGTTGGGCTGAAAAGTTCGTAGGCTAACATAGTAAAAAATATTTTTTTGACAAAATTCGATTTTATTATTCAATATAGTTGCCTTCGAGGGCGATACAACGATTATAGCGGTCATACAATTTTTCGATGCCATTTTTATAGTACGATTTCTCTTTAGCCTCAAAATAGGCCTCAGTTTCGGCGATTACCTCTTCATCAGTGCTAAATTTCTTTCCAGCGAGCATTCTTTTAAGGTCTGCAAACAGGAAAAAGTCACTGGGGGCCAGATCTGGAGAATATGGTGGATGGGGAAGCAATTCGTAGTCTAATTCATATAATTTTGCCATCGTTTTCATTGATTTGTGACACGGTGTATTGTCTTGATGAAACAGCACTTTTTTCTTCTTCAAATGGGGCCGTTTTTTCGTGATTTCATCCTTTAAACGCTCCAACAACGCTATATAATAATCGCTGTTGATGGTCTGGCCCTTTTTGAGGTAATCGATGAATATAATACCATGCGCATCCCAGAATACTGATGCCATAACCTTGCCAGCCGACTGTTGCGTCTTTCCACGCTTTGGATTCGGTTCATCACGTGCAGTCCACTCGGCTGACTGTCGATTGGACTCTGGAGTGTAGTTATGGAGCCATGTTTCATCCATTGTAATATATCGACGGAAAAATTCGTGTTTATTACGGTTGAATATCGCTAAACATTGCTCCGAATCATCAAAACGTTGTTGCTTTTGATCGATTGTGAGCACGCGCGGCACCCATTTTGAACACAGCTTTCGCATGTTCAAATATTCATGCACAATATGTCCAACACGTTCCTTTGATATTTTTAAAGTCTCAGCTATCTCGATCAACTTCACTTTACGATAATTTAAAATTATTTTGTGGACTTTTTTGATGTTTTCGTCGGTAACAGCCTCTTTGGGGCGTCCACTGCGTGCATCGTCTTCGATGCTCATTTCGCCTCGTTTAAATTTAGCAAACCACTTCTCAACTGTTGATTTTCCTGGTGCAGAGTCCGAATAATGTTTATCAAGCCAAGCCTTGGCTTCAACAGTATTTTTTTTCGCCAAAAAGCAATGCTTTATTAACACACGAAATTCTTTTTTATCCTTTTTTTCACAATAACAAAAGCTGCTTCACTCACAATGCTATATCTCACGAACTAATTATCCGGCAGCTGTGAAATTTATACACGTATCTTTTGAAGATTAGTACTAAGTAAAAAATCACATGGATTTAATTCTAGTAACGCCATCTATGAGTCAGCCTACGAACTTTTCAGCCCAACTGTTATATGACAAGACTGCGGAAGCTGTGACTAACAATTTTGAACACTTGCGAGTGCTTAGGCCTGAATATGAACAATTTGGTGGGTTTCGTCATTTATAAGAGCTGCAAACTTGGGAGGACAAGACACATTACTTAGTGGTGTTCAGGCTCGATTCAGAGAAAAATATTCGAGCTGTCTGCGTCCAGTTAGCAGCCCACAGTTTGAATCTCGCGTTGTCGAGTGGATTGTCTATCCCGTGCATCTGTAACAGCTTCGTAAAAACACTCAAATACACCATAGATGTTTTGATTCCTGATGAGAAGAAATGGACAACACATACTGAGATGCAATATTAATACATGGAAACAGGAGTCGAGTGGTAAAAAATGTTCCAATTTCACGTTCTGATTAGAATAGCGGCCTTAAACAGTGGCGACGATTTAGGGGATAGCTTCTCCCCATTTTTTTGCCTCCACACTATCACTATGGCCTCTTAATGCTAAGCCTTGTCTACCAAGAGAAAGTAAACTTTCCTTGCAACCCCCCCCCCCTAGTTTTGGATCCCAGTCGCCACTTGTGAGGTTCTATCTATACCTCTTAAAAAGATGGTGTTCAGCCCCCCCCGAAAGGAATTCCTGGATACGTGCGTGATGGTCGTGTATTAAAATTGCTTTGCACTATATAAGCACAACTTTCTTTAAAATGAATCGCAAATAATTATTTCAAAAGTATTTTGAATTTCATATTTTCATACGTATTCCGTTAACTTGTACTACCTGTTATCTTGCCACCCTGTGTATAAATTTAAATGATCTACAACTGAGAAGCAACGATTTAGAGATTTTTTCCTCTGTATGTACAAATTCAAAACAAGATCGAGTTAGCCGATCTCTATAGCGGAGTGGTTAGCACAGCGCACTACGACACCAGGGTTCCTGGGTTCCAATCCCGGATTGGGCATTGTTGTTCTTTGTGAGTGTCCCTTCATCAATTTCATCACATCGTCATTCATCCTTATCTTCGCGATAAGTCAAAAATGGAAGAAAAGCGAAGTAAAATAAACCAAATCAATCAATCGATCAAAATCGTGTAAATATTTATTTCCTTTTCAGGCGAAAGCAGATAACATCAGGGCACTAAAACGATTTCGAAACAAAAGCGAACCAACATGGATGTTTATTGGGGTAAGTTGCACCTGTTCTCCAACCGATATTGCAGCAACACAAAAAAGAGCTATACAACCAGAGGGAGCAGCAACTGCTACCCCTGTTTAAATGTTCAACTAGTTTTGAAACTTTTCAGTCAAGGTATTCAAAATGAAAAGGGGTTAAAAAAGTATCACAAGAAACAATATCAAAACAACCATGAATCTATTACACTACACTGTGCTACTAATTGCTTCACTTGATCTTAGTGATGGGCACCATCGACTAATTTCCACCATCGACTAATTAGTCGTTAGTCGAAACAAAATATCGACTAATTAGTCGAAAAAATTAGTCGACTACTTTTTCGACTAATATTAGTCGAATTAGTCGTTCGACTAATATTAGTCGAATTAGTCGTTCGACTAATATTAGTCGAATTAGTCGTTTGACTAATATTAGTCGAATTAGTCGTTCGACTAATATTAGTCGAAAAAGTAGTCGACTAATTTTTTCGAGTAATTAGTCGTTCGACTAATATTAGTCGAATTAGTCGTTTGACTAATATTAGTCGAATTAGTCGTTCGACTAATATTAGTCGAATTAGTCTTTCGACTAATATTAGTCGAATTAGTCTTTCGACTAATATTAGTCGAATCAGTCGTTAACGACAAATATTAGTCAAAGTGGAACTATATATTTTTCTTATTATTTTCAAATTCCTCCACTCTTGTGCTGAGCTGAGCCAGGCTAAATTGGACTGTTTATAAACGAATGTTTATACACACACACACACACACACACACACACACACACACATACATATATATATATATATATATATATATATATATATATATATATATATATATATATATATGTATGTATGTATGTGTGTGTGTGTGTGTGTAGGCGCACAGAGAATAGACCCGGGATCTCTTCATTACAAGGTCACGCATGAGAACATTGAGAACAGTCTCTGTGGCCCGAAACGTTGAGTTGTGTACTCACGATGTCAGTCACCATCAAGGTTCCGGCTTCAAATAAAGACGTAAAGAAGACATAGGCAGGCCCATAGACGGGAATTATCATGTGTCTTGGGTGGGGGGGGGGGGGGGGACAAATCCTAATTGGAACAAAGAAAAGATGCGAAATGTTGTTTGTTGGAGTGTCAGATGTGACCGATAACTTTACTATAGTAGTATTACAGTTAGACATACAATTATAGAGATGCTACATTAAAATCTAAAGTAACGGAACAAATCAATCTCACTGATAGATACCTCGCATACGTCGTACAGCTTCATGTTTGATGTTTACATATATTCTTAGAAGTATTCTAATAGTATTCTAATAGTACTGTATTCCTTAACAGTGTTTTCAAATTTCCTTTAATCAACAGTGGAGGCGAGTTCTTGCTCCCATACTATCCAACACATATTGGTCGAAATTTTTAAAGGGGTGTGACCATTATGTGAAGCTTTTAAAAATATAGTTCTGATCAGTTAAAAATTATTTATTACGATGTAAACTGCCTTTGGTGCAATATTAGGATGAATGAAATACTAGCGAATAAGTTGAAATTGAATAGTCTAAAACGACAAACATAATTTATTTGTGACAGTAAGCCTTTTTTCGGTATGAAACAAAAAAGTAAGACATTAGTTGTTATTGATTTGTGCATTATAGTCGAAACATTACACCTGAGAAAATTTACCAGAGTATTGCGAAACTGTGTCGAAAGATCATGCGCCGCTATAATTGGTTTCGTTCTCTAACGCACCAATGCGACGATTACGAGATGAGAGATTATAAACCATTTTTTTGACTGAAAAAGCAGGGTGCGACGGTTAGTTAGAAGAAACTCGGGACAGGGATTAAAAAGATTTGACTGTCCCAAAAAATGTGGATGTCTGGTAGACTTGCATCAATTGTTATAAAACTACCTGGGTACAATTACCAAATATGGCAGACTGGAGCCTGCCTCTCTCTGCGAACAACCCATTCATTTATGTAAGAATAAAATCGAATTTCTTGCAAAATCTGAAAAATCGTCAATGTTATTTTCGTAGGTTTTACAGCTTCATATTAAAACATTTCATAGTTGGAGGGGTAAATGACCCCATTGCCCCACCCCTTGAGTATTAGGCTGGACATGGATGTTCTTTTTTATCAATTCGTCCTCATCGTCGTGGTTACCCAAAGTGACATACATCCTCTATCTTTCTTTATTATTATCCTCATTTTACATCGCTTTTATGCCTCTTTAGGCTAATCGGGATGATGAGAATGAATTGTGATTACAGGAAATGGATGAGTGGAAACTTACAAGAAACACCCATGTCCACCACAGGATTCGAACCCGGAGCCGTAAAAGGCGTGAATGTGAATGAACCACCCTGCGCGCTCTGCCACCGATGTTGCTGGCAAATTTGTACCCCATAAGGGGCAGAAAGGTAAATTAACATCTAGCGACTGCAGCAAGTTTGAGATCGTTCTGGACAGCGTATATTTTAGTATTTGCCCCACGAACATAATTAATGTTTATTTTTAATTAAATTAATTTTACCTTACCTTGCATCAGAGCTGGTGGATTGTAAACTCTCTTCTTATATTCGACCGGTTTTTTAAGTTTAAGAATATTTCCATTCCAGTAAAATGCATTTATCATAAACCCTCTAATCCATCTGAAGGTCAGAAATGGATAGTTTTGCTTTTAAAATGTTGCGGTGTCTTTCTTGCACCAACAATGTGCACTGGCCTGTGAATACCAAGAAACTCTCGGAACTATGAATGTGTATCCCTTCAGAGAAAACAAAAATAGCGACATGAATGACGGTAGGCATCGCCCCCTGGAGGTAGGGGGGGATAGAGCTACAGCAGGGTCAGCTTTCCCTTTGCATACCAGCTCTGTCGCGGCATCAAGGGATAAAAGATTCCAGTCACTGACCTTTCCAAGAAATACCTACCTGCTTTGCTTCCCTTCTTGACAATAAGCCCTCTGCTCAAGTAGTCGATTGTTGGTCTGGAAATGAGACATGTTCGGTCATTTCGACTAATATTAGTCGGAATGTTCCCGACTGAAATCAGTCGAAATGTTTCCGACTAATATTAGTCGAAATGTTTCCGACTAATATTAGTCGGAATGTTTCCGACTAATATTAGTCGGAATGTTTCCGACTAATATTAGTCGAACGACTAATCCGACTAATATTAGTCGAACGACTAATTCGACTAATATTAGTCGAACGACTAATTCGACTAATATTAGTCGAACGACTAATTCGACTAATATTAGTCGAACGACTAATTCGACTAATATTAGTCGACTAATTTTTTCAGTCGACTAATTTTCATTAGTCGATAATTTTTTCGATGGTTTTAATAATCGACTAATCGACTAATATTAGTCGACTAATGCCCATCACTACTTGATCTGCGTTCTTACAAAACTTTGTAATGAAGTAAAGACTGTTTAAAATGAGTGAAAACCGATTAAATGAAGCCTAGAGCATATCTGTTCTTGAATTGTACAGGGTGTACCAAAAGTCACATTAGCCCCCCCCCCCCTTGAATTGTAGACAAACCTGCAAAATGTTATTTTAACAGCATGCGTATGATGAGAGGATGGTATACCATTAAATCAGACCAATGACCACCATTTACTCCAGAGGATCTGTGTGCACACCGCCAGTTTCATGCACAGTATTATTCGCCTCCAGGTGTGATGTCAAATCCTCCGTAACATAAGATGTCAGATCTGGATTTCAGGTGGCCATTTTAAGAGAATACCTCAATGGTGTGTTCAGAGACAAATGGATTGGACCAGCACCTCTAAAATGGCCACCCCAAAGTCCAAATCTGATATATTGTAATAATGCGCTACGGGGGCACATCAAACAGAAAGTCGTCAATAATCGTTATCAGACAACTGGGGAACTTCAAGAAGCTGTTCGCAGTGCGTTTGCTTCCCTCACGCCAGCCATGTTACGGAGGATTTCACATCGCACCTGGAGGCGAATAATACTGTGCCATGAAAACGGCGGTGTGCACACAGATCCTCTGGAGTAAATGGTGGTCATTGGTCTCATTTAATGGTATACCATCCTCCCATCATACGCATGCTATTAAAATAACATTTTGCAGGTTTGTCTACAATTCAAAGGGGAAGGGGGGATTATGAGACTTTTGGTACACCCTGTATATGTTTGTAAAAAAAAAACTGTTAAAACCTATCTTGAGAAAAGGCGTCAATGTTCTTTTAAAGTTCAAAATGATTTTGTGAATGTTGCTTTTATTGGCATAACAGGTTATGTAACCTTTACACTCCCGAGCAGGTTTACGAAAATACCCCCGTTCTCGCCCGGGCTTCTCGGCGGGAATTTTAAATTCGAACACTCTTTGGAGGAGAATTGTTATAACTCGGGCACTATGGGAGCAATCTACTTCGGATAACTTTTGTTTTACAGCTAAAACATCAGAGCATGCAAAAGTGTACAATTCAGAACGCCGGACCGAGGAAGGGGCTTGGGGGGGCGGGCACGACCCCAGAATTTCAATAGAAAAAACATAAAAATCTGGAGTTTGCCCCCTCTTCTCCCGCTATTTTTGGGAGAAGGCGCGAACTTTAGTATTCATTTCAAAGAGTGGACATTTCTCAAGAAAATGAAATACGTTTCATGTTCTTGGGTGCTATATAAGTCGAATAATAAGCCAGAATGTGATTATTTATTTTTTTTACGAAAAATAGGCAATTTGCATTTTTGGAGGAAAATTGTTATAACTCGGGCACTATGGGAGAAATCTACTTCGGATAAGTTTTGCTTTGCAGCTAATACATCAGCGCATGCAACTGTGTACAATTCAGAACGCCGGACCGAGGAAGGGGGGCTTGGGGGGCACGAACTCCGAATTTCAATGGAAAAACATGAAAATCTGGAGTTTGCCCCCTCTTCTCCAGGAATTTTGGGGAGAGGGCGCAAACTTTAGTATTCTTTTCAAATAATGGACGTTTCCAAAGAGAATGAAACATGTTTCATGTTCCTGGGTGCCATACAAGTTGAATAAAGAGCCAAAATGTGATTATTTTTTTTTTACGAAAGAGAAGTAATTTGCATTTTTGGAAAAAAAATTGTTATAACTCGGGCACTATGGAAGCAATCTATTTCGGATGAGTTTTGTTTTTCAGGTAAAACATCAGAGCATGCAACCGTGTACAATTCAGAACGCCGAACCGAGGAAGGGTGGTTTGGGGGGCGCGAACCCCGAAATTGAATGGAAAAAAACAAACATAAAAATCTGGAGTTTGCCCCCTCTTCTCCCAGAATTTTGGGAAGAGGGCGCAAACTTTAGTGTTCTTTTCAAAGAATGGACGTTTCCAAAGAGAATGAAACATGTTTCATGTTCCTGGGTTCCATACAAGTTGAATAAAGAGCCAAAATGTGAAACTCTGTTCGGAAATGTGGCATGGATATGTTGCAGAGTGGGTTGGGGAGGGGGGAGGGGGAGGGGGAGGTTGGTCATCAGTGTGAATTTCCCAGGCTTGCTCCAGACCTGTGTCAGAGTTTGCAACATAAACATAAGAGTATGAAGGTCCAAAAAGCACATTCATTTCGTAATCAGCACCATGATACCATATGGTATCATCGGGAGAGTAAAGGTTTATTTTAAAAATTGAGAGCTATGTGGCCATAATCGAATACATACAAAAAATTATTTACACACACGAGCGTGCGCGTGTGTAGAGGTTGAGCTTTGTACCACCTGAATTCATCACTGGCCGCCACTTCTGTTAAAGAATCATAAGACATCATCATAATTCAACATTGATGATAGTATAATAATAAAGTTTACCTACTCCGTCTGTGATAAATAATAATTATCCGTGTTGGGATATGTCAAGAGAGTGGAATAGTTCAAGACAGTGGTGATGGAGAAATCCCCCCTTTCCTTACAATACCCTCTGCAGCTACCTTCTTCATCAAAACA
This sequence comes from Lepisma saccharinum, assembly GCF_977018435.1. NCBI lineage: Eukaryota > Metazoa > Arthropoda > Insecta > Zygentoma > Lepismatidae > Lepisma > Lepisma saccharinum. The sequence goes on from NC_139255.1 coordinate 29,284,186, forward strand.
TAATTTGAACTTCTTTCCTTAAGTGTAATTGACACACGACAAGAGTAAAACATGGAAGATTCATGATGAATTTTCTATTTTTTTGTGCAATTTGTCTTTCCTTGTTATTTTTTACTTTTTACATTCTGCCAAAAAGCTAAATGGTTCCACAAGAGAATTTTCAAATTTTTATACATTTTTGTACGTAAGCTTCGAAGCCGTTCCTTAACTTCAATGTTGTAAATTGTAATAAAATATGAGAACGATTCTGTATGTCAATATATTAAAGATTTTAAATCGGGAAAAGTAAAAGAAAACAGTTGTGCCAGATATTCGCTCATCTTACGTACAGACTAGAAGAGTATTCCAAATGGAATAACAATAATATTAATTATAATAATGTCATTATTAATACTCCGTCAATTTTGTATCAATAGCCGTATCCCCCTGCACAACTATCTAACGATTCTCATGTGTCCCACTGCCCTGATTTGCCTCAAATTTCCCTATTTAAGTAAACTAAATTAAGATATGTTTAAATATTTTTTTATAATTTCAGACCGGTTTTATGGTAAAGTTAGTTTTCGGTGCAGATGCTCCAAAACTGGTGAAGATGATTTCAACCGAGCATGAGAAAGAAAAGAATGTGCTGGAGGGAAACGCTGAGAGACAAATCGTGAGTATGCATTTCCCTTTTCAATTAAACAGAAAGGACGCGCATGGGGGACAGGAATATTTTCTGGGGGAAGGATAATCACATTTAATATTCGCCCAAGCGGTGGACAAATTGTACTTCTTGCTTGGTACAATTTCAACGTACCTTTTTCTCAACTCCAGACAAATATTAACATAACAAAGCTTACGATAAACTCTCGTAAGTTGCCTGTAGAAAATATTTCTAAAGTCTTCTTCCAAAGTCACCCCCCCACCTTGGGCGCGCCAGTGCACTTGATCCCCGGGAACAAATTACCTTGCTTGTTTCCTTCCCTTCCCTCCTGCAAAAAAAATCCTGCAGACGGCCATAAGGTGCCGCTACATTTAGCTACTCTCTGAGCTCCTTTGGCAGTTGGTTGATCGTTCCATCCCCCCCCCCCCCCAACACACACACATACCCGCTGCAACTTTCAGTGTGAATGCAGTGCATAACGTCGAGAGTACTACTCAACAAAAGAGTGCCAGTTATTTTCTTTTGAAGATAAAGGTCAACTTTGAACCTTGTTTAATTTCTTCAACCAATAGAAATTCTTTACAAGAGGAGCATTTTTCAAGAATAATTGGAAATGTTGCTACTGACAACGAACTTGTTAGTCTCTCATGTTTAACTATGTAATTTATGTATAGTCCAAGTTCGCTTATCTTACGGCATGTTAGGTGAAAATATTATGCTAAAGATAACTTGGTACAACTTTTTTCTTACTTACTTATCATCGTCAATTTCTTAAAAAAAGAATCCTGTGCTTTCAACTGCTTTTTAGTATAATATGGTATTCTGTTCTTCATGCTGGCCTTAGTATATCTATCGTTTTTATTTAATATTTTACAACACTATACAGTACACTGCTGAAATCTTCCCACAACATGTCTGAACTTGCGAGATTTTTTACTGGCTACAGTTCGTTACCCATAATTCCTGCTGAACAAGGTGGATACATACAGGCGAGATAATTACTGGTAGTGCAAGGACATTAGTTGCCAGGAGATAACACATGGAGATAGAGTGGGGTGCGTAAGAATTCCCAAGCAAATTACCCATCACTGTACTTATTATCTTTATTTTACACAATGAGAGCTTAATGGACATTTCCACTCAATTTTTTTTACAACAATTTTAAAAACTACACCCTGGAAAAATGACCCCTGCAAGTTCTCGCGTTTCTCTGCGTCAAGTTTAAGGCAGAAAAGAGACTTCAAAAGTTGCGAGGCTAGCGTTGCGCTGAAAACACGCCGCCGCCATGTTACTACGTCACTCCTTAGGGAGAGCTCGATGTCGTCTGCTTCGAACGTCCAGTTCCGGATGGGTAGCCCACGGTGAGCGAACTTGTGCAGCAGTTTTACAAATCTGTACCGATTTAAATAATGGAAGAAGGAGCGATAGGAGAAAGGAAAGCTATGCTTTGTAATGATCATTCTTGTATGAAATATCCGTGCTGCTCACGTGCAAGATAAATGAAAGGGTTCAGCTGCGTGTGTGTTCTCAGGCCATGCGAAAAATATTGCTTATAAAATTGGTTGCTGACCAGACACTCAAAAATATTTTTCAAACTTATATTTATCGATATTTACCGTAACCTATGTAGTGCAAAATAGGAATTTTCACATTCTTCACTTTATTTATAAAGCCTATTTAACTTTCTTTTCCATAAAGCAATTTCAGTTTGTGTTCCATTTCTGTTGCGCAAATTATGATCAAATATTTTTGTGCAGATAAGAGAAAATACACTGAGAAGATTACATTAGTTACACAGTACATATCTATACTTAGTTTATGTATAATTATTACAAGGAAATAATGTGTATAACCATGGGCGTATTTAAGGGGGGATTTAACGGGTCCAACACCCCCTCTCTTTTTGGTTCACTAAAATTACCAATTTCCTTGTTCTATCCGCTTGTTCATAAAAAAATTCCTTCGGACTTATTTCATTCTCTTAAATTAGAGGCGTATAGGACGGGATATGGATGGGAAGGAAATTTCGTAATTCCACACACCAGATGGGACTGCAGACCAATATCTGCAATTTCCTGATAGTTTCGGAATTTCTGCAATAAGAAACTGCATTGAGACTATCAAATCAGTTATTTTTCCCCCCTCGAATCATATTAAAGAAATTTGGTTTTTAAAACGTAGTGACACAAGATGAACAGAAAAGTATCAATACTTCGTGACTACAAACACACAACTTTGTCGGGTCCAACATCCCCTCCCCTGCTCCCCAACAAGTTTCCGGCCAGCAGTGTCCTGGATTTTCACTTACGAAATAAAGCAACCCTAATCATACCAAAAGTTGATCCATCCCTCCCCCCGCGTGAACTATATATACACACGCCCATGTGTATAACAGTATCCCATACTGAAATGGTACGATATAATTATTTTGAATTTTGTACTGCGAAAAAAGCCGCCTCATCTCCTTACCCCGAACGCATTAATTGGTTGGTTCACAACTTCACCACTAAGGATCCTATCGAGCAGCCTTGGTCTCGTTCTCGTTGAGAGTTGTAAATGTCTGTCTCGTTTTTATTTGTAAATGTCTCATTGACAGTCTCGTCTCAATTTATAAACATCCGTCTCGGTTTGGGAGGGCAATTCTCGTTCTCGTCTCAAGCCTAGAAAAATATGAATTAACAACGTATGCAGAGGCTTATCATTATAAATACAATAAAAACCTTTCTTAATATTTTTTTTATTCTTTCTTTTTTTCTTTGACTCCTCGTTCCGACGGTACGAGCCCTCGAAAATTAAATATTATCCTGCTTATATATGCAAACCAAACTGCAGATTTAGAATTACCAGGAATGAACTGGCGTTGTAATTACTATACACAAAATTAATGATTTATCTGAGGAAGTCGCATGTTCCAGGTTTGACTCTCGACCTGGGCATGACTGTTTCCTTGTGAGTGACATTTCATTGAACTGGAAATTGTTACATGGGAGGATGTTTGCTCGAGACTTTGGGAACAGCTAGGGGGATGCTTCTATTGTTAATGTTAGTGTTGCTCACGAGACGAGGCATGTTCCGTCTCGTCTCATAAAAGGAGATGGGACAAGTGAATGTGAATGAGATGGGACAGAAGAAAAAGTTCGTCTCTTATCATGGCAGGTTGGGTGATACTTAAGATTGTGCAATTGGTGGTAGTGTGTGTGTGTGTGGGGGGGGTGTACTCCTGCACCCCGACTTCGAATACAGCTTGTAGTTATTCATCTTCATTGTAGCGATTAGCCAAGAGTGGAAAGAAATGTGATGTTAGAGATGATACATAATAAATTAACCATGCGTTCTCATCGTTGCGGTTAAACAAAGTGAACGGAAAAGCGACGTAAAAGTAGGCTAAATACAAAAATTTGCAATATATGTATTAACTGAAGTAAACTGTCATTTCCTGCAGGAAATTTAAAAACTCACCGTACTTTTTTATACCGTATCACCTCTTATATTGCAGAAATTGGCGTGTAAACCAGTGTGTTCAAAAAGTATTATCTTAAAATTTGTGAAGAAAATATTATGACGAAAATAACTGTAATTCCAAAAAAGGCATTCCTATAACATTAAGTTCTTACCAGTCAGAACCAACCTATGTATTCGCATTGAACAAGGCTGTTCACGTGTTCAGCCACTGACTGTTACAAGGTTTGCTTTGTCACCCTAATCGGAAAACCCTCTACCGAGTGACTGAATTATAGTAAATACTATTATACTTCTAGGGCATAATTCATCTCCAAGAAATGGAGCACAGATTTTTGTACTGGGAGTTGTAAGATGCTTGTTTTACACAGTAACAAGTGCATTTTCTGTCGCTTCCGCGGCTCATCGTAAATGACGGGACGAGCAGAAGCCCCGCCTGCACGCATTTCTAAGGGATGACGTCAGAGGACCTCCTGTCTGTGGAGAGGACGTTTTCAAATCCGTGACGTAGTAGGTGAATTTCAGCGGTGTTTGAAGGCGTGTTTCTCGAGAACCGAAACAAATATCGCCGAGATATTTTGCATATCTCATGTTTGTGTCATTATCTGTAAAATGAATGTATTTAAAACGTTTTTCATGTCAAAGTGGAAATGTCCATTGAAACAAATCGCCAAACCAAGTTATTGACAACCTCTGTGCCAGCAGACTCAAAAATGCATTCTTTAAAAACACGTAGAGGAAAATTGATGAAAGTAGTAATGGACAGAGAATTTGCCGAGCAATGTTTGTACACCCCGTCCCTATGAGTTATTGAAAATGATTAGATCGACCACTCAGCCAGTTGATGAAATTTCACACAGCTGTTTGCATACGTGCACCCAGGAATTTTCTATGGAGTTTCTAGGATTTTCTACACTGTACAGGTCATGTACATTTTCAAAGGACCGCAGTGCCACAAAAGATAATGGATGTTTATTTCTTCCATTCATATGTGCCAATATTCATATGAACTTACAGGTAAAGATCAAGATTTTCAGGTTATTACATAACCTCCCACCATCTCAATGCAAAAACAAAACAAAAGCATGTCTTTGTTTCTTTCCTGTCTCCTTCTACAAGTCTACGGTATCCTTCACTCAGAAAATTTGATAAGCAAAGTATGACCACAAGGCATGGGCGTATATATACCTCACGTAAGGGGGGGTTCAACTTTTGGTTCAATTAGGATTCCTATATTTCATAAGTGAAAATCCGGGACTCTACTGACTGGTAGCTTGTTAGGGAGCAGGAAGGCTGGACCCGATAAAGTTGTATGTATGTACAACATAATTGTCATTTACATCACACATTGTGTGGGAACTTTATTTGAAAACTGCGGACTGAACAGATAGGCTCCCAAGCACTGACTCTTTGTAGTAAGCAGGTTATTGTACAATGGAAGAGAATCGTAACTGAAATTCAGCACTGCTAGCAGACGGTGGCGCCATCGTGAAGTCAAAGGTATTTGCAGTTCCATCTGTATCTCGTTAACTCTTGTATTATGGAGAGAGAGTGGTTCAATGTAGAGTTAGATTGTTTTGTAAAATGAGTATTTTAAAATTACATCCACCCATTTAAATATAAAAAAAGTTCAGGAAAGTATAGTCTTCTTTCTTCTTTCCCACCCGATTCCAGGACATCTGTGCATCCCGAAGAAACTATTCGGAACACTGGGACAAATTATACCATTCCGGGATTGTCCCTCAAAATTCGGGACATATAATATCCCTAGGTATGATCTGGCTATCAAAATCCACTCTGCCACCACATGAAAGGTCACACATTTATTAAATTAAGTCCACGAACTTCTAACTTTTCTACATAAAATGAACAGAAAAAGCGAATCCCAGCTTCTCTTTAAAAAATAATTACAATGTTAGAATTAGTCTTTTCCTCCTTTCTACAAAATTAAAAATAACATCATCGGTGTTATTTTAATATTCGTATGTAGTATGTACACTTAACAGTGCAGGTACAGGATCCATTAGTCGAGGATCCCCCATTGAATTGAGAGGACATTATTTCAACCTCCTTAATGTTAAACACATCCTCTCGGCTGTTGAAGATGAAACTGGCAGTGTAGCCAATATCACAAGCTCGTAGCCAGAATTGATCTCCAGGGGGGGCTCACGGGTTATCGGGGGGGGGGGGTGCTTTGTAAATCATGTCAATTTTTCAAAAGTTTAACTGTTAAATGAAGGTAAAATATGTGTGTGGTGGGGAGGGGGTCATTTAGTTACATAAAGTTTAGAAATATCACACAAATACTACATTTTTCTATATCTTTTAAAATATCACTTGAAGTGTCAATTGGCTGCTGCTGAAATCATCCCTTACTACACACTCCATACTACATTTGATGATACAGATATTTATATTTCACAAGAAAAGATGGACAATATTCAATCATAGTGCCTACCATACATTCCACTCCCCGACCGAAACAATAAAACCCCTCCGTTCCCAAAACTTGGGAGCTGTTAACCTTTGATGCAGATGCGGAGGGAATTTGCATAATGACATCAAAGTCACAGATTTTTGTATAAATGGGAGATCGCAACAGGGGCAACGAAGGTACAGATAGAAACTTTCTGAAGTCTAGAGAGGAGAATCTCCTAAATACTTGCCGCTACTTAAGACTTCTTATAAATAAGATGAACGAATGTAATAGCTGTTGTTCATGAACCCTGAATTTATCTTTTACCAAAGTTGTGAGCAAAATAATTTCTGCTGTTTACATTTTCACTTTTCAGTGCAAACAAATTACACAAAATAGTTTTACCTAATGTCAAGGGAGGGGGCTGACCTCAGTGCCTGGGGGGGGGGGGGCTGAGCCCCTCCTGGTCCCTGCCTGGCTACGGGCCTACAATATCACCAACAATTTGTGCATATTTGAGTACAATAGCTTGTCACAATTTTCTACTGCCTACAATGCAGACCCTGGACATGTCTTTTCAATTACTGTTTGCCACATTTTCCATTCAGATTTGAAAATGTACAAAATATCAAGGCCATCCAACATTTTGACACACTGTTCCAATGAATGAGGAATAGGCATTTCATATTGGAATAAGTTGTTGCAATGAATTTTTCAATGTGTTGACTGTGTTCAGAGAAATTTGGGTTCAATAGTCCAAAAATGGACAACAACTTGGAAATGTTACAGAACTTCTCTATCTATCTTGCACTGCATTTATTACAACCAAATTACTTTGAGAAGATTGATTGATTTATTTGCATTATTTTACTTCGCTTTTTGTGCCACTTTTGGCTAATTTCCGAAGATCGGGATGAGTGATAACATGATGAAATTGATGAATGGACACCCACAAACGCCCATGCCCATTCCGGGTTACGAACCATGTGCTAACCACGGTGGGCTACTCCTTTGAGAAAACTCGAGGGGAAAAAAAATATTACTGATTTCTCAGTCTTAATATCACAGAAATTCCACAGAAATGGGCAATAGCTAGGGTTAAAATATGTGCTGAACAATGTACAACAAAAATTGCTTTTGAACACTTCTCTGAAATTATCTATCTATCTCACTCCTTAATTCTACTACACATTACATCAGCCCCATCATATTCTTCACCAAACTATTTTTTTTTTCTAAATCCACACCCACTCAACCCAGAGAAAGTAGTACTAATAGCTTAAGCTAACCCAGATGCAGTTAAAATCTCCAATAGGGACAAGTTTCCCATTCCAATCTACAGTTTGGAAAATGGTTTATTGACTTTCGGTATTATCAAACAGTTGGGAAATTTCAAATTATCAAAAAATTAGAACCTGAGGAGTACTTAAATCTTGAATGGTAACAAACAATATCGGAAACTTTTAATAAAATTATAATGTTTGCGCTATAAGTTCACAAATAGCTGCTTCCGGCAGAAATTACATGTTGCATTATAGAATTTGTGAAATGTCAGGAGTTTTCTGAGAATTTTCCAGAGTAATTCCTAAACTATCAGGAAATTGCAGACATTTGCTTTGCAGTCCCATCTGGTGTGTGGAATTAATATCTTTCCCATCTGTATCCCGTTCTATAGGCTTGTAATTTAGGAGAACAAAATAAGTCTGAATAAATTTTTACGAACAAGTCTCTGCGCATAGCGGATAGAACAGGTAATCTGGTAATTTTACTGAACCAAAGGGGAGGGGGGTTGGACCCCCTTAAATACGCCTATGCCACAAGGGGATATATTATATGCATGAAATCAGTCTTACATTTTACCATTTTTTCCTGCATTCGACTGTCATTGTTTAAAAGGAAGGTTAAATTAGAGAGAATTTAACCCTCACCATTTGCTCCGTGGACAAACTATTGATAATGCATTTAAAAAACAAAAATGACACCCTTAAGAAAATGTTTAGTTTTGAAATTCAGGAGTTTATCTGAGGAATTTACAATCAACATTCCCTGATGATAAGGGCAATATATATGCTTAAAATGTTGGAAGTACATGCCGACTTCTGACTGGCAACTAGATTACTTGTTTCAATCATGTTGCCAGGAAAGCTACAATTCCTATTTCTTGTCTTGCTTGTAATTATTAATCCTTTTATACCAAAATTACAAGACACATATCCTCCCAGAATTCAAACTTGTAACACCTTTTTGTAGTATTTTCATGTAATTGTACGTTCCTTCATTACAGGTTTACATTATTTCATTAATGAATATATCTACTTGGTAGCACATTAAAAAATTACAGAATTACGTAATGAACAATGACTACATTATATACACATACATTCTATTTGCAGCTTCCATTTGATGAGTTAACCCAAGAGGAAATTGAGCGAAAAAAACGTAAGCGTGCTGAAATGAAAGCTCTGGAAATGCAAGATGAGGAAACAGTAGGTGGGTTGTGAATATAAATTAGTCTTTACAGAATACCAAATATATTTTCACATTAGTTTTAACATCATTTGCAATATACTGAAAAGAAGTACTCACTTATCGATGGCCACTGAAATTATTAGAACATCGTAAAATAAAAGAAAAAAAAAAGAAAGGAAGAAAACTGTTTTGCCGATAAGTGAGCACCTCTTTTCAGTATATCTGTAGCGTGCGGTGACCATTTAGATAGCCGAAGCACTGAATATATAATTTTTAAATAAACAATAGTACATCAAGGGGCAGGCTTGCCTTGATAGAAAACACCGCACGCCACTGCTTTGCGGCATTTTAGTCTTTCACGGGCTCTGCAAACATGCCTCTCGACACTAAGTATCCTGGGAATTATGCAAAATTCGAATTGCATACCGAAGCAGTGCTTCGGTAGCTTACCTTGTATGCATGCCACTGCAGTATATTAATTTACTGTTGTGTCTTTCAATCCCTGAAACATGAATAAGTAGATTTGTATATCCAAGTTCTTCTTAAAGGTTCCCATAACCACTTTTTATAGTTTGGTCCTGGTTTCCCAGAACTTTCTCGAGCCAAGATAACCACAAAAAACACACAACTTTACATGACACATCAAGAATAATGAACGATGAGGACTGGTCTTCTATAATGTTAGATGCAACTTCAACAAGTGGAATTTCATAGAGAAAGTTCAGGTCTTGTGCTAATTATCACTCCCACTGAAATAACAAAATTCTTTCCTCCATATGCAATCTATGCATTTGTGTGTGTTGGGGGAGGGAGGAGAAGTTACGCAGAGTGGCCACTCTAGGACCATGATAAAATTCAAGTACAGTTCCCAATTTTCAAGGCGAACTTTCCAAAAATTCATGGGCACAGGCAGATGTTTTCTCTACTTCAATCTTACGTATTACCGCCTCTTACTACCCACACACACAAATATATTAACAATATAAAAATCTGTGTGATTCCAAATGTATCCAAAAATTCTAATTAAATTAAATTAAATGGTATATACTGTTTGAAATGTTCCTCAGACTCGAAATAAATCTACAAACACAAATCAAAAATGTTACGGAATATTTAATCTACGGAAATTTGTTAATTGTATAATAATTTCAAACTCAAATTTAGCAAATCAATTTCAAGATGTCTTCCTTGCAATAATGTTCAGCATGTCAGATAGATTGTGCTGCAAAGGGCACTAACAAAGTAAATGGATTGAGAGAATTGCCTTTTATTTTCTACGCAGCTTTCTTTTCCTTCCTCTATGAAAATAAAATCCAAACTGTGAAAAACTTGCCTCGGGGCAAATTTGTAAATGTATGCAGTCATTTGGATTAATGAAAGTTGCAATTTTTCACGTCTGAGGAGAAAAATTCAAGCATAATTCACACATAATTCCTGGAGCCAATAATTCACACATAATTCTTGGAATTCAAGGAATTCACGGTGAGAAGCCTTTAGGCTTTAAAGATTACCTAAGTGCCAATGCCACTGATCATTACCCATATTGTTTTCAATATTGTTTCCATGGTCTCATTAAGAGTATCAACACTGAAACTCTTGTCTCTTTTGTTTCTTCAGCCCAAGCTCTGAATGAACTTCGCATGAAGTCCAGTGAGAGGCTCGGAGAAGACATGCATCTCTACTCGATCATAGTAGTAATGCCATACCTTATATCGGATCCAAATAAAAAGCTGCTTGCTGATGTCATGCGCAAAGCAGGAATTGAGGTGATTAGAGATGTTGTGTGTGAAGTAAGACCAAACCGTACGTACGACATCTTTGTTGGTGAAGGGATAGAATCTCTGGAAGAAGTCCCAGAAGAACTGCAGGAAATCTTAGACAACAAACCTTGTTATGCTCTTCTGATTAAAACCGAGGAGGAAGTAATTGAAGAAGTTGAAGCACCACCGGAAGAAGAAAAAGCACCAGAAGAGGTGGCAGAAGAAGAAGGAGAAACAGTAGAAGAAGATAAAATATTAGCGAAGCTAAAAGGTGCAGATAAAAAGTTATATACTATCATTGGACCTTACATGTGGGTTGACGTTGAGAACCATCCAGAATGGTAATGAAACTAATATTTATTTCATTTCACTTATTTATTTATTATTACATCTTGTTTATCATGATGAAGTGAAGGTTTTGTAGCTTTTTCTAAAACTTAACTATGTTTACATCAAAATTTTAGTATAAAAAAATTTAAAAAAACAACACTTAAACCATATAAAAACGGAAATATTGAAAACAAAGAAAGAAAAACATAAATTAAAAAAAATACACATGGGAATAAAAGTCTAGCTCTAACTCACAGACATACAACAATACACACACACACATATTCATGAAAGTAATTTGGAATTTGAAATATTAAGTTGAATAAGGGGTTTCAGTGTATTTCTGCACTTAACTGTATTCAATTTGTCCCTAGTGTATAAGATTGCACTAATGTGCTATTTGTACCCAGTAAAAAATGTTTCACTTAGTAATTTGCCACATGTTCACAAATTACCGAGCACACATCCGCCACGAATCATAGAGCAGCTCAAATACTTTTAATTATACACTTCAGCACTAGATGGCCACAGTGCATGGTGCAAAGCAGTCAATATAGAAATGGGGACTGTTCAGGAGAAAGCAATGTGCATTCACAATAAATAGTAGAAGTTATTGGAATAATGGTGGCTCACATGCTGATGAATGCATGGTGAGAAACCTGTTGTTAATATTTTGTGAAACTTGACTAAAGCCAGGCATATTTAACCTGTTTTGAACAATTTGATTTTTTGACTCAAAAATTGATTGCCTCAGTTTCAGTTTTGGTTATTTAATGTGGAGATCAGTGAAACACAAATATTTTTACGATACTTACATCGTAACATATTGTCATTAAGGACTCTGGAACGTCAATGGCCAAAGAATGAGGAGTAAGACATTCCTGTCAGTGGAAATGATCGAGCAAAGGTAAATGAAACATGAAAGGTCATTGCATGGGGAAGGATAATAAAAGTCTGGAGAGCAGGGGAGAAAGGGAGATTTTGGCTTGAACGGCGAGAGGAGGAACATCTTGAGAGGCAAACCTACTACCATCTGTGTTCCGAGTCGAGACAGAAGTAAGGCCATTTATCCTAATTCACCCAGTGCCGACCTCAGTCTTGAAGGTGTTAAAATAGATATTGATTGTGTTCAGAGATTTATGTAAAATTAGGTATCTCTGGCATCCCCTAACGAGGGGCAGTTGGATAAGCGAGTATAAGCGTATCTGTGGATACCTGACAGTCTCATGTTCAATCCCAGTTCACGAGAGAACAATACGTGGTGGAGATGGTGGGTAAATTTACTTTTGGTAGTTCTCATCTAACTAGAGAAAGAGAAACAATATTTTTCTCAAAGGAGTCTGTGTAGTGGAACTCCAAATTCTGTTTTGATTATTTGTGATTTCCTTGGGCGTGCAGATCAAAGGCTTCAGTGTGTTTTCCTTGTTCTTTTTATGCATACTCTCTCAACAGGCCCGTAGCCAGAGTTTTATTTTGGAGGGGGCTCATCCCTTATCAGCAGCTGCCATTAGAGGCCAGCATAGTCTGCCTTTTACCTACCCACTGCCCGCTTGCCCTGCCCACGGCAACGAGTCGACTTGCATCTTTACCCGGGTTCTTGGTCTTCAAGGTGCTCTGCACTTACAAGGTAACTGGGCATTCAACAAGACCCGGGCGCTTGCAAAACCTGCTGGAAGGAAACAGCCCTCCGGCAGCGTGTCGCTCCAGGTGTTTCATCACCACGTGGACGGCTGCAGCCAGTGTTGCCTACTTACGTAGCTACTAAATCCTACGAAGTCCTAGGAGGACTTTGGCCCTGAGCGCCGAACGACCTAAGTGAGAAAAGTTTTAAAACAGAGAATGCTATGGCGGCCCGTGATATTATTTGCTATTAATGTTGGTTTGTTACGAGTTGGATGAATTGATTATGTAATACGTCGCTCCATGTGAAAAGAAAATATTGTAGATGGAAATTTTACATGCCATATGTATGTACATTCGGAATGCATTTATCATGCACTTTCTTTCTTTCAAAAATAGTTTGTGTGCTTGTTTTCCATTATTAGCTAATGTGAAATTGACGTGTTGAAAAAAAATATTTCTAATCCTCTGTTTCAACACAAATGCGTGAGAACCGACTTCTACCCCCTTTTTGCGTGATTTATGAGGATAATAATGCCTTTCATGCTACTTTATTACTATTATTGTGATTGTTGTTACGTTTATCCAAGTACTTGCCCCCCCCCCCCCCCAAACGAGGGTAACAGCAATGCCCCTGGCTGGCTACGGCCCTGGTGTTCACAGTAGAACAGTGTGTTGTTTGACTCGCGACCTCAGCGTCGAACGTGACATGTTTCAGTCCTGCCCTATATCACTATGTATACATATATTGGTTGTTTACGACATATACTTATGGATCCTTTCCCACGGAAAACCTATTTCAATGTGTGTGTGTGTGGGGGGGGGGGGGGGGGTAGCAACATTCGTAAATCTCATTTCATTGGTGACGTGGCTTACGAAGCTTTGAGTTTCCTTTTTTAAGTAGTGAAAAATCTATTGCAGTTGGCAACACTGCAGAACGGTGGGGGCCCGGTGCAGTTTCTACTCGAAGCAACTACGTCATGCAGAGGGAGTGGCCTGCAGTTGATGGAAAGAACGAACTGAGACCTACTAGGTATCGTAAGACTGCGGGTACCCGGCGGGTCTACAATGCCTGCCAGGAACGATCTGGGCAGGTGGGCATACAAGCTGCTCAAGCGAGGATGTTGCGCAGGTTGCATGGCATTTTAGGAGCGATGTCTCGCGAACGGGTCTGCTCCAGGTCTTGTGCAGGCCTCTGGCTGCCATCTAAAGGCAAAAAAGTGGGGGGTAGAAGACAGGAACATGAATTTCTCAGTATATTACAATTTATTATAGATGATGTTTAATCCTTCTAATGAAGTAAAATTAATTACCACTATACACTTTTTAAAATAAATATTTGTAGGATTTCAGGATGGGGTTTCAGCTCCCCGAGCCAAACCCCCCCTGGCTACATGCCTGACTCCCAAGTGTTTTTCATTGTTTGAACTTTTCGCCTTCATTCTTAATGTATGTACAGGCTTGTGCATCAAGACATTCTTTTAAAATATCCTATGTTTAATAAGAGGTGGCTGCGGTGGCTCAGTCGGTAACGCGTCTGACTACCATGCTAAAGGTCCCGGGTTCGATCCCCGGCCGGTTCAAATCCGGGAACTTTTCTAACGATGGAAGCGGCCCCCGCGCCCACCCAGCGTCGAATAACATGGGTACCTGGGGGAAACCCTGGGGGGTAAAGGCGGTCAGGGGCATGATGCTGATCACATCACCCCCACTCACGACCGGATCAAGAAAGTGTGGGGCGTTACCCCCACACCCCCTATATGCCTTCATGGCATGGTGCTAAGCACAGGGTAGCACTTTACTTTACTTTTATGTTTAATAAGACCATGTTTATACATTTTTAAATGAAGAATAAAATACCAATATAAGGAAAATAGACAAAATAATGTTAAAAAAGAATAGCCATTTTGTTTTCATGATGTAGAGGTTCTGTTGAAAATCAATTTCTTCATGTACGTAAAATTTACGTAGCACTAGTTATAATGTAATATGGGGACACAGTAGTGTTCTAGGGTTAATCAGTGTTCGTAGTGGAAATTGTTAGCTGGGGGGGGGGGGCATTGCGAAGATTTTGCTAGCTGGGGGATACCCCCTTCATTTGAAGCACTGGTTTTTTTATGATAATGAAGGCCTTCCCAATAGTGCAGTGGTAATGTGGTAAACCTATTGCCTTATAATCAAGGAGTTACAGGTTTAGTCCCCCGTGCTTTCTGCTACTTTTGGCTACTCGTCAAGATGAGGATGAGTGATGATATGATAAAATAGATGAATGGGCATTAACGAAGAACATCTATGTCCAGGCCAGGATTCAAACCTGTGACACTTGGCATAGTACAATGCTATGCTGAACACTGCACCACGGACGTCGGCATGTACATGGTGGTTTGGATCCCACTATAAACTGTAGGTCCAGTCTCTATTAGCCTATCTTAACACACTAACGTTGCTGACCAAGGCAGTTCATTAAAAATCAAAAACACTTGTAAACATTAGCGTAGCCTATCTGAGTGGATTTAAGAAATAAACTTTGAGAAACTTAATAATATTCTCACTTTTACTTCCATGAAAATCTTATTTTGATTTTTCAGCTTGAAAGCAAGATTTGGCAGAGGAGAGTATGTGCCTGGGGTCTGGTCCCCTCACTCCATTGCCATGAAGGCCAGGACGATCCAGTGGTTCTTTCCAGATTTTGCCAAGACGTTTCTTCCTGTCATTCAGAAAACTAAGAAAGCTGTTGCCATATTCCACGCTCAGCATAAGGAAGATGTACTGGCTATGATAGAAGAGCAGCAGATGAGCAGCGAAATAATAGTGCTAGGAATAAAGGAAACAAGTACGGATGATGCAAAAGTGCTAGCTCTCTCTGAGGAAGATTATCAGCATGTTAAAGGAGCATTTCAAAAGTATGTATTGTACAGACACTATGGTTAACAATCCTTTTTTCTCAGTAGAATCAAAATAGGAATAGTACAGCGGAACCTAGATTTTACATTTTTCAGTGGACCAAGCTGGAAAAAAAACTTCAATATACATATAATTGAGGAAAACTTTATAACATTTTTCGATGTTGGGACCATCAAAATCGAATGTATAATGCGGGAAAATATAAAATCTGGGATCGTAATCGGGATTCTACTGTACTCGTTTAATTATCGAGTTGTGAATCAATAAACATACATAATAAACTTGCAAATATACCATAATATGTGACAATTCCCCTCTACAATATTCTTAGATTCACACATGTCATTCGAATAAATGTTCTTGGGTTACCAATCAGATATTTCTGATAATAAAAAAACAAATTTTGGGTATAAACTTGGATTAATTTCATGCTCAAATTTGGTATGTAAAATGCCATTTCAGTGTTATGGTGAATAAAATCTCAAATTTGATATCGAAACTTTACACTTATCACACAAGATACACATTTCCAAGTTAAAGCATCACATGTTAAATGCATAATTATAAGGTTTATTTCCTTTCAAAATATTTTATCCAATATTTGGTCACAGAGTTAATCAATAATCTGGAAATTTTCCATAACATAATAGTATAATTCAGGCTGATGAAAGTGTAGTGTTGGTAAATAAACTCTAAATTTTGTGTTTTAAGAGTAAATTTGCAGTTAAATTTACACGGATGAGCCATTACATTATGACCACCCCAACCCGGGAACATTAAGCATGCCTGGAACACGGAGAGTAACACGTGACATGCTGGCAGCATGATATATATTGGGCAGGTCTACAGGCTCGCTGTTAGTAGTGTCTCCAACATAGGAATGGGAAAGGCGGCCGATCTCTCCCAGTTTGATAGAGGTCAAATTGTGATGGCACGTCACCTTGGTACCAGCATCTCTGAAACGGCACGGTTTGTTGGCTGCTCTTGCGTCGCTGTTCTGAGCACGAATATAAAGTGGTGCAACGATGGGCAAACAACAATGCATCATCCAGCCGTGTGTCGACAGCTGCTCATTGATGCCAGAGGCCAGCGACAGCTGTTGTGCATTGTTCAGAACGACCGTAGGGCCACAGTGCGTGAAATCACCCACAGGTACAACAGTGGTGACCAGGACAATGTTTCACAGCACGGTTTATTGAACGCTGCTGCGCATGGGACTGCGGACATAATACGATAGCTCATTAGGTAGGTGGTCATAATGTAATGCTCATTGGTGTAAAAGTTAATACATAAAGCTGCATCATTTTGTTGTCGAAATGTGGTAGAAAATGCACTTCTCTTTTGAAATCACCCAACATGAACATTACAGTAGGCAGTTTCTCATTTTGCGAGATATTTGCATAAATAGTATTGCTTCAGTTCCACACACCCATTCATACACGCATATTCGGAAAGTAAGTACCAAAAGGGTGTAAGAAATAAAGTAAAATAGTTTTGTACCTGTTTTTATTTGAATTGCATTCTGCAGACCTTAAACTACTTCTCTACGTAGTTTCCACCATTTTTCAAGCATTTGTCATAGTGTGGCACTAGTTCTTGTATCCCATCGTCATAGAATGTTCCCGCCTGTGATGAAAGCCATCCCTGCACTCCTGCTTCGACGCCATCATCCTCGTCGAAACGCTGACCACAATTTTCGATTCCAGGCGATCTGTCACAATTTTGTAGAGGATGTTTTCTTGAAATTTGTGGAAATTCCATGGAAAGCGATGATATTGTGAAGCATCTGTTTTCACGAATTTCCGCGTCGACACCAAATCCTCGGTCACAACAGATGGCCGACCGCTCCTTGGCTCATCGTTAACTGTCTCACGACCTTCTTTAAACATAAAAAAAGACCTCTCACAGTTGACGGTGGATGTATACCGGTTTCACGTTCTTGCATTGAGAAAACGAAACACAGACCGGACTTCACAGTCGGCGGGCCGATTGATTTTGTTGAACATTTCAAACCTTAATAAACCTACAAAGAAAAAACATGACCTGCTCCCACGACTGCCTGTGGCTTACTGAGGGATGAAGGACGTCAGCGAGAACTCACACGGTCGCGACTGCAGCGCTACAGCGTCAATATTTGCCAACGGTACTTACTTTACGAATACGCCTCGTAACATGCTTATTTCAGTTGTCACCAGGAAGACAGTAAAACACCCATACTTCCAGATTATCATCTAGGTTTTAAAAAAAACAAAGAAAAAGAGTCCTACTTATATTTAATACTTAATTTTCTTTCCCTAATTTTCAGAGGAGAAAAGTTTATCTTAGCAATCAAAAAGACAGGAAGTGATCTAATTCGAGTGTTGAAGAAACTAGATCCTCTGTACATCAGCCCCAATTCCAAGGCAGCAGAAGAAGACTTCTTCCATTTCTTCCCACATATTTTGGTAGACGATGACGAGTGAAAAGAACCACCACTACATGACTTATGGTGTCAGTGTCTTCGTTTTTTTGTTATTAGATGCTTTGTTGATGTTTGAACTGGTTTTGCTAGATGCATAGATGTACAATTTGAACAGGCTGTGATATCTGTTGTTACGGAAAAGCAAGCAACTTTGCTGGTAGGAGAGTATTTATTTATTGTTGTTATTTAATGTTAGAATTTAATGTTCACTGTTGTTTTTGTCGAATGTACTCTATGTACCTTTCATAATAAAAAACTTAATTGTTTCTTATTGTGTTTCAATTGCCTAATTTTTGGGAAAATATATTTATCTTTCATATGGTTCATTTTTAAAAAAATTGTTAAATCATTTACACTGACAAAAACTCACGTAGAAAATTATGTTAAATTAGAAGAGAATGCCCAATTAATAATTATTTCCCTTTTGTAGTGCAAATTGTGTTGCTTTTCCCATTAAGTTGCAATCGTTATGTGATAAAGAAACATAGACATCCTTAAATGCCAAAACCTAAGTGTGAAATTTTAGGTGCATTTATTCTTAAATTGAAGGTGACAAAATGAAATAAACACTAATAAATCTTTGAATACAATATTGCATGGATCTTCTGCAGTGGCGTATGCTGGGTTTAAAACCTGAGCTATCTCTTTTTATCATAATGTTCAAATGGGATGATCTTTTTTGTTCGATTTCTTGGATTTTAAGGTGATGTGACATTGCGATTAAAATACATACATTACAATTTACTAAGAATTATAAAAATATCACTGTTTCATTAATATAAAAACAATAAGGAAAACATTTCAAAGATTTCATGGTTATTTATAAAATATAGAGGCCCATATTGTGAAATATTTATGTAGGCCTACGTACGAGAATAAAATATACGCATATAATAAACTTCTTACCTTGAATATTTAATTTGGACAGGAACTCAATTCTTCTTTTGGCAACCTCTGTGGTAAAATGGTTATTAGCACAGCGCACTATGATGCCAGCGGTCCCGGGCTCAAATCCAGGCATGGCCATGGGTATTCTTTGTGAATGACCCTTCATGAATTTAATCGTATCGTCACTCATTCTCATCGTCGCGATTAGCTAAAGTGGCAGAAGAGCAACGCAAATAACAAATCCATTCTTTTCTTTGCTATGCCAGAGGCCTGCATATCTTCACGATTTGAAGTTTATCCTCATGGAAAAATAGAGTAAATTGTTTCGGCAATAGTTTGTTAATTATGTCATTCATTTTCCTTCACTACATGATGCAGCACAGATCATTCAAAACATATATACGTAATTCACTCACTCAATACACTTAAGAAAATCCACACAGTAAGAAACCTAATTTTCTTAAACTTCCTTCAACGCGATTTCCACTCGCAAAATGCCTTTCGTCATTTCCGGACAGTCATAAACAAAGCAGCAGAGGGGTTGAAAACATCGTAAAGCATGGTTGGTTGAAGGTCAGCGGCCTGCGAGTTCCGCATGTGTTCGATGGGACAGAGATGTTTTGGCTGAGAGGACAAATTCCCTATCACATGCTGGTTAGCGCATTGGCATCGCTGTAAGGTTTTACCGCCGTTGTAAAATGAAGGGTTCCCTGTCTAAGAAGCCGCCCCTACAAATATGTCACCGACCGCTTCCAGGTGCTGGTCGGGGAAGAATTTAACCGCTGAAGTCTGGTGGTAGTTTTAAAGAAAAGGAGTCCATCCCCATGTATAGAGCGAGCACAAGGAAAACAAACCTTGGATGAAAAATCCCTGCGCAGCCATTCTTCCATTCAGCTCGGGCCATAAGGAAGCATGGTCCACTCTCCCCCTCATCTCCTCGCGGGAGTATGGTGCACAGGAGTCGCAGGTTTTATACTATCATTTTTCCCCGTGGTTGTTGTTTGAGAGTGAAGCATCAGTCACATTTGATATTCAATTATTTTCTGTATTTCATCTGGGCTTCGGCGATAGCCTAGAATATACGCGCCTGATCTTCTGTCTGTCCACATTGAGATTTCAATGCTAGATGCCAGAACTTCATAATTGTAAAGAAAATTCATACCCATCAGCAGTAATACCTACACAATTCCAGGAATATGTAGTGCATAGACAGTCTTACTGATCTGTCTATACCAACCAATAACTGATAAATCTACTTCATCCATAACATCTCTAAAAAAACATTGTAGTGGTGAACCAGACTTTCAAGAACAATACATGATATTTTACGTAGGTATCAAGACTCAAGACAGCAACTTCCCAAAACTTTCACATAAAAAGTATAAGATCTGGAAACTGTGAGATTATATGATTTGTCAACAACCACCAACAATCTTGGGAAAGGATACAAACTACAGGTTGAGTCAAAAGTCCATGACCACCCCTTATAAAATGAAAGGGTCTAGGTTGCAGCAATTGGTCATGGTAGTAATACGCTAGGCCTAGGGGAAACTTTTTGGTGCATGACAACGTCCGCCATCTTGGATCCAACTTCATTTCTTTAAATGGGAAGAGGGGCATGTGGTGTATGGTTTTGGGCTAGAATTTCACCAGGAATTCAGTGGTAAAGTCAGATTTATGAAAACTTTAATGATAAAGAAGTTATGGGCATATAAAAGTTACACAATGTGTTCAATATCTGTCCTTCTTGTGCTATGAACATGTTGAGACTGTTCTCCCATGCTCTGTGGACACGGAGCAATATCTCAGGTGTGGTTTGTGCACAGGCATCCAGTATCCATTGCTCCAATTGACCCACATCCCGAATTTTTTCAGCATACACAATTGACTTCACATGACCCCACAGGTCAAAATCGAGTTGGGTCAAATCTGGTGATCAGGGAGGCAATGGCCCACATCGACTAATCCATCGACCAGGAAACTGGAGGTCTAGATAGTGACGAACCTGTCGTCCCCAATGAGGTGGTGCCCCATCCTGCTGAAAATATGAGGGGAAGCTGCCATCCTCCGTCAAAACTGACGGTAAAATGTGTTCTTGTAACAACTGCAAGTAGCCTCTGCATTTAAATTGTCATGAATGAAGAATGGGCCAATGATACGTGTCCCCCAGATCCCAGCACAAACCATTTTGCTCGGAATTCTCCACAACGTGTTCTCGGAGGACCAAAACCGCATGTTCTGTTTATTCACTTCCTCATTCACATAAAAATTTGCTTCATCAGAATGCAGAATATGCAGTGCAAATTGTGGGTCCTGGCAAACTTGCTCCACAGCCCATTCACAAAACTGCATTCTCCTATCCACGTCGTCCTCGGAGAGATGGTGTTGCAGCTGCAGCTTGTACGGGTGACACTTAACCCTTATCCGGGCAACCAGTGTCTATCAGACACTGTTGATTATACAGTCAACTCTCGATTCAACGACCTTTCACAGTTCCCGGGAAAAGGGTCGTTATTTCGAAGGGGTCGTTATTGGAATTTGCCCCAATTTTCTGCTTAAACGGAGCTCAAACGGACACAAAGATGCATAGGAGATGGTAACACCATTTATCCTGGTAGTTATACAACCTGTTATGCACAGGACACGTGTTGTGAGAAGGAAAATAGAACATGAAAAAGTTTTCACAAAAAATAATGTTACTTTCTTTCAATTGTGCACAGTCGTTGCTTTTCCAGGAAATTCTTACAATTATAGTTCATGAGAAAGCCGTTTGCACCGACACCTATGGAAAGGAAAACAATCTCTCGCTTATTGCAAGCGAAACTCGAAGAATCTTGACACCAGTTACACTGGCGCCAGCAAAAGTCGGGAGATAATCGGGCAGAATGAATGTTGGATTTTATACGTGTCTAGTGGAGCATTGTCTGTTACAAGATTAACTCGTAAGATTAGATCTCTCGGGAGAAACAACACAACCTTTCTAGGCACCACACACAAAAAAAGGCGGGGCTGTAATTTTCGTTCTGGTTCGGCTGTGTAAAATACATCGCAAAAAAAAAACACGTTTTCTTTGCTTCAACCAACTCCATTCACCCTCCCCCCTTCCCCATTCAAGTGAACAGTCCAAACTCCTTCTCTGACTTGCATTGTAATCCAGTATGAAAAAGGAAACGCGCAACTTGCGATTTGTCTTCACCCAATGCGTATTCTAGGACACGTCATTAAACAGCGTCCCAGTCGAAAGTCAGTTAGATTTGGAATTGAATTTCACTTTAAACTGTATATTTAGTTCCGATTAACCCATCAGTATAAAATGAACTGAAAACAAGCTTTATGAAACTGCGCACTTTTACATGTCAAAATGGTAGATCGTTATTTACTCTCACGTTAATCGATGATTTAATGTTGGATTTAGGAGTATTCCCGATGTCAAACACCCACTCCTCCAAAAGTTTTCCCCTTGAATAATGTCTTTCTAATCGATCTCAGCGACCATTCCTACATTGAGCACTTTTTTTTTCTTCACATACATGAATGGTTCTGAAGAAAAGCGGATGTGAATTAAATTTACAGTTTTGCTTATCAGAAGGCGCAGAACATGAAGTTGTTTTAACTCTTGTTTTCCTTTCTGGAGATCGAATTTCCTTATCGTCAAATGAAAACAGCTTTGCGAGATTCAAAACAATAACATTTTTCTTCGAGCTGGAATTGCTGTTATCGGCAAGCAAGAGCTGGATGAGTCATTGCTGTTATCGGCAAGCAAAAGCTTTGCGGACGCTAGACAAAACACTGGCACCACCTCCATCGTAAAAACAAGCAGACCGGCTGGAAGTTCGAGCAACAGGTGGCGGAAGAGAAAAGTCCCAGCATTTTAAAGATAACGCAACTGTCGAAGACGGAACTTTTAACAGTAGGGTCATTCCATGTCAAATCATCCAGAATTTTGTGAAAATGTCACCCACCATCCCCGATTTTGATGAAATTCGGTATGCTTATAGAACTTTTGATGCTGATTACAAAAATGACAACTTTTTTAAAATTGGTCAAGGGGTTCAGAAGTTACGAGCTTTTTAAGAACTCCCTGTACGCCACATGCAGCTCCACTTTGAATGACACGCATTAGGTTATAAACGATCGTATCTTCCCTCGGGTTTGCCCTAGAAACTTCAAGTTTGTTTTATTTTGTTCACAATAGTATAAGCTTTCATTGAAATAACGTTTCAGATGAATGCATCAATAAACATGTATTTTTATATATAGTTTTATGTATTTTTTTAGAAAAATAAATGACTAACTTCAAGAGCAAATTTCATGCAATGCCCCCCCTTCAATTTCCCCACAATTTGATATGTAGCTAGCTCAGAGTATGTACTAATGCCTGATGGAAAAATTGGGATGGGCGGTTCAGAGACAGGGTGATAAAAAAATCATTTGCTTAAAATGACATTAAAAGTAAATCTTATTAAAAATGCTTATGCATTTAGTAGAAAGCCTGAAGTACATTATGTTTCAAGCTACAATATTCAAAATTTATGTTCACTATGTGTGAATGTAAGCATAGGCGTAACCTGGCGGGGGCAAAGGGAAGCAGTTGCCCTATCCCAAATTTATATATTAATTAAAATTTACAAGTTAAATATATTTTGTGATCCTCCTGGCACTTGAGGAACGAACAAATAAAGAGTAATAATTGTAATTTTTCAAATGTATTTATCAAATAATCCTGAACACTGTTTTTATGCGATGGAAAACTTTGTGTTTACCCCAACCCGAAGATTGTTTCCAAGTGACACCCATTAAGATAGTACTATTTTTTCTCTGACTGTTAAACAACTAGTGTTTCGAAGTAAATAGTTACAAAGTTACAAGTACAGTTACTTTTTATTTAGAAATTCTAACTGTAACTAGCTACTTTTAAAAGTAAGTACCTGTAACGTTAACAACGTTAACAGAGTTACTTTTTGCAGTAGGGAAATAGCTAAATTGGACAATTCTGTTCCGGACTATAAAAATAAAATATGTACCTTCTCCGGATGCTACGTAAAAGGATTTTCTTGGAATTGCTGTCAAGGAAGCTATGCTTTGTTGCATGCTAAATTTAGAACATCCACGCTTTACTGTAATTTATTTCTAGTTGTATGTGAAAACTCCATTGTTTTGGTAGACTGCTGCGTTCGTTTGGAATGTTGTTGTCCAGCTAGGAAAAAGTCATTGTCGAGGGGTGGATCTTTGGATCTTGTTGAACTTGGAATGAAGGAGAAAGAAATAGGTGCAAGTGGAATCAATGACACCATATTCAAAATAACGTGGTCAGCATACAAATGATTTTTTAATTATAATCGTTCAAGCAAACCCGACTGTGTTTTCCATCATTTATTAGCAGTAATAATGTAAATATATGAATGCATATTATGTACTAGAAACATAAGTAAAACATGATCATTGATATTGTGTAACTTTTACACAAATCAATGATCATTAACAGTACGTTACTGTTACAGTAACTGTAAAAGAAACTCAGTTACTTTCAAAGTACCAGTAACAATAACTGAGTAACTTTTTAATGATTGACTGTAACTCAGTTACTTGTAAAAAGTAACTTACAGAACCTATAAATTCAAATTAGTGCATACTTCCTGGTACTGTTGTAGTACTTTGCAATCGCTGACACATTGTACTGTGGGTTGTTGTCATTTCACCCTAGATGATTACTAAGAAATTTATGCCTTGAATACTATTTCTATGGAATTGGTACATAATTGCCATACTTGTTGCTTTATACTATAGAAGTCTATACAAGTAGTTTTACTGTTCCAACCATCTCGTCACAAGGATATTTTCTGCGGTATGTGGCGAAAAAGCTTCATTTCAAAAAACTTCTATCAGCTCAAATGTGTAGTATTAATTCTTACTTCATATTACGTATCCCCATGAAGAGGAGCCAAAAAAAACTTCCATATTGAGATAAAATGCACAAAAAGAATGTTCTCGAAGATAAATTTGCTAAACTTGCGAATGTTAATAATGATGATTATATATATAATTATTAGAGCCCGGAAGTTCAGGCATTTATTTTCGTTAAAATAGGCAGGCAAAAAGGCATTTATAATGTGGAAAATAGGCACGAAAATGAAAAAAAGGCAAAATAAACCGAAAGATGGCACATTTGGAAGTCGCTTACTTTTATCCATAATTTCTGGCAAAATGTTAAAATCTAAATTGGGAAGAGCATTTCAATTTTTTCCGTCTTGATTGCACATAACTACAAGGTGCTTTTTAAGTTCTCAACATTCATTGCTAGTCGTCTGTCAGAGAGAATGTTTTTCATAATAGAAAATTATCTTTCACGAATTGAAGCCGCTTCATTTTCTGGAAGAGCATCGATCACCTCATTGATATATAGCTTGCCCACCTCGTCAAGACTGGTTGTGGAGGTAAACTAAGATCAATCGCAACTTCCTGAAATTTTCGGGTTTGAGAGGGAGATTTCAGAAATATCTTCTTTGTGTTCGAAATCAACCTGTCCACTTCAGCAGTCAATCATGCACAAGAAATGTTAACCGAAAGGCAATATCCTAACTCAGCATGAATACTTTTTTCTCACACTTTTCTCCTTCAGCAATGTTGAAACACCCGTGAGTTCAATATTACTTAAATAAGGCGAAAATTATTCACATAATAAACGGAAGAAAAATAAATGCCTACAACGTTTTTTGGGAGAAAAATAATTTATATACACATTTTTTTAAAAAAAATTGTCATATTTCATTGAAAAAGGCAAAAAAGGCAGTGGGGTCCCAAATAGGCAAAATAGGCAAAATCAAAAGGCTTCCAAAACATTCGAAACAACATAAGAAACGTATATCCAGAAAAATTTTATTAATATATGCAGTAGATAAAAAGAGGCATTTTGCCAAACTTCCGGGCTCTAATAATTATATAATATATAATTTGTTTTAAAAAATGAAGACTGTTGAAACTAACTTACAGTGGAAAGTCGATTTTAAGTTATCCAGGAGACCAAGCTGACAAAACTTAATACATGGGAAAATTAAAATCTTGGAAAATTTCTAAATAATTT